>NC_050457.1:49666077-50013577 GCF_903995425.1 Onychomys torridus | reverse complement strand
AGCATCCATGCCTTCTGGAAAGCACTGCCTAAAACATCAAAGGCGTCATGTCTCAGGAAGGGCTGTGTTTCCAAAAGCCTTTTGCCCTCTATCTTAATGGTAGGCTTCCTCATCCCAGTTAGCAAAACTTGAAAGAAGAAAGGAATTCTCTATCCCAAACCTGGCTGCCTCCCTAATGGTTGATCAAAATCAAAATAGCAACTGCAGCTGTTTCTTCCTATATTTAAAATGATAAAACTTGTGGGAAGACAGACCCTGTGGAAAAGATCCTCTCCACATTTCCGAGCAACGCTCTTCAATTCAACATCCCCTACCCCCCACCCCACATGCCTTTAAACAGACTTTTAGAGCAAACCTTTAAAGAATTGTATTAGATTTTCTCCCCTGGTTAACCATATGTGTTAGGGAGGCACAAAAGCCCATGTGGGAGGAAGGCAGCAGACCAGCTCAGTAATGCGCTCTATTTCAAGGACAGCAATCAAGTGGTGGGCATTTATTAAGCATTTATTAAATGCCTCGCTGTGTGGGCTAAAAAACCAGGGCAGTGAAATATGAACAGATACCTGGGGACTAAACTTGGGGGGAAGAAAATGCAAACAATATTTCTAACTAAACTATGGCAAATAGCCTTGCATAAGGGTAGGGGAACACTAAACAGACAGCAAATGGTAAAGCTCTCTTGCCATGCTCCTTCCCGGGGGTGTGTTAACCTGCATGTGGAGCAATATTCTCTCTCAAGTCCTCCTCACCCATCTGATACAGTGGGCAGGCTCTTATGCATTTCTGGCTGGGAGCTGAGAACACAAGAACTGGGCTCTCCCCTAACCCATGATTTTAGGAGTCTCCTCAGAGCCCTGTGTTCTCCACTTTCCCAGGAACAGAGACTGTGGTAAGTAGCCATTCACATTGATGAATGAATTGGCTAACTACATACCAGCTGAATTTCATTCAGACCAAAATGTGACTGCCACCATGTTGCTGCATTTTAAGTCTGTTTCTTCCAGTTGTGGGAGAAGTCATTCAGATGGCACTAATGGGGGTTTGGGAGAAGAAAGGAGTGCCTACAATTACCTCCATCCTGTTAATCTCGGTGACCCTGAGAATCTTGGTTTAAAGATCAGCTCTGCACAGATCCCTTCCATAACGCCTGTTTTAATGTGGGTTTTTTTTTTTTCAGAACACTTACTGTATCAGAAATGCTTTTGTTTATTTATTCATTTACTTATTACCGGTCTCCATACACTTCACTCTTAACAGTGGGAGTAAATAACTTTGTGTTATGGTTGAAATGTTCGTGTCTCTATAAAATTCATGTTGCAACTTAACCCTTAATTAAAACATGTAACAAGTGGGGGTTTTTAGGTAGATTTGGGTCTTGAGAACTGGCCGTCATGGATAGGATTAGTGCTCAAGGAATAAGACAGTACCTTTCTGGGCTCCCATCTCTTTGGCCCTGTGAATGCAATGACTTGGAAGCAGAAAGCAGCTCCCACCAGACAGTAAACCTTTTGTGCCTTGATTCTGGCCCTCGCAGGCTCCAAACCATGAAAAGTGCATTTCTGTTTTTTTTAAATTATCCAGTCTAAGGTATTTTGTTACAGCATCAAGACACTTGGTTAATTTTGTGTTTTCCTTCTTCCCCATGGTCTGACACACTAACTGAAACATGGAAGGTTAACAGAGAATCATTGTTGGTTGAACAAAAGCATGCAAGAGAAAATGATCGGATGCCTGTACTGAACAAACTGATATTGTTCCTCAAGAGTGGTTGGAAAGGATATGAATAACTAGCAGCATCAGGTGTCAACCTCTGTGCCCTAGAAGAGTAGTAGGCAAATTATGGGTCAGATGTCTGTTTTGATGACTCAAGTGTTATTTGAACACAGTCACATTCATTAGTTTACCTGCTCTAGGACCACTTCTGGCATCCAGAGACAGAGCCCAGTAATTCAGTAATGGAAAAAAAAAAGTTTATATGGGCCACAGTTTGAACATGGTTATAATCTGAATCCTTTACAAAAAAATATGTTGGGGCCACCCTAGACTTGCCACAGTGAAGTAGATCTGAAACAGTTAGATGCCAGATTGTGTGAGTTGTTGGGAACAGAATTTAATGCCTTTTCCTCAGAAAGAAAGAAAGAAAGAGAGAGAGAAAGAAAGAAAGAAAGAAAGAAAGAAAGAAAGAAAGAAGGAAGAAAAGAAAGACAGATTAACCTCCTAAATAAAAACGTAGTATCTTTCAAAATATAATTATAAACCAAAACCTTTTTACTTAAAATCTGTGTGAAGCTTAATGTCTTATAGCCATCTATTTACTGTGCTGGTTGAGACAGGGAGGCTGTTCTGCAGACACACACACATCTTGCTTTTATTCCTCTGCCTACAAGGGCTCTCAGGAGCTCTCCACAGGACTGTAACTCAGAAGCTCAAGGTTAATGAGGCTGATTTTACGCCTCCCCCAAATGGGGGCAGAGCACAGAGACTTGGGTGAAGCACACGTAGGATTCTCAATGTCCACTTGTGGGTGCCACTTATAACTCTGTTCTCATTTTGCCTCCTACGGCAAGGCTCATTGCCACACCCCTGTTCAGCAGGGTAATCCTTCCACAAAAGCAAGCACTTGAATGTTGCTGGAAACCTTAAATGCATTGGTTAGCAGGGGACACTGCCAGATAACTGGCTGTGCTGACACACAGGCTGAGGCAGGAGAATCATGATTTCCAGGATGGCCGGGATACACAGGGAAGAGAAACAGTGTCAAAAAAGCTGGGAAGTGTACTGGGGAGATGGCTCAGGAAGTGTCTTAGTTGGGGTTTCTATTGCTGTGACAAAACACCATGACCAGGAAGCAAGTTGGGGAGGAAAGAATTTGTTTGGCTTACACTTCCACATTGCTGTTCATCACTGAAGGAATTCAAACAGGGCAGGAACCTGGAGGCAGGAGCTGATGCAGAGGCCATGAAGGAGTGCTGCTTACTGGCTTGCCCCTCATGGCTGGCTCAACCTGCTTTCCTATAGAACTCAGGACCAACAACCCAGGGATGGCACCACCTTCCCACATTCATGACAAATGAAGAAAATGGCTTACAGCTGGATCTTCTTTTCTCAGTTGAAGCCCCTTCCTCTCTGATGATTCTTGCTTGTACCAAGTTGACATAAAACCATCCAGTACAGTCAGTAAAGTGCTTGCCAGGTAAGTATGAGGGTCTGAGTTTGGATTCCCAAAACTAATGTAAAAAGCTAGGTGCAACATCATAATCCTAGCCCCAAGGAGGCAGGTAGATTCTTGGGGGTTTCTAGCCAGTCAAGATAGCTAAATTCACAAGCTCCAGGCTCAGGAGAGACCCTGTCCCAAATGCTAAGGAGGATAGTAACATGCATCTGAGCATAGTAAAAAGAAGGATGATGGGAACTGGAGAGACAGCTTAGAGGTTAAGAGTACTGGCTGTTCTTTCGGAGGACCCATGTCCAAATTCCAGTACCCACATGGCAGCTCACAATTAGCTATAACTTAGACAATCCAAAATTTTTTCATGGGCACTGCATTGTAGATGTAACCATCTTGTTAAATATGAAACACAGAGCCAAATACAGAGTTAATAGCCAAGAGGTCAAAGCAATACCTGAGAGCTGAAAACCTTACCCTTCACTGCTGCTGCTGTCTTTCCTCTTTGCAAGAGAGCTACTTATGTGTGTTTTTCTCTTTTTTATAGACTTTCTGTTCTGCTTTCTCATTGGTTATAAACCCAACCACTTGACCTCCTCATAACTGTCTGTCTGTACAGACCTCCAGGTCTTCTATGGTTGGTATTGAGATTAAAGGCGAGTGTCTCCATGCTGGCTGTATCCTTGAACACACAGAGATCTGCCTTGCTCTGCCTCCCAAGTGCTGGGATTAAAGGTGTGCACCACCACCACCCAGCTTCTGCTATGGCTTGCTCTGACCCCGAGGCAACTTTATTAACATACAAATAAAATCACATTTCAGTACAAATAAAATATCACCACATTGCACACATGTGATGCAGAGTCATACATACAGACAAAATACCCATATATATGGTATGGTATGGTATTTCTCTTATTTTTGTAATTTATCTATTTCTATTTTATTTGCATTGGTGCTTTGCCTGCATGTATGTCTGTGTGAAGGTGTCAGATGTTAGAGTGACAGACAGTTGTTAGCCTCCATGTGGGCACTGGGAATTGAACCTGGGTCCTCTGGAAGTGCAGTCAGTGCTCTTAACCTCTGAGCCATCTTGCCTGCCCCACCCCACTCCCCATATGGTATTTCCTAAAGAAAGAAAAAGCATGAAGGGACTCTTTCCTGAATCCTGTGACCTAAGATATTTTGAGAATCCACGGGTTCCAAGCACCATTAGGCTCTGTTTGTTTGGTTTTAAAGAAGGAAAGCAATGGAATTTGAGATTGGCTGCAATAGTCTACCAGGCACGTTACTAAGTTTAACTTTCAAACCTATCAATACCAAATAGTCTAGCAAAAACACCAAAATAACACCAATAGTATTGAGTGTGATAGAACTGCCTACGTTGCTTTGCATTTGCCTAGCCTTCTCAAGGCCTCACACTGCCTCTTCCTGTGTTTGTCTGTAGCAGAGATGTTCTGCATTCCTTCACACAACTGCAGCATGCCTTTGGTGCACAGCATAGGAAATGTTTGTCTCTTCAAGTTTCCCTATCTGGACTGTGGAACTGTCATCTGGCCTGGTCTTTTAACATCTTACCCAACACACTTTTGGGTAGGAGTGCAGATCCTAGAGCCTAAAGTCAACTTTTGGGTTATGAGCATTATAAAGAACAGAGTCGTAGTACAGCCAGGGAAAAAGCCAGCTTCTGCTTGTGTGGAATCCTGGACAAGAATACACAAGGAAGGAATTTTGGAAAGAAAGGTGGGGGAGGCACCACTTAATGGTTCCACTCCAGCCCAAGACTGAACTTAGCTCTGTTCAGGTAGCCAGTGACTGGCTGTTTCTGGTGCACTATAGCACACAGGCTTCCTAGCAGTTGGAGAGAGTACTTAAGGTCTGCTTGACCACGTGACATCAGTTCTACAGAAAGAAAAGACGAATTTGGTTGTTTGTTTTAAAACTAGGTTTTACCAGGTAGCCCAGGCTGGCCTCAAGCTCAAGTTTCCAGCATAAGAAGTTTGAGGGGTATGTTCAGACATATTAGTTCTCTCATTACCTATGATAAATCAGCTGTTCAATCATCCATCCATTCTGTTTCAAATTTCAATTACTATATTCAACATCTATAGAAATTAAGTTTAATTCTTCAAAAAAATACTTTATTTTGATGGTCTTCTGTTCATTTCTTATGTTTTCCAGTTTTTCTGATGGTTTACAAATATTTTAAGGATATTTCCTTTATATTTTGTAATTGAGTGATAACACTGTGCCGGAATTCTAAGTCTGTCCTCCACTGTTTCTGCTGATCCCAATTTAGGGTAGTTTGTTTTCTCATGCACTTACAATTTTGTGTTGATTGTTTCTGTGAGATTCCTCTTAAAGATCAGAACCCCCAAAAGTCTGGCTGAAGGAGTATCTTCTCACATGCTAGAGGCTTTGATGTAGTTTGAATAAAATTCATTTTTTATAAAATATTTGTTCTACCCAAGGCTTCCCAGACCACAGAAGTATCTGCACTAGATCCTGCCAAGGTCAGGTTTAGGATTACAAACTGTCAGAAGTCTCCCATGTTTGTGTGTTTTCATTCCTTTCACCAGTACCCAAATTTCTTTCTTGACTCCATTTTGGCAGAGGATGATTTTTTTTTCTAACCAATATTTGTCTGAGGATGTGGATGTTTGACATCCTGGGTTTTCTCCTCTGTGGCGAATGAAGCTCCAACAACCAATAGATGACCACAGGCTGCCTACATTTCAGGACCTGATGTCACTCTGGGTGCCTCATGTTGACCTTACAAATCTCACTGAAGATTTGATGACAAAAAAATTAATAAAGGGAAAGACAAATGTATAAACTTGTAAAAAGGGAAATTCTCATGAGTGTGGTCACCTGTGAACCATGTATTTTTTTTTATTTTATTTTATATACTTTATATGAGGAGAGTGAGGGAGAGTGAGATGTGTCTGAGGGCCAGTAAACGATTTTTAGGAGAACTCAGTGGGATGGTTGAGGGTAAAATGGCCTGGGACAAAGTACACTGGACTGTCTGAGCAGATAATGGATTGTTAGTGATTCTCCGTAGAGGCAGTATAAAGGTACTGGTGTGATGTACGTCTGTCCCGAAGTGCCAACAGGCCTAAGCTTCCTTCTGTGATGCAAGTTTAATTCATAGGAATTTGGGGAAGGAAACAGTGGTCATTGTCTTCTTCCTTGCGATGGGGACACAGACTTTAAGAGACTTTAGATAAATCCTCTTGCAGCATCTACTGCTCTCCACATTCCTTTAGTTTAAAACAATCCACATTCCAGGATGTCACATTTGGGGACAATAGTCCCTGGAATCCCCCCTTTTACAGTAATAGATAAAGTCAATATCCAGCTTCTTGTCTTCCTATTTATATATAAAAATGCAACTTTCTATGGTGTGTGATATTCCAAAGTAAAATCTTTATTTCCTTTCCTTCTAGTGGGGTGTTCATATGGTGTTGTTCATCCAACAAATGATAACTGGTGAAGCATCCCCCATTTCATTTTAAGAGTTATCCTCAAAATAATTATTTTGTTGACAATTTCATAGACACATATAAGATATCTTGATTATATTGACCCCTTGATTCAACCCCACTTCTCACTTCCCATGATTCCACCCAACCTATGCCCCTCCCACTTGAATGTCCTTCTTTTAAAAAATGTGTGTGTATGGATGTTTTGTCTGCATGTGTATATGTGCACCACATGAATGGAGTACCCTTAGAAAACAAAAGGGGGCATTGGGTTCCCCAGAACTGGAGATAGAGAAGGTTAAAAGCTACCATGAAGGTGCTGGAAACCTGAGTCCTTTGAAACAGCAGCCAGTGCTCTTAACTGCAAAGCCAACTCTCTATACCCTCTGCCCCATTTTTCCCTTCAATAACCCACTGAGTGAGTCCAATTAGTGCTACCTCTACAAGGTAACCTAACAATGGACACATCCCACAAAGAAAAAAAAGGCTCCTACTCCAGCTGCCATTAATTGTCAGTAGCTCCTCATCAAGGGGTGGAATCTTTTGATTTTCTCCCCTAGTCATGATGGATTATTGAGTGACTTGATCTCACACAAGTCTTATGCATTTGCCGGGAGTTTATTCTGATGTCCGTATCATGTCCAAGGACAGCATTTCACAACACTCTTCCCCATCCTCCAGCGCTTGTATTCTTTTTGCTCTCTCTCTCTTCTGCAGTGTGAGGTTGACAAAGATATCTCTACAGCTGAGCACTCAACAGCCATGTTTTATCAGACCTTTGACCAGTCATGCATGAGTCTCTGTACTGACTGCTGCCCACGGCAAAGGCAGCTTCTCCAACCAGGGTGAAAGCAGCATTAACTGAGTATAGACATGCATATTTAGGAGAAAGTTTGACACACAGCAAAACAACAACAGTAGGTTTTTCTCCTAGAGCCTATGAGCTCCCCAGCCCTGGGTGCTTGGGCTTTTGACCAAGTTTGAAGTGCCAGGCATGATTTGGGTGGAACTTAAAAAAAATCTTCTGAAGAGTGTGAGGGTAACAAGAGTGAATATAACCAAAATACATTATGTAGATGTATAAAAAGCTCATACCAACATCCCATATGTAATTAATATTGTGGAGTCCCACAAAGGTTTCCTAGTGAGATCTGAGCTTGCTTTACCCATCAGGGTTGCATTAGAGGATGGCTTGACCACGTGTATGGTTACCAGGTGATTGGAAAGGTTTACACTTGGCTGTGCTAGGGGGAGGTCTTTTGCTCCGCCCTTTGGCATTCCTATAAATAGCCCTTTAGAAGAGACAGAAGGGACAGTGGATATTGATCCAGCCCCTCCCAAGGCTATCCTTGTTTCTATCTGTTTCTCTCCCCTCTATCTTTCTATCTAAACATTTCTCCCTCCTCCCTCAAGAGTACCCTGGGGAAAAAGTGGGAGCAGGCCTCCCACAGAGAAATGGGTAGGCCTCCCACATAACCTAGCAAAAACATTTGAAAACCCTTCTACAGAAGGCATGTTTTGCTGGTTGTCTATTCCCCTTCTGCCTGCTTCAAATACTTAATCAATGCTGCAGATAGGCTGGACATGTTGTGATGATGAGGGGGACCATCAAAAGAATCCTAAAACCCTCAGCCAGCTCTGACATCCTGGAGCCACTGATCCAAAGCTAGAAACATTTTAAAATATGAAAGAAATGAGCCCCTTTTTAAAGCCATTGGTATTGAATTATAAGCAGGTGATTAGGGCATTGACGAGTTCCTATCACCTACTATTGTATGCAAGGGGTTTTCCAGACCAGATATATGCAAGGGAGGTGCAGGAAATTTAAAAAAAAAAAAAAAAAGCAAAACTGTTGACATGACTGCTCCATGACATGGTTAAAGTGTGTTGTAGATATGAGAGAGAACAGTCAGAGGTGTCCGGAAGAGTCTGGAGCAGAGAGAAAGAGAAACAGACTGGACATGGACAGCAGACTAGGCATGACCAGGACTATCTGTGAGACAGGGAAGAATAGCAAGGGATAGAGAATAGAGAGAGCATAGAGAGAATAGCAAGAACAGAGATTAGTGAGAATAGCTGGGTTATAAGGAGGGTGAGTAGCTGTGGGCAAGCAAGGGCCAGGAGACGGGCATGGGGGCTTTGAAATATATAACAGCTACTTATGGGTAGGGATGAAGGAGCCTGAAGTCTAGCATGGATCTTGCTACACTGACAGGTGCTGTGGTAGTTGAATAAGAATGGCCCCCATAGGCTCATATATATGAATGCTTAGTCATCAAGGAGTGGTACTACTTATAAGGATTAGGAGATGTGGCTTTGTTGGAGGAAGCATGTCACTGGGAGTGGACTTTGAAGTTTCAAAAGCCCAAGCCAGGCCCAGTGGCTCGCTCTCTTCCTGGTGCCTGCAGATCTGGGTGTAGAACTCGCAGCTACTCCAGCATCATGTCTGCATGCCTGCTGCCATACTCCCTATCAAGATAATGGACTAAACTTCTGAAACTGTAAGCAAGCCCCAATTAAATGTTTTCTTTTATTAGAGTTGCTATGGTCACAGAGAACACTAAGACAGGCACTAAAGTCATTATTATTTAATTGGAGAGCCATATATCCATTTTGCCAGAGATAAGGGATGACTCCTTTTGGCAGACAGGAACTGGCTTCATAAATTCCTGAGGAATGCTGGCTTTTATCTAACCACCAAAAATCCTCCTGTAGTCTAGGTTGAGCTTATTTCTGAGTATTTGGACTGCCTTTTGGAGTTCGGGGAACTGGGTTCCCTTTGGACTTGACAGTAACTAGTTTGGAAGCTGTATAGTATGGTAGGTAGTTCTCAGTTCTGGCTGCCCAGAAGAATCAAGGCAACCGAAGAAGAGGTTAGTCACATTCTGCAGTGCTATATGACTCCAGCAGGACAGTATGTGCACCTTTAGGGGCATGACTGGCATGACTGGCCAGGCCACATGGCTTTGTAAAGCCATAGAATGCCACTGAAGAACTAGACAGCCACATGAAGTCACTAGGTGCCTTCTTTTGGTGACTCTTTTTAGCCATAGAGAAGTTTTAACATTTAGTCATCTACCTCAGATAGCTTAACAGTCTACAGATAAACTGAGCATAGGCACATTAACAGGAGAACAAAGAATGTGTCTCATTAGCATGTAGAAACAGAAGTCACGAGAAAGGCAAGATGTAAAGAGTGGCTAGACAGACCCTTGGAGCTTTTATGGAGCCGAACAAATGGTTAAGGGCTTGGGCACCTGGGGGAAGGGTGTAGGAGGAGCTGCACTGAGAAGAGCTTGGGGGCAGAGGAAGTGTTGAAGCGTCCCAGGAAACAGCCACTGGGGGAGGGGCAGGCGTCACCTCTGACTGAGCCAGGTGTCAGAGCCCAGATCTCCTCTTTCTGTGAAATGATGGTAGGGCAGAAAGAATGCCAATAGAGAACCAGTACCCACTGGTTATTTATGCACTAATGCAGACTTCTTTTATAGATGTAAATCTCTTATATGAAAAGGTAGCCTCTTGGAATAATTGCTGTGTTCGGAGAGGTCTGTAGATTCTCTGGATAATAACCAACTGGAGGAATTCCAAAGACATACATTAGGGTGAGGTATTTGACTCTCGCACAATACAATTATCTTCATACTATCTCTCCAAGTGGGCTGGGGGTTCCATAAGGACCAAATAGTATCTCCTATTTCCTTATGAGTTTAATGCAAGTTGTAACTTACATTTAGTGGGTAAAGTTTCTTTATAAAGTCTAGCAAATAGTATCCTAAAAGCTCCAGCCTATTAATGACGATAGAGACTCTCTACATCTCACTCTCTCCCCTAGCTTTTATGACTCTCTGATGCTTCTCTGTATTACTGATAACAGTATTATTTTGCTTTTATTCTGCACCAGGCAGAGACCACTTGCTTCCTTTGAATTAACTATTTACTGTCCAAAACAAACAACGGGAAGCCAAGAAAGATTTAACAATTTAATGTAGCTTTTAAGTGTAGATACCACTTAGTAAGGTTTAAATTTACTACCTGGGCACATCAGCTTCGTGTGCTTAAAAAAAAATATATATATATATATATATATAGTTTACTTTCCATCTTTATTTCATGTTAAAAGCAAAGAGAAAATAAAGCTCAGTTCTACCATGTTTCTGGTAACAGCTCTGAGATGGTAGAGAATCCTCTTCAGGTCACCTTCGGAGAAGCCGTTCTGCATATGGCCTTCCTGCTCTCTCCAGCCTTGCACAGAACTCACCTCACACATGCTATTATAAAATTTCTCCCAAGCACCCTTCTAGTTTTTAATCAGTTTCCTTCCCTGGAGAATAAGCATTGAGGAGAGAATGCCCAGAGTCGGGAGGGTGGAGGGGGGACAGACACACAGACTCTGGGTTAGGGGGTGAGAACCAGGAAGGGGAGGAATGTTCCCATAATTTATATTTGCTAATATGAGCACATTAAGTTGGCAGTAAGTGGAGAGCACTCTTAAGACACACAGTTTAAATAAGAAAAAAAAATGTTTAAAAATACTTCCCAGAAGCCCACAAAGCAAATATGAGACCCACTCAGAGCTCCACCTCCCTTTCTGTCCCTGAGCCCTGGGTCTCTGGGTGAGAGGTTCCCAGTCTTACTCAGTGCCAACTTCCTTTGTTTTATGCTGCTTTTCAAAGGGCCTCCAAAATTCTCTTCCTTGTTACACAATTCAAGGGATATAATCCCTTCTGGGTAACCAATAGCCACCGGATATCTTTCACCCCAGAACCTCCCCTGTCCCCACTCCCATTCTACTATTGTAAAGACAATTCATCTTCCTGGCTTTTGTGTTCTTGGGGTTCTAGGAATCTGGGAAGGTCTTCCTTCCCCCTTCCTGCTTTGCTGATTTCTGTCAGCCCTTCTTTGCCCAACTTAGCTCTGTTGAAGAAACATTTGCCATAGACCTCTCTGGCTCCTCCAATTCCACCCCCCTCTTCTCTTCTAGAATGACATGGACAACCCGAACATATTCCCAGTCACCTTCATATTCTGCCACTCAAACCAGAAGTCTAGAATGAGAAATCACAGGAGTCTTTTAAGAGAGGCAAGGACGAACTTTAGAGAATCACCAACCTGAATGTGAAAACCCTCCAGGTGCATGTTTGGATAGCGGGAGGAATTTGCACTAAGGCAAAGCAAACAAAGAGCTGGTGGAATTTTGTTGAATATTTTCACAGCGGTGCACTCAAGTCCCCTAAGCAGTAACAACCTGCTGGATTCGTTCACCCACTGCAGGAAGGTGAGTTTTGAAAACAAGACGCAGCACCCATTTCATGGGGTTCCCGAGGATTTTAGAGAGCATGGAAACATGGGAAAGTGCAAGAGCAGAAGCCAGATGGCTACAGAAGGTCTGAAAAACACAACATGAGCAGATTAAAACAAAAACAAAAACTTATCAGTAAAAACAGCATTCAGATGTTCTCACTGGATAAGAAAGAGTACAAACTGAAATAGCTTCTTAGCAGAACTTGATGTATCTCAAACAGAGAGAGTGAGATCCTCAAAGCGCAGGGTAAGCACCGTAACAAAAAACAAGTGTGCAACAGAAATAGCAGCTGGGCTTAAAATCTCTCTTTCTGGAGCAAGAACTTGGAACTTTTGCAAGGTCCGATGCAGGAATCTCCCTGCCTTTGTTACCTGGCTCACTGTCTGCAAGGCTTAGAGACAGAGACAGCTCAGCCTAGCCCAGCTAGGATAGCCAACCCTGCAGAGGACCCTATCTGATGATGATCTAAGAGAGTATAAGATACTGATGTCACAACCCACACCAGGTCATTTTTTTATCAAGGAATTTTTTATTCATTTTACATACTAATCACAGATTCCCCCTCTCCTCCCTCCTCCCATCCCTCCTGCCTCCCCCTCTCAACTCACTCCCTATTCCCTCCTCCAACAAGGCAAGGTCTTCCATGGGGAGTTCACAGAGCCTGGTACATTCAGGTCCAATACATACATACATACATATATACATACATACATACATACATACATACATACATACATACATACATATACAGGCAGGTCCAAGCCCCTCCCCCTGCATCAAGGCTATGCAAGGGGTCCCACCATAGGTAGTGGGTTCCAAAAAGCCAGCTCATGCAACAGGGATGGATCCTAATCCTACTGTCAGGGGCTCCTTAAGTGGATCAAGCTACACAACTGTCTTGCTTGTGCAGAGGGCCTAGTCCAGTCCCGTACAGCTGTTGGTCTAAAGTTCATGAGTTCCCACTATCTTGGTTCAGTTGTCTCTGTAGGTTTCCCCATCATGATCTTGATGTCCCTTGCTCACAGAATCCCTCTTCTCTCCCTTTGACTGGACTCCTGGAGCTTGGCCTCACACCGGGTCATTTTAACCAGCATCCAAGGATATGGGCCTGAAACACTGTTGTCCTTCAGGCATAACTAAGGATCAACTTGTGTGTGTGTGTGTGTGTGTGTGTGTGTGTGTGTGTGTGTGTGTGTGTGTGTGGTGTACATATGTGAATGTGTGAATGTAGAGGTAGAGGTAAGGGTAAGATACTGGGTGTCCTTGTCTACCTGTCACTCTCCAGCTCATTGCTTCAAGGCAGGCTCTCTCACTGCACTGGAAGCCCAGGTTTTTATGTCGGTCCTGGGGATTCACTCACACTTAGGTCTTCCTGCTTGCATTGCAAGCGCTCTTAGCTACTGAGTCATCTCTCCAACCTCCTGCTACCATCTCAATGAGAGAAACCCAAAAACCTCTACAAGATTAGACCTACTGATGTTCAGAAGGAGGGATGGGAAGTCATTAGTCCCTTTCCTCGGACCCCAGCTGCTCCCTCCCTCTCACTTTCTCTCCCTCACCCCCTCTCTGTTTTTTTGGTGTTTTGAGACAGGGTTTCTCTGTGCAGCCCCTGCTGTCCTAGAACTTGATCTGTAGACCAGGCTGGCCTCAAACTCAGAGACCCGCCTGCCTCTGCCTCCCCAGTGCTGGGATTAAAGGTGTGCGCCACCACCTGGATACATCCTCTCTCTTGTGCCCTCCACCTCCAGTGGCATGTAGTTATGCCTAACTGCAAATGGGTCTCAGAAGGTGCTAGTGGACAGACAGAATGTTAATTGAAGGCCATTCCATCTATGAAACTCCCAGGAGGTTGCCACTTACACTGAGATGTGATTTTGGGCGTGATGCAGGTGCTTTGGGGTCACCTGTACCCAACAAACTCATTCGTTCGTCAAGCTGGACTTGAATGGTACTGTTACTGTGGGTGTCTTCTCTGGGGCTGGTAAGTGTTTTTTCATAGCTCCCCAGGAAACTTAACTCATTAGACATTCAGTGGGTAATTTTTTTCTTTTTCATTTCTCCCAAAGGTGACTTTAAAGGGCTCCTGACATTGTTACCTTCAGCAGAGGAAGCAAGAAAAGCTGTGCCTGGTGTGCATATGGACTCATATGCCAAGGTACCCCTTCTGACTATGGGGCTTGGTAGGTGCTGCTGCTTGATGTTTGTGAACCCTTCAGAACATCTTCCATAGCCTGAATGGGGAAATATTTTCTGGCATTTCTGCTGAGCACAGTAAAAGACAGGCAAAGGGGTACCCATAGGGACTAGCTTAAAATGCTCTGAGAAAGGAAAAGCCATCAAGGTCATTTTCATGCCTTTGGTTGCTTGGTCCCAGGATGATGCCAGCTGGGGCTCTATCTTCCCACAATCAGTCCTCTGGGGAGCTGAAAAAAGTGAGGTGATTGACTGTCGTGTGTTAGAAGAGGAGGCTTGATAGCCAATAGAACAATGGCTAAAAGGACCATTCTAGATTTGGACAACCATGCTTAGATTCTTACCTCTACTCTTTCTAGTTCTGTGATTTCTGGAAATTTCCGCATGTATTTGAAATTTCTGCATGCCTAATTTGGTCTAGATATTATGAGAAACAGTACTTAGGAAATCCGTGTTAGGTCTCATGCAGATAGGACTGCACGGCAGTTAAGGACGAACGCTCTGGAGCCAGACTGTCCTAAGCTGAATCGTAACCCCACTATCTGATCATAACCTGATGACTTGGGCAAATTACTTACTCTTTCTGTGCCCCAGGTCTTTCGGATCCATCAAACTGACAAAATGATGAATTGAGCTAACACTTACATAAGCTTAAGATGTTGCCAGTTTTTGCCTCTTGTCCTCTTTTCAGACCCGCGCAGAATTTGCAGCTCCCCCTTAACATTAAAAAGTGAGGAAGACCGGACACTTAAGTACATGGTCGCTGTGGCTGATCACTTAGAAAAAAGCTTGGCATGTAGTGAGTGCTAAAGTGTGTTTGCTCATAACATTAGTCCTTAAAGCAATGCCACCAAATAGAAATATAATGTAAGTTGAATAATAACTTTTTAATTTCCTATTGACCATCCGTTTTGGTGTGTGGTGCTAGAGACTGAACCCAGGACGTTGTGCCTGCTCTAAGGCAAGCAGTCTACTACTTTATCTAAATACCCAGCTCTAGTAACCACATTTTTTTTTTTTAGATCAAGAAATAGGTATAATAATGTTGACAGAACATACTAACATTTCTATTCATAATCAATATGAAAACAGGGTGAGGGAGACTTTCATTTTTTTCTTCCTACTAGCACGTGCAGCTGGGTACATTTTGCATTTTATAGTACATAGTAGATTGGGTACCAAGGAGTACCCAGGAGATCTGTAGCAACTGTCACCATCAAACTGACAGGATAGCCCTGAGGATCAGTGCTCCTGGGTCACCCCAGCCTTAAAGCCTTCTCAGTTCTGTAGCGCCAAGGCCCAGATGCTCAGTACGCCTGCTGCCTTCTGCAAGCAGGGCACGGATGCAGGGCTTCCTGTATCTTCATCTGAGCAGGTGCGCAACTCTGCTGAGACCCAAAGTAAAATGACCAACCTTTAGAAAGGCGTCTGCCAGCTTCCTGGTAAGTCCAAAACCCCCAAACCAATTAGTGTTTACAGCTGCTTTACCACCACCATGGGCTTGCTAAATTTTGCAATCTAAAGTTACTTTATTAATGTTTTCCTGTGTTAGTGACTTCATCCCGGGAAATACAAAAAGAACGTTTTTTTGTTTTTTTTTTTCCTTTGAATATTTGAGCTGTGTGTGTGTGTGTGTGTGTGTGTGTGTGTGTGTGTGTGTGTGTAGATTTTTCTTCCCAGCCTTCTGATTCTATTACTATGTTTTCCCCTTCTTCTCCTGACTGGCTCCAGAGCCCCACATGTCTCCCAATCTGGCTGCTTTTTGCTAGACAGAGTGGGGGTCAGATGTTGACTGTGAGTCAGCGTCCCATCACTGTAACAAAATACGAGAGATAATCAAAACTATAAAAAGATAAGCTTTCATTAATTAATTTGGGCATTTGAGATGAGGTCTCATGTAGCCCGGTCTGGCCTTGAATTCGTCATGAATTCATCGTGGAGATAAAGTTGACTTTGTACTCCCGGTTCTCCTGCCAAGAGCTGAGATTACTGGCACGTGCAACCACTCTTGGCTGGAAGCCTTATTTTAGTTCACAGGTACAGAGGCTACAATCTGCGATCCATGGCCATGGTGCTCTTGGGCTGTGGCAAAGCATCACATGATGGCCAGTGCTCACAGCACAGCTAAGCTAGCGCTTGCTTCATGGCCAGGAAGCAAAAATAAAGATGGAGATACTTGGGTACACAAACCCCTTCACAGGTACATATGTTGGGACTGAAATGCCTCTCAGAAGTTTATACTTCCTAAAGTTTCATTATCTCCCAATAACACAGTCCTGGGAGGTCAAGCCGTGAGCACATACATGGACATCTCAGATCCAAACTACAGCATTCACCACACACCAAATAAAGTGGATGGTATTTGGTTATGGCATGATATTTCCTTAGGCAGGAATGGGTCATTTTTATCTTAATTATCTCCAAATGTTCCTTATCTGAGGAGAACCAATACTGATGAGAGACTGAGCAAGGGATGTGATATTATTTAACTTTAAAAACAAAAACCGAGTTTTCCCAATCACTGGATTTCATTCATGAAGTCCTACTAAGTGCTAGATGGCTACACCCTTTGGAGTTTACAATGATGTTAGTGTGGCAAGAGAATGATTAGAGAATGCTTTATCCTAAATCAACAAGATGGTTTTGCTTATAAAGGCTCTGCTAATTAAGAATAGGCTTAGGGGTTTGAACGGAAAAGGTTCTGAGAGGCCATGTAATTTTATGTATGTAGCTGGAAGTTTTCGTGTTTCTCACCTGGCCCATGGTCAGGACAAATCTCTCTCACTCGAGTCCTCCAAGTAAACACATTGAGGCTTATATTAATTATAACTGCTTGGCCATTAGCTCAGGCTTATTACTAACTAGCTCTTACAATTAAATTAACCCATAATTCTTATCTATGTTTAGACACGTGGCTTGGTACCTTTTCTCAGTTCTGCCTTGTCATCTTGCTTCCTCTGTGTCTGGCTGGCAACTCCTGACTCTGTCTTTCTTTTCCCAGAATTCTCTTTGTCTGCTTATCCCACCTATACTTCCTGCCTGGCTACTGGCCAATCAGCATTTTATTTATCAACCAATCAGAGGAACACACATTCACAGCATACAGAATGATATTCCACAGCAAATGTATGTTCTTTTATTGGTTAGGAGAGTAAGACCTGAAGAGGTTAAAACTCTTCAAGTTCAAAAGTAAGCAAAATGAATGCATCTGAAGCCAGTAGTGGTGGTTCATGTCTTTAATTCCCAGCACTTTGGAGGCAAAGGCAGGCTGATCTCTGTGAGTTCAAGGCCAGCCTGGTCTACAGAGTGAGTTCCAGGATAGCCAGGGCTATACAGAGAAACCCTGCCTGGAAAAAAATCAAAACAAAGAAACAAAGAAACAAAGAAACGGATCATCTGGTCTCCTTGCTCTTAGTATTCATTGCAATATATATTGTGCCACAGTCACCTTGCTGGGGATAAAGGAATGCACCGTTTATCACATTGAATTTTAACAGACTTTAGATCGCAGATGCTCACTTCATTCTTGCTGCCCATTTACAGTCTCAGACATATTCAAATATCCCAAGTTCAGTTGGCATTTTTAAGACTTCTGGGTCAAACAAACACACAAACAAAAAACTGGTGAGCCATTACTTAACCCCAAACTTAGCCATTAATTTCCATGCAGGAGGGAGAATTTCAGCTGTTGTGTGTAGGAGAAGACTCTCCTACAGTACACTGGATGTCAATTTTGGCTTTGAAAAGAGCGAATCTGCGAATGGTTTCGGCACAGCCTCCCTTTCACACAATGCCTCACACATATCAGACCTGCTGATGAGGGCTGGGTTGTCAACTAATGAGAGAAGACACCTATGGGAGCCTGGCAGCTTGACAAAGGCTTTCCACAGGCGGCTGGGAAAGCTCAGCAGAGGTGAGGGCTTGGGAGAATGAAAGGCTGGTTAGACACTTGTTGAATAGTTTACCTATGAGTTGTCATCAGTTCCTAAACAAATATGCACACGTTGACATTTCCAAAGTGGCTTTTCACACACTGTGCCATCATCTTAGCTGCCCTCTGGTTCAACACAACGCAGAGGTGAAAAATCCACAGGTGGGTATATAGGCTCAGTGCTGTAGGGTCAATCCTCAAGGGCACTCAAACATTGAAGACACGGATCAAGATGAGAACCTGGGTTGCAGAAAGTGTTGGCATTAAACGCAGCACTTACCAGTTACGTTTCTTTTAGTGTGGTTTAGTTCTACATCGCGTGTAGAGTGTGCATCTTGATTTAAACTGTGCCACACACCCCTCTCCCCAATCTGTTTGGTGCATAGCGTGAGGAAGCAAAGACTCCTGAGCTTTAAAGACAATGCTTTTGTTTTCCATTTGGCTTGTGAAAGCTGAAGCAGGGTGTTCTCTTGGGGCAAGGAGTTTCATAGGGGTAGGAAACACACACACACACACACACACACACACACACACACACACACACACGATCTAATGTTAGCACACAGCCAAGATACTGTACATTGATTGCTGTTGGAGTGAATCTCACTTCTGTTGGAATTGGCTGTTTTTCCTCCCAACTTCAATGGAGATCGTAGCAAAAAACACCGCCACCACTTAGTTACAAAGACACAAGAGTCTATGGGGGCTTTGGTGAGTCAGACTTTCTACCATCTAGCTGGTTAGTGGGTCTAAAATCCATGGAAAAGCCTGCTTAAATTAAGGGACTAAGCGGAGACGTTTGAAATCCTCAGAATCGATGGAGGAGCCATTTAGGTTCAGAGGTCCGGTCTTGGTGGGCTGGGGGAAGGAAGGACTTCCAACTCAGACACTCCGCTGAGGGCGCTCCTGTTCCTATCTAGCCTGTCAGTCCAGGCTGGAGATACGTCTCCCAACTCCGGAGCACAGCACAACCAAGTTTCCTCTTACCACCTGAGGAGCGGTAAGGAGTGTTAGGAAAACAGTCGCTCCAACCGACTGGTTCAGTCCAGAAAATGTGAGTACAGTCCGGTTTACTTTCTGTTCGATAACTTTGGGAACCGAGCCAATTCGACTGTGGTTCAGAGGGGCTCGGGTCAGTGGCCCTGACTTCTGCCCCTGACCTTGCTTTCCCCAAAGACCACAGATAACTTTGGAAATAGAAATGAGTACTTGTCGGGGCCTCATCCCTACCCCAGCGGTGGGACACGCATGCTGTGGTTCCCACTAACTTCAAGACGTGAGACAGATCCACGCTGAAGGATCCCACGATCCGCAGAAATCAAAACCGAACCTGGACGTCCTGCACTCGCCGCGGGGACGGGGCGTGGGCGGTCCCAGAGCACCTCCCGCAGGTCCGGGGAGCAGCGCCCGGGCCAGGTCACCTGACTTCGGGAATTTGGGGCCGCGCGGGGTGGGAGTGGCTAGCACTTCCCTCCGGGAGCCCACGGGATCCAGGTCGGTGGGGGCCGGCGCCCGGTGGCCACGTGGTGGTGCTGCCTCTGCCCCCGCCCTGCCGGCGGAGCCCCGGAGCTGAGCGCCCACTGACCCCCGCGTCGGGAGGAGGAGGAGGTGGAGGAGGAGGAGGAGGAGGAGGAGGGACCCAGCGCAGGAAGCCGAGCAGGAAGCGAGCCCGGCGGCCGCGCTTTCCTGGGGAAGCGGCGGGTGGGACGGCCAGCGGGGCCGGGAGCTGAGGCTGCAAAGCTTGGATGGGGTGAGTGGCGGCGCCGAGCTGTGGAGGCCGGGGTGCGGGGTGTGGGCTTGGTCCCCCGCCTTTGTGTCTGGGGCTGCGGAGGGCGAGAGCTCGGGGCGGGAGTTACGGTCTGGAGACACACAACCTTGGCCGCGGAAGACAGTTTGGGGTGGGGGAAGCGGAGCGATGGTGGGGATCTAGCAGAAACAGGTTTCTAGAGAAACCGACCAAGTTAGGAGAGGGGGCTCGCCTCCTCCGGTGGTCTGGTGCGGTGCGGGGCAGAGGCGCGGGGTGTCTGCGGAGGGAGCGCGGGTGGGAATGAATGACCGGACCCGGGAGGACGATGTGGGTGAGCCCCCGGGGCAGCCTGTCCCACCTGCGTGCCCTGCCCAGCGTCCCGCTCCCGGATCCTTGCTCCTGGGCTCGACCCGCCTCTCCGCTGAACTTGGAAAAGCCGGCGAAGGAGGTGCGAGCGGGAGACGCCGGGTGGCTCCCGAGACCCACAGTCCGCTATTGTTCCTTTCCGGACTCAAGGGAGCCGGTGAACTGGCGGGAGGACGAAGGCGAGACCCACCCCCTGGCCCTGGACTCTTGCCCCCCACCCTCCTTGGCATTTCCCCCCACCACAGCTCCTTGGACGGCGGGGAGGAGGATGCTGGAGTTGGGGCACCCTCCAGGCAGCCGGGCTTAGGTCGCCATCCGTTGCGACCCGTCTTGGGAGGGCGGGCATCCTTCAAGTCTCTCATCACTGCTGGCGTGGGCCAGTTTGTGTCTGCAATTTAGGTTCTGTAGTTTGCGGCGGTTTTTCATTTTGGATTTCGCGTCTCATTTTTGGGATGGGGTGGGGATGGATGGTTTGAGTCTGGAAAGGCAACAGATGGGGGAATTAAACCAGATGGAACCCACTGTGACTTGAAGAGGCAGGGTGACCTCTCCAAGGCCTGAACTTTATATAAAGCCAGGCTTTCTTTTCCAAGGAGCCCCAGCTCAGCGCAACTTTACTCCCAGTGAGCAAGTGTGCAGATGCAAGGCCGTTCACTTGGTACCTGCCGCTTCCCTTCACTCTGGGCTCACAGGTGATTGACTGGGATCTGCGGTAGGAAGAATAGCACGGAGCTGCCAGGGACCAGGAGGCTTTGCTCATTGTCTGTCTGGGGCGCGAGATCTCAAGGCTATAAAGGCCGGCCTGGGGAGGAACTAGTTTATCCGTTAGTGGGGCTTTCATTAGCTCTTTTAGCGCGAACTTGCATCTCCTATGGGTTTGAAGATAGTTGGGAAACAAAACAAAACAAAACTGTGAATCCCGGGGAGGTTGGACTTTGATTGTTTTGTCCCACAAATGCTTGTTTACACGTGTGACAGCAAGCTTTTTTATTTTATTTTTTTAACTGATGGATTTAATTTTATCTTTTGTTAGTAATAACTTGCCAGCGAGGCCTTTTCTCCTTTATGCTTCTGCGGCAGCCAATTTTCTATCAGAAGGAATCCAGTTCTTGTTTAATATGGACTGGGAGAGACATCTGGTGTTGGGTTGTTGGTTTTATCTCATTCACGGAGCTGCTTTATTCAGGAATCTGTTGTAGTATTTACATCCTCTGATTTGCTTTTTATGACTTTAAAGGGCAGTGCAGGTGTACATAGTACAGTTGAAAGATCCTTGTACTGTCATTGGGGAACTGAAGAATGGATGTCCCAGCCACTGGGGATTCAGTGAGAAAGAAATATGGTGGCCCCACACATTTGCTACCCCTAGACTGCCACTTCGAAAAGTATGTCAGCAGAAGGTACAGCTGCTGTCTCCCTGGTTTGTTGTTTGCCATTTGTGTGTGTGTGTGTGTGTGTGTGTGTGTGTGTGTGTGTGTGAGAGAGAGAGAGAGAGAGAGAGAGAGAGAGAGAGAGAGAGAGAGAGAGTGGTGGGGGGGAGAATGTATATGTATGTACGGACATAGGTATGTGTGTTTTTGCTCGGTCAACACAACATGCTTGTGGAGGGCTGAGAACAAGTAGTCAGGTCAGTTCTCTCCTACTGTGTGGGTTTGGGGAACTGAACTCAGGTCTTCAGGCTTGACAGAAAATGCCTTTACCTGCCGAGGAAGCTAGCCCCTTTTGTTCCTTTTTAATGTTACTGGCTATCGAACTCAGAGCCTGTCAGACTCGGGGGCCTGTAGGGTGCTAATCTGGGCTCTGCCACTGTGTTACGCCCCCGTCCCCCCCCCCCCCCCAGGTAAAGAAACAGGTTTGGAGTTGAGACAGCTGGGTCTTGGTGTGAACAGGATGCAGTCTTGACTTTTCCTCTCTTCCTTTCCAAGCATGCTCCGTCCTTCTGTGTGCCTACAAAAACTCACGAACATTTATGTGTACAGTTTTACATTAATGGCGTAATTCTGTATACCTACAGCTTGCTTCTTTAATAATTATTTTGTTTGTTTGAGATCCATGTAGGTCTTTACTCACCATGCCTATTACAGGCAAATCTAATAGGTGAATAATATAGTATATTCATCCCCCTACCAAGTGAAAATTGGTTTCCAGGGCTTAATGGTTAAAGGCACCCTTTTAGCTGAGGGAGAGTCCACTGCATGCATGCATGCATGCATGCATTCATTCATTTAGATAATTGGTTACTGTAGCATGCTGTGTTGTAGCAGTCCACATCCTGAGACAGACTTCCTTGCTCACAGATTCACTGTGCAGCCAGTTGCTGGGATAGTGAGCTCTTGGAAGGCTGCTTGCATTATTTCACTCATTTGAATATTTAGGTTCTTTCTCAGCCATCTGTTAGATGAAAAAGTGAAAGTGATTACTTTTAAACTCTAAACATTTAGGACTAGTTAGTTGGCTGGATTGTTTTGTTTGGGTTTTCTTTTCTTTTTTTTCTTATTTTCTTATTATTAAGAAAAGTTCATCATATTGCTGAGTTTGGTCTAGCTGTGCTACAGGCTTGTTGGTCCTCTGATCTGGGATTACTCACTCCGTTTCCTCTTCCTCATTTCTTCCTTTTTAGGCCTGTGGGTTTAAGTACGCATGAGCAGAGGCAGGTCTCGGCTCTATGAAAGCGTGGCTAAGTTAATGGCATGACTTGTCCCAACTCCTCCATGTTATTCCTTCAGATTTCGAGGTGCATTCTGGCCCCTGAGTTCTTACCTTTGATATCTCTTCTTCCTGGAGCTCATCTTCCTTACCTGGGCTGTGGCCTTTTCCCCTGAGGTGCTTTCTCAGACACTCCCGCCCAGTGTTTCCTGCAACCTCTTCCCTGCATTGTGTCCCTGTGTGGCCCCTGTCCATTTCTACCTTGCCTTATATGTTAATTTATGTTAGCTACCTGTGCTCAAGGTATAGAATGACAGACACATGGCACCAAGCCCACCTATCAATATTGTGCTTTATTGATATAAATATCAATATTTTGTTTAACTTTTCTACTTGGTATTTTTTTGCCTCCGCTTTCTTCTGCCTGTGTTAGACATCTTGGGGATGTTAGATGTTCTCTGTAGTACCCCAGTGTCACAGGTTCTAATCGGATAAAAGAAACAAACAAACAAATCAATCTTACAAAGCGTCCACTCTGTTTCACGGTGTAACTTAGCCGACAGAGTCCTTGTGTCTTGAGGTACTTTCATCCCAATGTTTCGCCTGAATCTAAATTCAAGGGAAAACAAGGAACGTGATGCCTGGCCACACACTCATCTCTCTTTTTTCTTGACAACCTGGTCTTCCCAGTGATACTGATGTGAAAGGGGCTGACCCCCCCCCCCCCAACAGCATCTCTCCAAATATGTCTTCACAGTCCCCAGCAACACCAGACAATGAACGTCTAAGAACAGGAAAGCATCTCCCTGATTTGCCACAGAGGGGTGTCCAAACCACACTCAAATGCCTTCATTAGGAAGATTGTGAGATGGGGTCTTTTTTTTATGGTGGAGGGGGAAATGACGTTCCTCTGAAGGTCTAAGAGCAGTCAATGTGCAGCAGGGACCTGAAAGTACCCAGGGTTAGAAGAGTCACATCAGAAGGTCCTTAATTCATGGTACAGACAACGTTCGCTGCACAGTGCAGGCTTTATTTTGCTGGGAGCCAACTGAATTTTCTCCACCATGGGTGATGAGTATAGGAGTTGACAGAACAAAGCTAGATGGGTAGAAGGCCTTTGTGTGTTTTAAAAGCGGGTAGGGAAAGGACTCTAATTTTTCCGGTTAAGTATATAGGTAAGCGGTTAAGTATTTAGGTAAGTGATACTGACAAGCATCCTGAAGATATGACTAGAATGCGGAATTACAACCATTTTGTCCTCTAAGGAAAGTGACGGTGAACTGCTCGGTATGGCTTAGTTTGAGATGGACTTGGTTAACCGAAAGCAGGAGATCATTAGGGAGACGCTAAATGAAGAGATTTCTCCTCTCGGTTTATAGTCGCAGGCAATACCATAAGAGTTAGAAGGGGATTGCTCACCACACTTCCCATTTTTCTAGCTCCTGCCTTCCGTAGGGAAGGAAAAAAAAAAAAGAAAGAAAAACTGACTTGCTGATGGATTGTCATTCAGTTTAGCCAACATTTTAAACAGTGGCTCTACTGACTTCATAGTACGTTTAAAAACAAAACCTTCATTGAAGTTCAGTGCGCCTCTTCAGCTTTGTATTCAGGGAGTCCAAGAGATATCTACCACAAGGGGCATGGTTAGTATTTACTGAACAGCGCTTACGAGCACGTCACTAAGCCCCTAACCGTAGCCATGAGACATAAAGCCATCTAGGTTAGAAACGGGTTTAAAAGAGAATCACCAGGCAGTGTAGACTGCAGCAAATGCCTGTTGGAGTTGAGAAGATGCGCAGGAAACCCCCTTCCCGCAGCCCTTGGAGAAGCTTGTCCTTCATGTCTCCACGTCACCGCCAGCTGTGTTTTGGTGGCTCCTGTCATCTTCTCTGCCTGTACCTGCGATCTGCTCCAGTCCTTCTGTAGTGACTGGACTTCACTGAAAAGTGCCTTGTCTTGTTATATAACTCCATGCCCATTGCTCACCCTGGACATGTTTATCATAGTTAGTTCACCCTGGGATTAAACAAGCCATCTAAATCTTTGTTATTTCATGTGTGTGGGTGTTTCGCCTGCATGTTTGTCCGTGTACCACATGCATGCGGCGCCTCTAGAGACCAGGAGAGGGTGTTGGGTCCTCCTGGAACTGAAGTTGCAGGCAGTTTGGACCCCACCTCAGTGGGTGCTGGGAACCCAGTTGGGGTCTTCTGGGAGAGCAGCACGTTTACTTAACCTTTGGGCCATCTTTCTAGCCCAATTACTCATTTCTTAAATTTGTATTGTGAATAACAAAGTTTACAATAAAGCAGGGTATGTAGTACATCAGTGTTCTCTACTGTCAAAAACCCAATTAAAGAATACTCACATTTTAGTATTCCTCTTTTGGTATGAATAAGAACAAAATCAGCCCTCCCCCAGCTCTGAGTTTACAGTTCTCTTGTTCAGCCATCAGGGTGCTGAGATTATTCAACCATACCCAGCCCTATATTTTCTTTATGATTTCTAGGTGAATTCAGTTTGCTTAATCAAGAACTTTTATTTTTAAGCTCTATCCTCCCTGCCTTTTTTTTAAACTTCCACCACATCTTTCCTGTTGCTGGTGCTGGCTGACGTTCTAGAACCTTAGCCAGGAAAGGAAGCTCTGGCAGAGCTCTCCGGACCAGTGGAAAGCACCAAGAAAGGCTCCCTTTACACTTGGGCAGCAAGGAACTCTTTTCCTCCAAAAGGAATCTGTCCTTCAAACCAAAGACCTTGTTGCGGTAACCCTGGAATATTCTGGCGCTGTTGACGGGCACTTCTGCACATCAGATGCAGGCTTTGGACCATTTTTCCATGGAGGAAATTGACTTATTTCCAGTGACGCTGTATGCTCAAAAAAAAAAAAAAAATTTTTTTTTTTTTAATCAGTTTTAAGAGGCTTGTGGACCTTGGTGCTCTGAGGCAATTTCTGAGCCTTCTTTGGAATAGTCAGATCTTTGAGAACACCAAATCCATGGAATGTTCCTGGAAATCCTTGTTGCCTTTTATGCCACTTCTCAAGGGAGTCTGTTTTCTATCATGTGCCTCCACCCCTCAGGAAGGGTTGATAACCTGCCATGTATGCCAAGAAGAACTAATTGTGGGTTCTACAGCCGCACTTGGAAAACTAGTCACTGGTTGCTACATAGCCAGTCCACACACTGTTGGCTGCGTTTTAAAAACTACATCCATTGGATGCAGTATGATGCCATTTAGAACAACTGAATTGTGACTCTAGGGACTGGTGAGATGGCTCCTGGGTAGAGGCCCTTGCTACCGAGCCTGACCATCTGGTGTATGCACATGCATAGCCTGGTATGTACCTCCTTCTCCCACCCCCCTACCCCCCAAAAAAGTTTTCAAAAGTTATTACAAAGAAGAAAAACAGTTGTTCTGTGGTATGACTGTTTCCTTAAGGACTGAAGAATTCTGAAAATTGAGCTTTAATTCCTTATCCAAGGGTAACATTCCTTGGTCTGGAATTGGGCCTGTGCTGTCTTTTGTTCACCAATAGGCAGCAGGTCCCTATTTTCTCTCTGGGGAGGCACTGGGGGCAACCTGAACCTTATCTGATAAAATTTAGCCCATTGCAGGAACATCTCAACTTGCCCCCTTCCTCTCTCTCTGGGTTGAGCTAGCCCTGTCTTCCTCACCAGCAGGGGCTGTCTCAGCAAACCCCGTGGGATATAGGGCCACATTTCCTCATTGGTAGCCTGGCTCTCCCTTAGGGGGTTGCTCTTGCTCTTCACCTCCTCCTGTGAAATTTCCACACCCAAGAGGAAAGCACTGCCATTGTGAACCACACTCTATAGAGGAAACATGCCCATAGTAACGTCTCAAACCCCGGAGTGACGGCTCAAACCACCACCTTGCACCAATCAGAGGCTAGCCCGCCTGTAACCATGCTCTCTCAGCAACACAAGTGTCTGTGGCAGGCACCTTGCTGCTGGGCTCAAAGTGAATAAGATTAAGGCCGGTCTTAGTCTGACCTTGGGGTGTGGGCGGATTTCTCACAAGGGGCAAAGATTGATGGGAGAGTCCAATGTTTGAAGGTCCCAGAATGACAAGCCCTGCCCTCGTGGACTCAGAATTTCAGGGTTCAGCACGTTCACAGTCTGTGGTAGATTGTTGGTGGTTGGACTGAGGTAGCGGTGAGAACTCATTCTGCAGAGGATGCTGGGACCCAGGGAAATGAAAATAACTACTTGGGCAGTATGTGGCAGAACTAGACACGTTCTTAGTTCTGACTGGTTATAACACTGGGCTCCTAAACATACGCTTGTGTGTGTGTGTCTCTCTGTGTGTGTGTCTGTCTGTCTGTCTGTCTACTGTGTGTTTGTGTTTGTGTCTGTCTGTCTGCGCCTCTGTCTGTCTGTCTCCTGGACACAGATTAGGACTTGGGAGCTTGGGAGTCCTGCACACAGCTAATTATTATTGTGGCAAACGCAGACTTGTTTGAACCTGGGCAAGCCACTTTCAAGAACACGTGAAAATTGGGAGTCTCTGGGGGAGGCAAATGTTATTGAACATGAAGGACAGAAACGATGTGGAACTCAAACCCTTAGCAGCCTGCTGAGTGAGAGGGAGGCATAGAAATCTCTCACACGTTTTCCAGGAGTTAGCAGGTTCTGTTCTGAGTCTTAATTGGACAGGAATGTTCAAGTGATCTGAATGTTCCCTCCCATGAACCCACTGATGATTGAAGACTTCTCAGAACTGAGGGCATGCTGCTGTGCTGCTGAGAGAGGCAGCCAAGGCATGGTGGCTCCCTCCCAGCCGCCAGCTAGACAGTCACAAAGGAACTAAGATGGAGCTCCTCCAGACAAGGGGCTCTGCAACCTTCTTGAGCCTTGTCGTAAGGTTGTGACACTGGACATGGGGTTGAATATAGTCTCTCCTTTTTCTCAACAGAAAATCTTCAGGCTCCCACAGGCATCTTGGGAGAGTTTTTTTTGTTTTTTTTGTTTTTTTTTTTTTCCCAGAGCTGAGGACCGAACCCAGGGCCTTGTGCTTGCTAGGCAAGCACTCTACCACTGAGCTAAATCCCCAGCCCCTTACATATGCTCTCAGAATCCTTTTAGACCTTTGTTTAGAGATGCAGCCAAATCCTTAGATTTTCTGTGTGTGGGGGGAGGGGAGACTAGTAGCATTTTTCCCTTGAAATTTACCTTTTGTCTCCTCATGAACTTTGGCTGTTGTTAAATTAGAGAAAAAAAAATACTATTCAGTATAGGATAGGAACAGTAGCTAATATCCAAGATCAACCTTTCTATAGTGTAGGATTTTCTTAGAGTTTTTTTTTTAAAACTCACTATGTACTTGTGTAGTCAGTGATCTTGATGGATTCTCATTCTTTAGATGTCATGCAACTTTATTCAGTGTTTGTGTGAAATTTGACCTTTTCTTTCACTTTTTCTTGTTTCTCAAAGCCAGTGGTAGGTACGGTGTGAGGATCCCCTCCAAATGACAGCTAGCTTGTGTTTGGGCCAGTCTGCTGAGGGCAGTGACTGTTCCTGCCTTGCTTGGCAGGAAGTTTGCTTTCTTCCTCTGCCCTCGTCTCCCCAGATTACTTTAAGTGCATGCCCCCTAGAACCAAGGGTGTTGGAGTCCCCTGACAGTCAGAGTGAGTGTTTATATCCACAGTGGCAAAAGAGACAGAAGATGCAGCCCATATAATCATGTCACTATCTGCTTTCGGCCAAAGTGGACGCCTGCAGGCTGTGGGCACTTCTGTATGTGGCAGAAGTCACCGGCTTTCCCCTGCCATTCCCTTGTCTTGTTGGGCAGCTTTTCTAGAATTATCCTAAAAAAAAAAAAAAATTCTTTTCACTTACAGTGTCTTTGCAGCATTGAAATTATGCACATGTTGGAGAGACTTGTACAAGACAATATAATTTCTTCAGGCACAGAAATGTCCTGACCATAGAAGTATCTTAAGGATCAGACATTTCAGTTTTCTGAATTGTTGCCAAAAACATGGGACCTTCCACCCTAGTCTGTGCTTGTCAGCTGAGCTGAGTTATAAAAAAGGGCCCTTCCACTGCTCTGTCTTTCTATTTTCTCTGATAGTCAGTTGGTATCCTCAGCAAAGCTAAGTGGAGAAGGATTTGATTTGCAATCTCAATATAATTATTGGTTAAGCTTGTGCTGCATCATGAGAGAAGGGGATGCAAGAGGGCGGGAGCAGCCAGACCGAGCATCCTTTACAAAAGTGCTCCATACAGGCTCCTAAGATGGAGCTGTCTCCTGCCAGCTGCCATTCTAGATTGTTCCTCCTTTCAAGGAAACTCAACTTTTTTTTTCTTTTTAAGTACTAAGAAGGTATATCTGGCTAAGCTTTATTTTCAGTGTTGTCTAATATGAACCCCAGCATCATGTTGGGCTCAAACATTGAACTTTGTGATTGTTGTTGTTGATAAATGTTGCCACTTTGGCCAGATAAAAGTTCTGTCCTATAGTTTTCTAATCTGGTAGCCGAAAATGATAATGCCATTTAATTAAGAAGTGATTGTATTAAATACGGTAGTCCTCACTTGTAATACAATTTAAAACAAGAAAAAGAAATATTTCAAAGCTGTCCTTTAAATCCCAGCTACCTGAACTGTGGCTTAGTATCCCCTAGCAACCAAATGTAAGATTTGTGGAAAATGTACCAACAAAGAAGGGTTTCTGAATGCACAGTGACCTAAATTTAATTTAAAACAACAACAACAACAACACAAAATGACTCTGAGGTGTCTTGCGGAACACTCACCCATAATGCACTGTACCAGTTCACTGTGGCCTTGGTTCTGAACACTGCACAGGGTTTTGCACTGTGCATGTTGTCCCACCAACCAACGCCATTGATCACCACCTGAAACGGCTTGGCTCAGACTCAAGGATATTACATGTTATAAATTGCAGTGTTAGACTGTACATGCACACTTTTCTGCTCTCACAGAAACACACTGGCTTAATTAGGAAAAATAAATCACTCTTCAGCATCTATCAAATCAGTGTATCTTTGTATTATCTTGTATTAGAATGTTTGGTCTTTAAAAAAATTAGTTGCTGATTTGAGTTCCACTTAGAGAAAATTACTAAATGACTGTTGGCTTGGGATTAGGACAGTTTCCAACATTTATGAAGTGACTCTAAACATAGTCCATCATTTTGTGCCGTGTATTTATGCAAAGTGATGTTTTCAGTATCTAGCAATTATAAAATTGAAATACCAATCAACTCTAAAAACCATTGGAGATGCTCTGAGGCCCACAGTGTCAAATGTTTGGCCAAGAGTTAGTTCTTCATGTAAAAATGAATAAGCACACCCATCTCATTAGTGTGCAAATTTGTTTTTCATTAAAAATGGTAAAATTATATGAATTCATAAGGATTTTTAAAAGTTTCCTTATGGTTTGTCAGTGTATACTTTTTTTTTTTTTTAAATGTACCTACTTTGTGACTGGGATCACAAAAGTTTTTCTCACGTAAAAGGGTCGCAAATATAAAAAGTTGAAGCCCTGATTTAGGTAAATGACACTTAATTTGACTGTTATGGCATGTTATGGCTCTCTGCCAACCTCCTAAAGGACTGTGACCATACTGACCAAGATACTTATTCTTGCCACTGATAATCTCTAGCAATAAAGATGGTCCCATATGCTGATGTGACACAGGATGATTGAGATATGTTCCTGTTTTCTTCTACTTGTGTACTTCTATCGCATCTTTACATAATTAGAACACGTGAAGGTGACTGATTTTTAAGCTGCCTTAACAAGTTCCTCAGAGAACTTGTCTTGCTTCAACAACCATGAACATGTCATAGTAAAACCCTGTTTAAATTAAACATGGCGATACTCAGAATGAAGTGAATACAGAGTTACATTGCAAATTGAGTGCTTTGGGAAAACCCCCACCTGTCCAACTCGTAATAGAGAAAAATAGAGATGTAGTTTTTGTATAGTACAGTATTGGGGGTAATGGTTTAACGTGCATAGATTAGATGTCTAAGTGCTAAGCAGAATAAAACTGTCAGTCATTTATTCCTTCTCTCTGTGTCTGAGGAAGTCTTTTAAACTACAGCTTAAGTCATTTTATCACTAACTTGCAATATTTAGTAAATTAATAAAATTAAGATATGGAGGTAATGTTAAAGCTGGTAGTATGTACATTTCTGTTTTTATCCTGCCTTAGTAATAATAAAGTGAAATGCCTTTATATGCAGTGTGTGGGAAGAAGTGTAAATTGTCACCAACAGAGACACATGTCCCAAATAGAGGTTACATGGGCAATTTTAGATTCTTAGTAGCCACAACAGGAACATTATAAAACGAGTAATACATTCAAATGCTATCATTTCTTTTCTTTTTTCTGGTTGTTTGAGACAGGGTTTCTCTGTGTAGCTTTGCGCCTTTCCTGGAATTCACTTGGTAGACCAGGCTGGCCTGGAACTCACAGAGATCCACCTGGCTCTGCCTCCCAAGTGCTGGCATTAAAGACGTGCGCCACCACCGCCCAGCCCGCTATCATTTCTAATATATAATTAATATAGCATGTATTAGTAGTGATAACAGCAGGTGAAGAGTTCTTTTCCCACAAAACCTGTGTGTTTCCCATTTATAGTATATCTTGGTTTACACCAGTTACATCTCAAATGTTCAGTAGCACCCTGTGGCTAGTGGCGGTAGTATCGGGCCGCACTGGCTAAGTAAGATTCCTTCATCCAGATGTGGTAGCGAGCATCACCTACCACCTAGACACTGCCAGTCACCTAGAGCCACTGGGGATGGGGCTCAGTAGTAGAGCTTTGACGTAGAATGCTTGAGGTCCAAGTTCCATGCATGGGACATCAAAGACAAGAGATAGGACAGTGCCTTTGCTGAGTCCATGTCTGCCTGAGCTTCCCCACTGACCTTGGATTTTCACCTCAGCTTCAAGCTGTACAGAAGCTACATGGTATAATGTGTGTCCTGGACAGATGAGTTCTGAGTGTGCAAGTCTGTCTTCCTGTTTTTGTGCAAGTGCACCAGTCCACATGGACTCTTTAAAAAAAAAGCCTATTTTATTTTGTAAGCAATAGTTCTGTGATTCCCCATTTCAACATGAGCTGTTTGCCTGTCCTTGGTAATTCAGTATGTAAAACAGGAGTATGGCATCGTAGACTTCTTTCTCCTTTCTGTCTCTCCACTTTAATAGCAAGGCCTTGAGTAGCCATCTAAACCCTTACAGCATCATGTACAAGCTATGTAGGTTTGTGGCTGTGTAATCAATTGGGAGGACATTTTAAATCGTAGTTCCATTATGGAAGTATTCTGTATCCTTCATATTCAAAGCTATTTGCCTTTATGGTGGAGCATATAGACCTGTCAGCTAGAGAGCCCTTGTGCTCCGCTAGGCTAGGATGAGAGTTGTTTGAATTCAGTGTTCAAATGTCCAGCTGTAATAGTTGGGGTAGCAGAAATCATTTGGGGATTCCTCATCCCTTCCCTTTCTCCTGATCTCAGTTTTTGTCATTCACAGAAATCACTTATAACATGTATGTGTCCCTTAGTCTAACAAGTACTTAAGATACCCCATGACTGGGTAAAGAGATTTCATAGCCCAACTGGAGCCACCGTGATCACTATAGGTGACATTGTTAACATGGCCACTCATGGATGGCCCAAGTTGTCAAAGAACTGATGAAATAATGCAGTTAGCCAACTTTTGGCAACAACATCTTTTTAAAGATTAAAACCAAGGGACTAAATATAACCATGAGTAGAGCCGTTTCCTCACTCACTGTGAAGAGAGTTTTCACAACCAAACCCTTTGCATATGGAACTCCTTTTTTTTTTTTTTACTTTCTGCATTTGATATTTTTAGAAGCAGCTTTACTGAGGAGTTATTGATATTCTGTCATGATACATCACCATACAAGTCAGGGACAACTCTTGATTGACAACTCTGTGCAAGCCCCCCCACCCCCCCCCCCCCCCGCCCTTTGCAGTTACTCCCTGTCACCAGCTAGTCCACTTTGGTCTATTACGTTGCCTTTCTCAGACGTGTCATAGAAGTAGAATCGTGTGCTATGCGGTTGTGTCTGCCTTTGCATAATGCTTCTGAGCCTCACCCATAAAACAGCTGTGCTCACCACTGTATGAACACACCACCAGACGGCACTATGGGGGCCAGCTGTACTCAGCACCATGCATGCACAGTACAGCTTACTGCTAGCGTTTCCCTATAGAGAAACGTCAGGCTTTGTTTACTTGAGTTTTACTTTTGTGCAGTCATGAATATGTCTGTAAATACTTATGGACAAGTCTATGTTTTCTTTTCTCTGGGATGCATAGGAGATACATGATACCAGCTCAAATGGTAGGGTTATATTTAACCTTGAAGGCACCCGCCAGACTGCTCTACACAGTCACTGTACATTTTGCATTTGTTTTCTCACTGTCACTATTAATTATTAAGATCACACATGAAAATATTATCAGTTTAATTTATTTTTGAGTCAGTCTCCCTAGGGAGGCCCAGTTGATCTTGAACTCCCGATTCTCCTATTTTAGCCTCTCTGGTGCTAGGACTCCAGGTGTGTCCCATCAAACCCAGCAGCAGACCTAATTCCTTTTTAACTTGATATGCAAGATGAATAAAATGTAAGGAATGGACCCCAAAGGAAGGAGCCAAGGAGCCTTTGCACACATGGGTGCCTGTGCCTTCAGACACCTGGACATTGAGTATTGGTTCTAGATCTATGCGGGTAGGTATTCCCTTAAGAGGGGAGCATGGTGATATGCTTAGAAGGTGACATTGAAGTGAGAACATCAAAACAATCAACTGGGAACTTTTGAGAGACCTTGAAACTAGCCTTCCTCTAAGGGATAGTCACATCTTGTTTCTTAGTCTGGAAAGATCTTTCGCATTGCAGAGATAGCTTGTCTTGTTGAGCCTGTGTCTTTGAAAGCAGATGGATTTAGGGCAGGAGGTAACCTTGGGACTTCTCCGTAGGCTCAGCTGGTTTGAAGAGCAGATAGGGAAGCTGCCAGAGCCACGGGCAGTTTCACATCGGTCTGGCCTGTGGCTCTGGCTGACTCATGGTCTGAGATTAGTCTTTGTAGATGTCAGGATTTATTTCCAAAGAAGAAAAATATATTTGGTTCTCAAAAAAAAAAAAAAAAAAAAAAATGTCATCTCCTGGAGAGCTGCGAGTTGTGAATGGAAGATTAATGTTCTCCCGAGAGTTTCAATGCAAGGTTATTTTGATGTAGTATCACAATGACATTTATGATCCCAAAAGAATGTGCTCATTGATTTTCTGTGAAAAAAAAAAAAAAAAGTGAGCTGTTACAGTATCTTAGAAAGATCCCATTGCCAACATAAAATTCCCCTTGAAAATTATTTAAGAGATTAAAAAATTTTAACTGATATACTGTATTGAATGCTGTGTGTGATATTCTGGTATATGTGTTCAATGTGAATGGCCAAATCAGAGTTATTGGCATAGTCACGAACTTAAACATTTCTTAACTTATTAATCATTTGGATAATATTTTTTAAAACCTGTACCTTATTCATAAGTGAGATAACATATATGAAAGTACCCAGCCCATAGTTAATGCTCAGGAACATTTGCATATATATATTTGGTGAACTAATTAGGTTTATGAAGTATCATCATAAAACTTTGTGTTGTGCCCAACTGCCTGAAAGTGGTTAGTATATTATTGTTCTCACTGTTCTCATTATTACAGATTTTAAAAAGTTCCAGGCTCAGTTTCAGTGGCGAAATACTTTGAATTCAGAATGTAGAATGTCCAATTCCTTTTTTTTTTTTACATTCTACCGCTGAATCACACCCAGAACATCCATTTTTGGAAAATTTTAAGAAAGATAAGATGAGATTTAAAGTTAAGTTGTTTTCCCTTTTCTCTCCATACCTCCCCCACTGCCCCCATCTTCCTGCTGTGGTTTAGGATCTCTGTTAAGAGTCTTGTCTTGTTCATGGGCGGTGGTGGTGCAAGTACTCCGCCCCCAGCACTGGGGAGGCAGAGGTAGGTGATCTCTGTGAGTTTGAGGTTAGCCTGGTCTACAGAGTGAGTTCCTGGATAGCCAGGCCTACACAGAGAATCCCTGTCTTAAAAAACAAAACAAAAGAGTCCTGATTTGATACAGCTGGAGCTGTGAAGGAATGGGATAAAGAAGTCTCAAGCTCAGTATGATGGCTACACAGTACTGTATTCTCTGAGCCTGACAAGTAGGGGCTGAATTGGTTCTTGAGATTTAAGGGTGTTAAAGGTGCCCCAGATTCATATGCTGATATCCAAATCTCAAGTACTTCAGAGTATGATTGTATTTAGAGATGCAGTTAACAGAGGTAATTAAAGCTAAACAAAGTTATATGGTCAGGCCTCGTCCAAGAGCAGTGGTGTCCTCTGAAGAGGCAGTTTAGGCCTCAGACACACCGAGGAAGGCCAATGAAAACAAAGAAGATGGCTGTCCACAAGCCCAAGGGAGAGGCCTCAGAATGGAACCAACCTGCCTGCATTTAGTCCGAAGTGTCTCTCCTGACTGCCTGTTCCCAAATACGCAGCAGCTGCTTCTTAAATAATTGACTCTGAGGCTTAAAAATGCTCAGCCAGTAGCTCAGGCTTATTCCTGACTCACTCTTACACTTAAATTAACCCATAATTCTTATCTATGTTTATCCACGTGGCTTGGTACCTTTTCTCAGTACGGCATTCTCATCTTGCTTCCTCTGCATCTGACAGGCTGGCGACTCCTGACTCTGCCCTTCCTCTTCCCAGAATTCTCCTAGTCTAGTCACCCTGCCTATACTTCCTGCCTGGCTCCTGGCCAATCAGCCTTTTATTAAACCAATTCAAGTGACAAATCTTTACAGTGGACAAGAGCATTATCCCACAGCGCCTGCACCTTGCCACTGGGCTTGTAGGGCTGAAGGACTTTGTTTCTGTTAAGCCATGTGTGGTTCTCTGTTGCTTTGTCATGGCCGGTGCCTGCAGAGCAGCAGAAGGGACCACTGGAGATCCTCTCTTCCCCAGACACTTAAGTCCTGTGGGTTCTCCAGAGGAAGGTGGCCTTGTGGTCTCTGGTTCTTGCTTCTCTGCTAGGCTGTCAGCCTTTCCCTTTCCTTGTTTGTTCATCTACTCTACCTTCTTACAGAGGTCTGAGACAACACCCTACTGTCTGTAGCTAGTTATCTGCGTGTAACACATAGGAAACACATCGACACACAGATAGCACTCAAACTGATTGCAATAGGGAGGCAACTTCTTCATTCTCAAAGTGTAGGCCAGCTTCTCTCACCCCTTCTAGGCGCTCCAGGTAAGACTCCAACATCTGTCTAATTTTTCCAGATGCCATTCCAGTCTCCCTCATGAGGCCAAGTAGACATGGTAGGAGTCTCGAAAATGCCTAGTTATTTTGTTTTTGTTTATTTCCAACAAAAGATCCTTCCAGTCTCTGTTTTCTGACCTTTTCTCTGCATATGAAGAAGGGGTTCAAGGTCACTGCCACCAGTTTTCTGCTAATCCTTAATTCCTTTGGAAACTTGCATTTTGGACTGGCCTCACCAAATGAATTGACTTGCATTTTTGTGCTTCTAATTCAATACACATTCATTTGTTTATAAGGTATTTGTTCAACCATAGTGTGGACTCTGAAGAGAGCACAGCTGAGGCTGAAACTGAAACCTTGGCCCTATCTTGGATTGGATATGTGACATTCGAGTCTAACATTTTGTATTAATAATAATGCTTTATAGGCACTATCAAGGAATTTTGATTAAGGATATAATTATAAGAGATTAAGCTCCAGTTGAGAATTACATTGCTTTTTTTAAAAAGAAGAGATGATAAATAAACCTGCTTGTTGCATCTGATCGTTCAAATGATATGACAACGAAGATAGAACTTTTTGTATTGTTTGTTCCTCATTGATGAAAGCCCTTCATGTGGCAACTGGAGATAAGTGATGGAGAAAATGATTCACTGACTTATTTTGAATTGAGCAGGGGAAATGCCCATGCTAAATAAGGCCAATGGTAGAATCATCGTGTGGAAATAATGGGACTGGCAAATTGCCTTGCAGGGAATTACTGGGCTTGCCCACAGCTGTCTGCACAATCAGGCTGACAAAATCTCTCTATTCTAAGAACTTGTTTCCAAGGTTCTGTTTGATGATTCTCGGTCTCTGCTAACAATGCATTATTCAGAGTCTGCCCCTTGGCTGGGGTTGGCATGTGCCTATGGAAGATGCTGAGGGTTGGCAGGGGTCAGGGAGGCAGCTTGTAAAGACTTCAGAGACCAAGGGAGTTTGAGCCTTTAAATTCTCAGTCTCTGTTCATTATGTGGTGAAACCTAATCATTATGTTGCCTTCACACAAATCCCAGTGAAGCTAACTGTTGTAGCGCTGAAGAACAAAGAGAACTCTGCTGAGGTGAAAGGTGAGCCCGTGCAGGCACCTACCTAATTTGTATCTTTGCCCGATACGATCGTTCACATTCATTGATGGTGGTGGTCAGGGCCCGGTATATGTCAGCAAAATGAAAAATCTACTCTGAAAAAAAAAATCCTCTATTCCAAAGTTAGTGAGCAGCCTGACATGGAGATTTTCAGATTTTCTGGAAACAGGGCTCCTGTACTGTGTCTTGTGCCAGGATCTGAAGTGGTTGGTCGTGGGGAGGACCTTGGAGAGAACTCGGCAATGATACCGATGGGTCCACTCAGCATCATGAGCGACGCTAGAGACTGCTTAGGGAGGTTGCTCAGATGTCTGACCCAGGCTTAGAGGCGCTCCATCTCCCCCCCCCCCCCACCACCGTCACCCAGCCTAGAGCCTTTCCCATTTATAAACACTTCTCTGCTTTTTGTTGTTGCCCTCCTCCTCAAGGATTTCTAGCAAGTGTACAATATTTAACAGCTAATTGTAAGAGTCTTCCAAAATCATTCTCTACTCATACCTTGCATCAGTTGTAAATCTCTTTTCCATTACCTCCATGCTCAGATGTCTTCAAAATTCAGTGTTGTAGACTAGACCGGTCTGCTGTAGAAAAATTGAACAAGATGGGGGAAGTATTTGCTGGGTTTTGATCCCCAATTTATTTTCTTTGTTTCAGAAGCAGAGGTGTAACTCCTAGGGAAGCCCCAGCCAGGTGGCCAAGTTAGAGCAGCTCTGTGGGGTTGGAGAGATGTTGTGAGGGCCGTCTTCCTGGAATAGTTGTTCTTGGCCTAGAGAGGCCTTTTGGAGAAAGCTTTTGTCCTGCCATATTGAGAGAACCGTGTGTTTGTCTAGCTCTTGGTAAGAAGCCGTCTTTGCTGCCGAGAGATTATTGTCCAAGGAACCAAGTATTTTGGTTCCTTCTGCTTGACACTTTCATGGGTGTGGATTTTAAGTCTAATGTTCTTTTTAACTCTGAAGAAGAAAATCTCAAAGTTTATCTAGGTACACATTAGTGTTGTGTTGTTACTCAGGATTCCATGCAGTAATTCCCACATTCCAGGCTGCAAGGATTAGCTAGAGGACCTTGCTCTCCTAATTCTGTGGTAAATCAGATTTGGCTCACTTGGTGTGATCTGTCAGGTGCTAATGTATTCCTGTGATTCAAACACGAAGTATGTGTGTATATAGCCAGTGTCTGCTTTTATGAATTACTGTACCTATTGGCCATGCATGACCAATTGCTCATGTAGAACTGGGGTGTAGGAGACCTCCTCTCACAAATGCTCCCAGCTCCCTTGCCCTGTGGTGTGAAATTCAAACCAGGAGCTGCTCAGAAATAGTCATTGTAGCCATTTGTCCAGTGTCTAGATTCTTTTCCACTGAGAGTGTACAGTGTAGGTAGGGTATCCCGGAGTCCAGAGGATCTTGGGGGCGGGGAGAGAATGGTTCCTGGGCCACATTGGGAGTAGGGTAAGCTTAAACCTACTTTGAATCAGGGATGAGGTATAATAGAGAAATAGCTAGATAAATCTCTCAGGTATAGTCACCTTTTACCAGTTCAGTTCAGGACCTTGCTTGTTGACCTTTTTTTTTCTTTTGAAATTCTTTTGAAATCACTGTAAGAATTTCTAACTCAGAATTTTCCTAACTCTCAGTCTTAGAGAGAAAATCAAGTTTTTTTGTTTTTGTTTTTAATGACAGCTTTGTTGAGATACCTTGCAACAGTCAGGCATGCCCTGATGCATAGTCAAGTCGTTTTTTTAATGTGTTCACAGGTTGTACTCCATCATGACAATAAATATTAAAAACATTTTATCACCCCAAAGGAAACCTCGACCCACTGTCCATGTTTTAAATGAGCAAGTCGAACTTTTCATTTATGGTCAAGCTTTGTAGACTAATCTCCAAGTATTTTGATGGAGCCTCTAAGTTTACCAGATAAGGGTCTGATTGAGAGCTATGGTACTGTTTTTAAAGGAAAAATGAGTTAATAAGCTCCTGTGTTGCACCTGATGTGTGAGGACAAGGATGTATTATTCTGTGTTGTCCCATCCCTACTATTTAACATGATATCCATCGTGTGATGATTAGTAACTAATGATAGTGATAGGTTTCAGTGACATAGTTTGAACTGAGCAGGTAGCAGTTTCAGCATAGTGGGCACGTGTTCTTATCTGCTCGCAATGAGACAATGAGTTCAGGTTGTTTTTCTATAGGCCTGCCATCTTCCTGCGCACGTTCAGTGTGTCATCCTTCTGTGATTAGGCTGCTGTGTGGCTCTTTGACATCCAGTAAGATGTGCATCATTAAGCCAGTCAGTGGTGGCTCTCACGCCTTTAATCCCAGCACTCAGGAGACAGACAGGCGGATTCTGTGAGTTCAAGGCCAGCACCTGGTCTACAAAGCGAGTTCTAGGACAGCCAAGATAGTTACCCAGAGAAACCCTGTCTCAAAAAACAAAATCAAAAGCAAAACAAAATTAAAAAAAAAAAAAATGATATGCATAGCTAGTCTGAACTAGCCAACTCAAGTGGCTTTTCCAAGGACTGCCATTAGTGTCTCCTGGCTGCAGTTGGATACCACTTCACACAAGACAAACTGTAGTTCATCCTATGCATTGGAATTGAGACTGTAAAATCCCAGTTGACTGAAGGAAGGCAAGTCTGTGATTTACTCCCATAAAATCTAGAAAAGAAGATGCCGGGGCAGGGTAAACTTGGTATCAGCTGTGGGCCAGGTGACCTCCCCCTAGTCATGGCTTTTGGTGTTAGCTCCTTTTACAAATACCAGGATTAATACCTCTAATTACGCCCAGTCAGAGGCCCTGTTTCTAGGGTTACTAATCTGTTTCCAGCACTTGCCCCTTAGCACTGGTCTCTCATCACAGAGCCATACCCACAGACCACCCAGCTATCACACAGTCATCCTGGGCTCCAGGAAAATGTTCACTTAGTAGTTCATACCTTCCCTTGAGAACTTCTGGAATTTGTTGCTTTATTTATTTAATTCTCTCCAAATAATAGTCCACATACTTCTCACTACCCGGCTTTAAGGAAAAAAAAAAAAAAAAAAGGAAAGCCAAAGTTAAACATACACATGCACAAACCCAACATCCTTTTAACCCCTATGACCTCAAACGAAAAAATCTTACCCACTGTTGGCCTGAGACCTTTTGTTCTGTGAATGAAGGAATGCTGGGTGGTTCTGCCTTGGTGGGCCACACAATTCGTGGTTTTTTCCCAGCTGTGGCTTCTCTTTTCTCCCTTTCCATTGCATTGATTTCATCTCCTTTCTTGGTTATTTTGAGACAGTGGGAGGAATTGAATTTGAAGGATGGTTTCCATTGTTTAGAAATAGTTGGTCTAGAAGACCTAGGCCTGCAGCAATTTGGTAGTATTTGATTATCATTATTTCTATTTTGCAGTCATTTCATCAAAAAGTGGTTTGTTTTCACATGGACAAAAACAGCTCAGTTTTGGTGTATCAGGGAGGTCCACATTGACAGGTGTGTTCCTTGTTCGATATATGCCTATTCTAGGTACTCTGTGACTAAGTCCTCAGCAATTAACGGTGTGTAATTACAATCTATGCACTTTCCAAGGCAACATGCATTCTGTCACTTCTGCAGAGGCTGGGAAGATAGGCAGGACCATGAAAGGCCTCGCTCAATGGCATGAGACCCCCAAATAAATGCCATCTAAATGCTTTATGATGACCTTGTTTCCATGCCCTTCATCCAAGGGCTCTGCTTGATGGCATCAACAATGATGGAAGCGAAGACATCAGAGGGTAGCATGTAAGGTGACTTGTGGAGGCAGCCATAAGACCATTGGGAGAGGGATGAGTAGAATCACTCACTTCCTGTGTCTACCCCACTTCTGACCTCATACATCATGTTTATTTCAGATAAGAATGTGGCATAACACAAGGTGGGTTTGAAAGGCTTTAAAAATAATAGCTAGGAGTGTTAAACATTTACCCACTATTCCACAACTCAGCTACAGTGCTGCTAGTTAGAAGCTTACCCATGACTGCTTCAGTGAAGAAGAGTTTTGCCATTTATTGAGTACTTACTGTGGTGGGAACGTTCACATGGATTATTTTGTCTTTCTGACCTAAGTGCACTTAGCTTTTTATTTATTTATTTATTTTTAATTTTTTTTTTTTTTAAGACTAGGTTCATGAAAATGATAAATTTTGCACTCTTGTTTTAACACAGGCTTTGGATTTTGGGTTTTGACTGTGAAATTGTATAGGGTAGTGAAGAAAGCGTGCTTCATGATGTGTGTGTGTGTGTGTGTGTGTGTGTGTGTGTACACGCGCATACGTGATGTTTTGTTTTACTCCGAAAACCTTACATCCAGTTTCTAGGGGACAGAGATGTTGTCTCCTAAGTGTGGTCATTGCTGAAGACTTCCAGCACCAGATCCAGTTGCTGGATCTCAAAAAGGAAAAAGGAGCGGGAGAGTCTTCACATTGTTTAGAGGGGGTCCCCTGAGGAATGAGGTATTTATGAGGGAGATTTTGTTGTTCCTGGCATTTTCTACCAGCTACACTGTGCGTTTAAGAGAAGCAGGGGAGGGAGGCAAACCCTGAAAAAACAAGTAAGGAGTGAACAGCATGTGGAATGGGGACTGTTTTTCTATCATCGGTCTATTATTCCTGCCTTCAAAAGGAGGTAAATTGTATAGTTGCAAAGTGGAGGATATATAAAGAGATTACTTCAAGTAGTCATGCATTAGTTTGGTTTTTATTACTAGAATAAAATACCCATGCCTGGGTAGCCCCATCAAGAAAGAAGGATTATTAGTTTACAGAAACGTTCAAAGGCATGTTCCATCAGAGAAGACAGACCTTGTAGCAGAGGACAGTGTTGGGAGGTCCTGTGAAGGCTCATATTGCTGGGAAGGCGGAGATGTAAGAGTCAGTGTACTCTTCACCCCAAGAGACCAGCACTCTCTTCAGAGAGCACTCTCCCGAAGACCTAAAGACCTCTCCCACCGGGCCTCACCTCTTAATGATTCCATCACCTCCCTATCACCAAGCCTCCAACCCTGCAGTCCCTAGGGCAAGCCACACCCCAACCAAAGCAGTGCAGATAGTTAAGGCGTGCCTCACAGGTTCTACTTTTAATTGCTTCATGACTTACGTATGGAATCCAAAAGTCTAAATCACTGAAGGTGAAGCTAGAGTGGTCATTGCCAGGGGTTGATGGTGAGAAGACAAGGGGCTGAGTCAATGCTCATCAAGAGAGGACTAGACTCCAGAGCTCTGTTGTATAGCCTGGTGACTCCCGGGAATTCTGGTGTGTGTACTTGAAATCGCTAGGGCTTCACGATTCTCGTTATAATGCAGTGAGAAATGTGTGAAGTAATGTGCCGGTTAATTGGCTCATTTGCTATTCTACAATGTATACATGTTTCTAAATATCACATTTTCTGTGGTAGGTGTATATAATTCTATGTCAGTTAAAATAAATGAGGAAGATAAAAGGGTTTTTTTTTTTTTCTTCTTCTAATTTGTACATGTCAGAAGGTCCATCAGAGGGAGGGTTCGTATCGTGAGTGGGAGATCTTAGGTTCCTCACTGCTTTCCAGCTGCTCACTGCCAGTCATCTCAGCCCAACCTTGCCTCCTCCTCCATACCCAGTGTTGTAATCCAACCAGGGGAGAAAATCTGGAGTGTTTATTTGGCAACCTACATTCATTCATTATTTTTTTTTTTTCCCTCTGCTTAGGTGTTGACAAATCTCCTAGGACTTTGGAAGGCTGAATGGACTAAACATGAAGAGCCTGAAAGCGAAGTTTAGAAAGAGTGATGTAAGTACACGGTGACTCACGCTCTGGCTGCTCCACCATGCTCCACAGGCCTACAGAAACAGCCCTGCTCCTGCCCTGATAAGGCTCTGGGTTAATGAACTACAGATTCCTGAAGCACCAGGCGCCAGCTCAAAGTGACGTCTGTGAATGAGTGCGCTTTAGGTTTGCTATTTGTGTATACAGCTCTCAGAACAGCCCGTGATAAATTCTTCAGGTCTGTGTCATGTAGAGAGAGGAACAGTCAAATTAAAATCAGTCAAAGCTGCCGAGATTCTGACTTAGAATGTCATTTTAATAATTTTTTTTTTTTTTTTTTTTTGTATGTGGAGCTGAGGATTGAACCCAGGGCCTAGCAAGCGCTCTACCACTGAACTAAATCCCCAACCCCTCATTTTAATAATTTTAATTCACATTTATTATTAATTCATTTTAGGGTGTTTTTTGAGAAGGAATCTTACTTTGTATAAATGGCTGGTCTTGAACTCATGGCAGCCCTCCTGTGTTGTAAGTGTTCACTTGCCACACTTGGCCAGAAAAGGGGTGATTCAGGAATTACATTATCAACATTGGTCCTCTTGGTCTTTAAGAATCTTGAACTCAGTATTTATTGTGCACTGTTGCTTCATGCCCCCACCCCAAACTCCTGGGGTTCTCTCTCACTTGACGTCCATCATAGAAGACTCAGGATTGGAAGAACTGGGTAGAGTGTCAGAATTCTCCCGTCAGAGAAAATGGCAAGGGGTTGCATAGTGATATTTTCACAAATTCTTACCCCCTAACCTGTAACAAGCTGCATTCCTAGAGCTTCAAGCAAAACTATTACTTGAGAGAAATTTATGAAAGAGCATTTAGCTGGAAGCCCAGATAAGTCACCTTCAAAATACACTTGCTCTATTCATTACCGTTTAAGATTCCATAATTCAAGGTGAGCCTGGACTTCTGTGCTTTGCCGTGAATTTCATTTGGGCAGGTTGACGCTGTTCCGTGTAGGCAGTAAATGGGGGTGCATCTTTATGGCTAGTGTGCTGCGTGCCTACATACCTGCTTATCTCTTAGACTACATTGTGACTTGTCCTGTGTCCTTCCCGCTCTGAGAAGAGGCCAGACCAGATGCTTTCGGGAGGACCACAAAGCACTATCTCATTAAAAACAACAACAACAACAACAACATGAAATCTTAGGGAAAAGGTCGCTTCACTCTTACAGTAAATTAACTACCACTCAGAGAACATGAAGTGGCTTGGGCAAGATCAGGTAGCCCCACTGTTTGCCCCAGAGAGCTCCACTGATGTTACTTCCTCAGGGGCCCCTCCCCCAAGGAAAACGCTACCCTGCTCACCCACTGGCCAGTGGTTCTAAGCCCGCATACCACCTTTGTTAAAGAGGAGAGGCGAGTGCCACACAGTCTTGCCCAGTTCCAGAGACACTAGTGTGTAAATGACCAAATTAGGGAATTTGGGGTGGAAATGTAGCTCAGTGGTAGAGCATGTGCCCAGCATTCAGAAGGCCCTGTGTTCAGTTTCCAGGACTGCCAAGGGGGGAGAAATTGTTCCAGGAGAATCTGGACTGCTTCCATCTGTCCACATTGAGATTATTGTAGCAGGCAGGATCTCATCATGTAGTGGGTGTGATCTCTGAACCTGGGACAGGAGGGTGGGTGATAGGCTCCTATGGTTCTGGTTGAACAATTTTAAACTGGTGGCCACAGAGAGGGTGTTGCTAGAATCTCAGTTTTAAATAAAAATTGAAACATTTCCATGAATTAAAAAAAAAAAATCTCAATAATAACACTAGTAAAAGTCTTGGGCGATTTGGCAGCCAAAAGGTCCCGATTTTGGCAGTGAGTGCTAAGAAGGAATGTCAGAGGGGCAGCCCAGCGGGAGGAGAGCAAGAGAAATTGCATGACCAGAGCCAGCTCCAGGGCTTCCATATTTATCCCCAACTGTTTCCCCAAGCACCATCACGAGATAGGCACATGGAGGGAATAAAGACAGAAAGCCCTTTCCAGACAAACCCCTGTTGCCTGATGCTAACAGACTTTTATACCAGATACTCCATACTCCACTAGGCACTTGATGGGAATTCTTGCCACTAACCTCATGTGGTAGGTTTTATAATTAAGCAGTTTTTCAGATTAAGGAACTGAAGCCTAGAGAGAGGCAACAATTTCTATCCATTCCTGTAGCTCTAAGGTGTGGAACTAGTTTTTGCAGTCAGGTGTTGGAAGGCCAGGTTTCCTGAATGTAGGAACTTGTGATGGAGATTTGGGTTTATGAAATGGTAGTGATCCAGGGAGCAGCTGTGGACTTGGATTGAGGTTTGTGGCCTTGGACAACTGTCTTATGCTTCTGATTGTAGGTCTTCATCCGAAGTTAAATGTGCTGTTGGAGGTCAGGCACACATCTCAGGGATTGATGCTTAGAAGACAAGTAGTTGGTCAATACTTCTTCATCTTGCTAAGGAACCTACAGATTATAAAAGTGAAAGATCTTATCATTTATAGGCTCCAGAGAGCCCAGAGGAAGGAACCAGAGCAAGGAGTGAGTAGACCTGGGAGGCTTGCTTTTTCAGGGTGTGCCTTTCACTTTGAGATGTCTGTATGCATTCCCAGAAATATAGTCCCAAGAAAATGGCTTTACAGATGACGGTGTTCACTTAAATGAGCCAAACTGTAATCTTTACTGAAGCGCGTGGTGTCTCTCAAGTGTCCCGAGCCATTAGACAGCCCACGTTTCTGTGTGTCTTTGTGTAAGAAAGAAAGAGAAGAAAGGGTTCTTTGTGTTTCTCAGGGTAGGCAGCCGAGGATGGTAGATCGGGTTCATGATTACATAAAGGGAAGACAGGTGACCCACTGATGTGATCACATTTCAGCCAGGCTGGGCGGGCTGCAGCCAGGTCACTTTGTGGCCATTGAGAAGGAAACTCAGGAGTAAGCAATAGGATGAGAATGGCTCATCCCCACCGTGGGTGGCCTTCGGGTCACTCTGCTACGGCAGGACCATCATGGAGGTGGAGATTCAGTAGGGGTGTGCTTTCGGGAAGACTCCTCAGCTTGACTTCCTGACTGAGGCAGGCTTATGAGTATGTCATGGGGGATTCAGTGTGATGCTGTGGGCTGTGGTTAGAATCCTAAATATACTTGGGACCCAGGGCTAAAGAGCTGCTTCTGTAGTGGATGCTTGTCTTAGTTAGGGTTTCTGTGAGGAGACACCATGACTGCGGCAACTCTTATAAAGAAAACATTTCTTGATGTGGCTTGCTTACAGTTTCAGAAGTTCAGTCCATTTTCTTCATGGCCGGGGAGCATGGCAGTATGCAGGCAGACGTGGTGCTGGAGGAGGAGCTGAGAGTCCTACCTCTTGCAGGCAACAGAAAGTCCACGAGCGACTGAGACACTGGGCAGTATCCTGAGCACAGGAATCCTCAAAGCCTGCCCCCACAGTGACATACTTCCTTCCACTAGGCCTTACTCATTCCAACAAAGCCACACCTCCTAATAGTGCCACTCTCTAAAAGATTATGGGGACCAGTTACATTCAAACTACCACAATGCCATTCTTTAGTTTACATTAATAACTTGATTTGGGGCATCCTTACAGTTGAGCTAGACCCCAGAGAGGAAGACACAAAAGGAACACAAAGTGTGAGTGGGGGGAGGTTGTCTGAAAATAAGGATGTGGTGATGCAGACCTGACCAACTCATGGGAAGTGAAGGCAGGAAGATTGGGAGTTCAAAGCTAGCCTTGGCTGTGCAGTGAATCTGTCTCCCTACCCCCCCCCCCCAACCCAAGAAGCTGATAAACCTAAGTAGTAGGGGAGAGGTAAACATGTGCCTCAGATACTCAAGACAAAACACAAATAGAACATGGATACTGAATGGACCTTTAAGGTGAGCCTAACTCTGCCCCCAAACCAAAGCCAAATGTGGTGATGCTCTCAGTTTTGACAGTGGGAGGATTGGGGGAGCTTTGTGAAGGTGGAGCTTCAATCCAGGGGGTGGTATGTGTGGGAAGGATGAAGGTAGGGGAGAGGGGGAGCAAAGACTCAGTACGTTGAATCTCAAAATTTGTCCTTGGCAGTGTATTTAGTAAGACTTGATGAATTTAGGAGAGTGCCTCGGTTTGAGGTGTGGCTATGAGAATTTTAGCAAGAACACCCTGAAGTATGCATTCAGTTTTCCAGATGCAGAGGCTGTGACGTTCTAGCTTAGGAGATAAGCCAAGACCGAACCTTCATTATTTATATTCTTCCTGACTATATACGTCTACATCTTTTAGCGTCTAGTGTCATGTGGCTCCTTTACCTCTTTAAATATTTGCAGCAACCAGCATGTAGTTCCATGTGGAAAAATCAGCTGTCATCATGAGAAGTGAGGCCAGAAAGGCTGGGGTTTCCCTTTGCAAGTCAAACATGCCGGCTTTGGGAATGTCCTTGCAAAGGACAATTTTCAGTGCCAGAGTGAAATGGGTAAAGTTTGAGGGATGGGAAATGGGGCTGAAAGATCTTTGTCACACACCTTGAGAAGTGCCATTCCAGTGTGATTGAGGGAGCCAGAGTTTATTTTGTGGGTGTGTGTTTACTTTGATGAAAGATTTATTTCCAGTTATGTGTTCCATTATAATAAGGAAATGGCAGACATAGCATGGAGAAAACCAGAGCAGCCCCACTTCAGAATGACTGCATTCAGAAAAGACTAAATTGATGGTATACCTGGATGTAGCAATATCCAGCTGCAGTCTTCAGCCAAGGAAATACCCACACCCCCTGAATCTTGAGGAACCAGACACATCCTGCTCAGTCAGGATCTGAATTTGTTGCCTGTTGAGATTATAGTTCTCATGAAGGTTGAAAACCGACATTGCTGCCAAGGTATTTCTTTTTTCAAAGAGTTTTTAGTCATTTATAGTAAGAATGCCTGAGTCACCGTGTGCACGCATGCATACACACACACACACACACACACACACACACACACACACACACACACGGACTATTTAGAATTGTGGTCTCTCTGTAGACATACTAGCCTTGGCCAGTCTCAAGCTACCCTCTTTTTGGTGAGACATGACTTTAAAATGTATGAAAGATGACCGGCCCCATTGGGTGGAGACAGGAGTCTCCTCTAAAGACCTGGAGAGAACATTGGTAGGTTGTTGTTGGGCTGCATACTTTCCAGGTCCTGTCAGACTTTGTGAAGCAGAGAATCTTCTTGCTTGATCTCACCTTGTGTTAATTGGCCAGGTGCCATAACAAGGTGCTACAAGCTGGGTGGCCTGAACAACAGGAATTTATGTCTATTGGGTCTGGAGGCTGGAACTGTGGTAGGGCTGGTGTGGAGAAGGCTGTGTGGGAGAGCCTGTTGTGTGCCTCACCTGGACTCTTGGTGTTTACCAGGAACCTTTGGCATGTGGGCGTATTGTCCCAATTCTAGACTTCGTCTTTGACATTCTCACTGTGTGCGTGTGAGTGTCCACATTCCTAGTTGTGATAAGGACACCAGTTACATTGGAGTAGAGCCTGCTCTGTTGACCTCATTTTAAACTAGACTAATATGTAGGCTTTTTTTTTTTATGTAGAAACTCTATTTCTTAATCTGAGTAAGATAACATTCTGGTGTGGAGGCTTTAGGACTTCGACATAAATATTCTGGACATGACACAATTCAACCTATAATACATTTCTATTCTAGAATAGTTTTTAATGTTATCTGTTTATTTTCTGAGACAGGGTTTCTCAGTACAGCCCTGGCTATCCTGGAACTTGCTCTGTAGACCTGGCTGGCCTCAAACTCAGAGATCCACCTGGCTCTGTCTCCCAAGTGCTGGGATTAAAGGCGCTGGACAGTCCTGCCAGGCACTCCCACCTCTGCCAGGCACTCCCACCTCTTTCTACTGAGTACACACAGTTAGAGACCTGCCCTTCATCTTGGGGATGATTTTCAGTGTCTCAGAAGGAGGTTGGAGCATGACAATATTGAACCTAATGCATAGAAGTCGGAGTAAACATTTCTCTTTCTTTTTATAAAAGATTTGTGTGTGTGTGTGTGTGTGTGTGTGTGTGTGTGTGTGTGTGTGTGAGAGAGAGACATGTATGTGGTGTCAGAGGCCAGAAGAGGGAGTTAAATCTCCTAGGGCTAGAGTTAGAGGTAGTAATAAGCCACCCAGAGTAGGTGCTGGGAATTGAACTTGGGTCCTCTGGAACATCAGGAAGCACTCTTAACCTCCTAGCCATTACTCCAGCCCCCAGCAGGTGCCCATTAGTACACACGTGGAGGCCAGAGGTCAATGACATTACATGTTCATACTTTATTTATTTATTCATTTATTTATTTGAGACAGGGCCCCTCACTGAGCCAAGAGCTTGCCAGTTTGATGAGGGTGATTGACTAGCAATCTCCCATGATCCTACTATGCTCCCCACAATTTCCAGTGCTGGGGTTATACACGTGTACTGCTGTGCCTGGCTTCTATGCAGTGCTACAGACTCAGACTCAGTTCCTCATAATTATGAAGCAAGCACTTTTCCCACTGGGCCATCTCCCTAGTTGTAGAGTGAACACTTACTAATTGCTCATGTGCTAACGGTAACAGTGAGGGGCATTCTCATGCATTGCCTGCTCACCACCAGGTACCAGGGGCTGTGCCAAGTCCTTTGCATACTGCTTGTCATTTTCCAATGATAGCATTTACAGAGGAACTAAGGAAGGTTGAAAGTCACTTTTATGGTGCGAGTCTCATATTGGATAAATGGCATGTAGCATGAATCTTGTAAGTTCTTATTAATGAAATAAAACCTGAGGCCAGTTATTGGGGTGAATGCTCGAAGATCAGAGAAGTAGAACAAGCCACAGCTACCTCACCTTGCTAGTTCCTCAGGTGATCCTGTTTCCTCAGACTGGAAGCCTCTGAGTCTTCATCATCCAAATGAATCTCAGCTGAACTGTGCTGCTCCAAAGCCTAAAAGCTTAACCAGCCAAATGCTAAATCAGCCAAATGCCGCTAGTTTCTGGTCTTCACGCCTTATATAATCTACTTTCCACCACCACTCCCTGGGATTAAAGGCTAGATTTCTGGGATTAAAGGCGTGTGGCTTCATGCCTCACTGTTTATAATGTAGCCTTGAACTCAGAGATCCAGAGGTATTTCTCTGAGGAACTGGTGAGGTGAGGTAACTGTGGCTTGTTCTACTTCTCTATCTTCCAGCGTTCACCCCAATAACTGGCCTCAGGTTTGATTTCATTAATAAGAACTTTTAAGATTCATGCTACAATGGCAGGCCAGGAACTAGGCTTCTTCAACTTACAGGGTAGTTTGTACTACTTACAGGGGCGTCAGCATTTGTAAATTTTCAAATCTTCAAACTGTATGAAATAAAATCTTACCTGTTGCCCTAAGCTGAAATAAGCCTGTACCGTGGGCTGGGATAACACACTTTTCTAATATATGCATGCCCTGGGTTCAAATCCCAGCAATACCCCTTCCTCAAAAGAAAAAAGAAATGTAGAGTGATTTTGTACAATGATTTTATAGTATCCAGGCTTGTCCATAGCAGTCAAGCTCACCACCGTCAGTGTCCTTCCTTCCCCTGTGGTAGGGAAAGAGCTGGGAAAATCCTGGGTGGTTTGCTTGCTCAGAGCCACATATCTCAGATCAGCTTCGAAAGGGAGGCCGGACAATGCTTCTGCCTTCACTGAAGCCAGAGATACATCCTGTGTAAGCTCCATGGCTGGCTAAGTGAATCCCAGCTTCGGCCTTTACCCCAAACTTTTGTTTGCTTGTTTTTTGTTTTTTCAAGACAGGGTTTCTCTGTGTAGCTTTGCGCCTTTCCTGGAACTCGCTCTGTAGACCAGGCTGGCCTCGAACTCACAGAGATCCGCCTGGCTCTGCATCCCAAGTGCTGGGATTAAAGGCGTGCGCCACCACTGCCCGGCATCAAACTGATTCTTCTTTCAACCTGATACTTTCCAGCTGGAGACCAAAAGTGAAATGCAGACCCTGACCCCCTAAACTTGGGAAAATCTGGTCTTCAGAGCAAATGAGTCATCTCCACCATAATTACATGTTTTCAATGAGGGCTATTGTTGACCTCCATGTTTTCTTGCTTGACAGATTTGTTGTGCGATGTCTCTTTGGTGATGAAACAGGAATTACTTCTGAATCATGCTGTGGAGGTTCTGATTCTCTGTACAAAGATGTTTGCTGTATAAAGTTGGATAGATTCTCTTATATGGCCATGGGATAGCATTAGCCAAATGTCCAATGCTGTCTTTTAAAGTGTTGGCCTGGGCTTTGTTTCTGCTTGTGTTCCTTCCACAGTTGAAAGGAGGAAGGGCCTTGTGTCTGACTCATAGGATATGTGAGTTCCCATCATTGCTGAGAATGCTTTCCCTGTTTTAGGAAACGCTGCCTGAAAGTGTTATTTTGCTTTTTCATTTTCTTTGGAGCCCATTGAGTCCATGTCTCCAGCTCTTCCCTGGCTCTTCCCTGGGCCGCCCAGTGGGCTGCTGTGCTGGGAGGTGTAGAGACAGAAAGCAAGAAAAAGGCCGAGTAGCCGCATCACTCTCCTTGGATACGTTTACTTTGAAATGTGTTTCCCAATGCTTATTTTTGGGGGGGCGGGGAAGAGAGGGACAACATTTATACTCAGCCTTTGTTTGGGGAGGTTTTTTTGACTCAAGTTAAATGCCAACTCATGAAGCTATCCATTCTTTTGAAAGCATCCTTTTATAACCAGGGAGCTGCATGATTCTGGAACCCACTGGATGTATTAACTAGTGATGGGATAATGTGTTAAAATGCCCAAAATACAGTGGGCTCTGTTTTCCTCTAAAGTGAAAGTTGCGAGCATCCAGAAGGTGTGTATCACAGTTCCCTGTGTGTAGCACACAGTTCCTGGCATAGCTTGCACTGGGCCCCCAGCTGTGCTGCCCTGCTGTCCCTCTATGGCTGTGCCCTGTGCCTGGCAGTAGCCGAGGCCGCTTGTGGCTCCTGCGCATTTGAAACGGTTTAAGTTGAGATCAACCAAAAGCACAAAACATGGTAGCAGATTTCAAAGACATTGAACCCTGCCCCACCCTCATATGTTAAGTATTTTTTAAGACATCTTGTGTCATTTAAAAATAATTGAGGGGGTTGGGGATTTAGCTCAGTGGTAGAGCTCTTACCTAGCAAGCACAAGGCCCTGGGTTCAGTCCTCAGCTCCAAAATAAATAAATAAATAATTTAAAGAAAATAATGGGGCCTGGAGAGATGACTCAGAGGTTAAGAGCACCGACTGCTCTTCCAGACGTCCTGAGTTCAATTCCCAGCACCCACAGGGTGGCTCACAACCATCTGTGATGAGATCTGGCGCCCTCTTCTGTATACATAATAAATAAATAAATCTTTAAAATAATTGCTCAGCAGAGTGCTGATGGTCTAGACTGTGGGATTTTATAAATCAGTGAAGTTCATTTCACCTGGTTCTGTTTCGGTATTTTTAATGTGGTTATCACAAGTTTATTTTATTTTATTTTGTGTGTGTGTGTGTGTGTGTGTGTGTGTGTGTGTGTGTGTGTGTGTGATGTCTTTGGGGGAGAGACTGAGAGGTGAGAGCGCACACAGGCACACCCGTGCCGTGGTATGTATAAATGGAGGAGTGAGAGCCAGTTCTGCCTGCCACCTTGTTGCCTGCTGGCTCTCTGATTGTTCGTACCACTGTGCTGTATACTCTAGGTTAGCTGACTTGCATTTGGGCCATTCTCCTGTCTCCGCCTTCAGTTTTGCCCTAGGAGTGCTGGGATTATAGCTACACACACACACCACTGCCCCTGGCTTTTTATGTTAGTTTCTGGGACGGAACTTGGGTCTTCAGGCTTTGCGTAGCTAGTACTTTTTCCACTAAGCCGTCTCCCTGGCCCCAGAAACTTTTTTAAATGGTGTAAGTCTTCTATTGTAAGACTTCTGTAGTAATTATGTTGGATGGTACTGTTCTGGGCTTGCTGGCTCTCTTGCACAGTCAACATTTACGTTTTCAAGAAAGCGAAGTATACCATTTTCCTTTAAAAAAAAAAAAAGATGTACCCTAGTAGAGCGCTTGCCTAGCAAGCGCAAGGCCCTGGGTTCAATCCTCAGCTCAAAAAAAAAAAAAAAAAAAAAAAAAAAATGTACCCTAGGTGGTACAATTCATTGACTTCTTGTAAAACTCAAGGAGAGCAGGTGATTATTATATTCTCTGTCATCCACAAGACTAGCTGAACCTCAAGGGACAAAGGAGAATGGATATTTGAGACAATTAACATCTCCATAGTCAGTTTCCACACTCTCATTGAAACTTGAATATTAAAGGTGTTCCAGAATGTTCTCAATATTTAGTGACTTCTTAAAGTTTTGAGTACTTTTGCAACTCAGTTGCAAACCAAATAGCTGTTGGTTGTTACTTGCTAATAGTGTTGTGTTGGGGAAAACCCATTGTAGCAGGCTGTTTCACATGAAGGTAAATGCCGTTCCCAAGCTAAGAATGGATGCTATCAGCTAGAGACATTGAGTAGTCAGTCAAGTTTTTCCTTCAAAGCTAGTAATATAGTCCTTTAATTGATCTGATAAGATAAGGGTTTGCTTGAGTGTCATTTATAGCTATAATTTTGAGGTTTCTTACACAGATTAGAAATAACCACAGTCTGATCTCACACCTCCGTTGAAAAGATGGGGAGGAGTTATGTCGTCTTCCAATTACCTATTATAAACTTTACATTATCATGAGTCCTTGCATTCTGTCAATGTGTGTCTCAGTCAGTGTTCTGTTGCTGTGAAGAGACACCATGACCACAGCAGCTCTTAAAAAGGAAAACTTTTAATTGGGGCTGGCCTACAGGTTCAGAGGTTTAGTCCATTATTATTATGGTGGGAAGCATGGTGGCTCACAGTCAGACATGGTGTATATCCAGAAAGAGAGAGTGACCCTGGGCCTGGCTTGAGCTTCTGAAACTTCAAAGCCCTCCCCAGTCACACCCTTCTTCCAACAAGGCCACACCTCCTAATACCACTCCCTAAGTATTCCAATATATGAGCCTGTGGGGGCCATTCTTATTCAAACCACCGCAATGTGTAATTTATGAAATTGTGAAATATTAGTGTTCTTAATTAGGTCAACGAGTTCCATCTGAACCTCGGTGACAGCTTAAGACTCAAGTTGTGGCCCAGCATTCTGAACAGAGCTCTAGATTTGTTCCAAAATAACAATAAAAATAATCTTCACTTCCTAGACTTCTTCTGCCTTTGGCATACTTTGAGATTTAATTAGCTGTCTTGGTAGCCACATTGCCCTCTTCATTCATACTGGGTTTATTAGTAATTCTTTCCCCCAAGATGATTCTTGCTGTTTCTTTTCATACATTGATGCAATCAGCTGGTTGAATTCAAAATTAAGACATTATATTTATCCCACTTAAATTTTACTGTAGTAGTTAAGTTTGTTAAATTTGGTTTTATGTTAGATTAATTGATTTGGTTAGCTTTGGCATCATTTTAAATTCTAGTTCTTATTATAACGTTGGCATTGAGTCATCCACAGTCTTCACAGACATGCTCAACTAATTTAAGTCACAAAAATTGTTAAGCAGCTGAAAGGCTCAATTTTAGTGTGTGTGTGTGTGTGTGTGTGTGTGTGTGTGTGTGTGTGTGTGAGAGAGAGAGAGAGAGAGAGAGAGAGAGAGAGAGAGAGAGAGAGACTGAGAGACTGAGAGACTGTGAGACTGTGTGTGTATATTAAACCTAGGTCTACCTCCTGCAAGCTAGGTAAGATCTTTGCTATTGAGACGTATCTCCAGCCCCTGACGTCATCTCTTCTACAGCCCTTAATCCATACTCTTTGGGGTCTGCTTAGTCATCTTGCTCCCTTGTTTTCTATCCATGTCACGTTCATCCTTTGGTATCTGTATGATATCAGTAATTCCCATAATTGCTCTGATCTTTAATTTTCTCATTTTAATTCAGGTGAGACCTGGATTTCTTTTAAAGCAACATGAAGATTAAGATGAAACCTGGCACATAGTAAATTAAAAGTAAATCCTAACTCCTGGTGCCTAACATCAGTAAGGAATGAATGACCTAAAGATATTTACTGTCTAGCTGAGGTCATATGACTGACCTTTTGCCATTCAAAATGAACTCTAGAGTGTGCACCCCCAGCAATATAGGAGTTTAGGGAAAGCGTTGTGGAAGAGAGAGCTGAACCTGTTGCTGTATCCACTCGATCGGGCAGGTTATGATTAATAGAGGAATCCAGTAATGATGAGGTCTGGATGTCAAAAGTAGAAATGGAGTGAAGAGCTTTAACTAAAGAGCAAGGCTTGTATGGGCAGCTAATAGGAAATGAAGTTGGGAATGGGTGGTTCTGAGCAGTGTTGAAAGCCCTGGGTGGGGTGAGTTGCAGAAGGAGGCTTTGACATGATTATATTCTGGCAGTAGAATGATTGGGGGTTTTGAGAAACTGTAACCAGAGAAAGGGGCCAGGCCCAGGGCCAAGGCTAGGGTGGTGGCTGCTGCTGGAAAGGACAGATTTGAGTGGGTGTGGGTGTGGAGTGAAGAGCAGGGAGGGAACCAGATTCCGGTTGATACTGCAAAGGAAGGTCTCCTCATGTGACCACACCCTGCCAGCCCAGGCCAAGGGTCCCTCATCACCTGAGAAATCTGCTGTGGGGTTATTTTGGCCCTGCCTGTCACTAGGTGGTTTGGCGGGGCAGACACTGGGAAGCAGCAGCTGAAGGTGACACTCTTCTAGCTTAGTAAGGAACAGTGTAACAGTACGGTGCGCCTTCCTGCCAAGTGTAAATCAAGCAGTTTCACTTACAATTTGTTGATGCCTCTGTATTCCAGAAGAGGAGACAGAGAATTGAGGTGTTGCTTTGATAGAGCTGGTGCAACCAACTCTTCAGAGTGGCTTAAACCTGGGGGAGATTTGCCATATCCCATTATCTCTGTGTAGGGGACTGAACTGACATTCTTTCTGAGGACTGTGGTGGAGGATCTTTCCTTGCCTCTCCGGTTTCTGGCAGTTTGTCCCTGCTCTGTTATTTACCTTCATTCCCAAATGTGCACATTGTACACCATGTCTGTGCCCAAATTTCCTCTTTCATAGGAAGTATACTATGCTGATTAAGGCTCACCTTGTTGATACTGAATTCCGTCCGTGCTGACCCTATTCCTCAGGGAGCGGACTTCAACAATTGAATTCAGCTCCTAACATTTATCCCAGTCACCAAACTCAAGTGGCAATTAGGACTTGTCCCTGGGGTCTTGGCTCCAGGGTGCCCAGAGTAAGCAGAGCTGTGGCTGTGCACACACCCATGGATGTTGTCAGGAGGTACGGAGTTCTGAGATTCCAGCCAACTGAGGGAAGGCCTGGAATTGAATTTCAAATTCCTCATTCCTACTGCCAGTGGCAACTGAAAGTTGATAATCCGGGGTAAACTTTGACCAAAACATGCTTCAGTGAGGCTTGCTGGGCCAGTCCAGGATTATCAGTCTATAAAGTTTTGTTGCCAAAGATAAGAGTAGGCGGAGAATATGGAAATCAAAGTGGTTAGACCTGTTTGGGGAAAGGTGGAGCCAAAGGACCTGAGACTTTAGGAGTGTGGGGAGCTATCTGAAATAACAAGGGGTATGATTTCCCCCTCTGAAGGTGTGGGGCATAGTTTTTCTTGGATGGTGGTTCCTGGTTTGGGGATCTTGGGAGAATATCTGCATGCTAGGAGGTGGATTGTATTTTGAGTCCTGGATGTAGTATTTAGTAAGACCCACCCTCCTGGGAGTCACAGGAGTCTGTTACTGTGGATTCCGGCTTCAGGTATATTTAGAAAGCTAACCAGGCTGTTCAGGATGGCAGACAGGTGGGTGGAAGTGATGAGGTGGTAGGCAGTAGAGTCTTGGGTTTGTGGGATTATCATCCCAGCTGGATTCCTAGCAGCAGTCACTGTATTGGATGAATTAATGACCAAAGTACAGAATGAATTACTGACAGGTCACGAACACCATGTTCTGTGGTTGCTCAAGTGTCTTGTTAAAAAGAAAACCCACATAGTATTCTCATGTAACCTGTTGAATCCTCTTTCATATGTTACATTGTCCCTGGGTTTCTTAAAATACCCAATACAGTGCAAATGCTATACAAGCAATTGTTCTGAATTATTTAGAAAATAAAACAAGAATACACACACAAACCCATCTGTATATTTTTGGTATAGATAATTTTTCTAAATGTGTTCAGTTGAGTTTGTGGATGTAGAACTCAAGAATATGAAGGGCTGACGATTTTACCTCTTATTGTATTATTATTTGTTCAAGTGATTGGAGAATCACAATGCATTGGTTATCAACTTAGACCTCATGTATACTAATTAAGTAGCCAGTTTTCAGGAGGCAGAAAAATCTTCTAAATTTAGAAACCTGGCGTATTGTCTGGCATTTTTGTCTTATTGGTCATATAAGAACCTACTTGTCATTAATTCAGAACCTTGCTTCATTGCTAGAAACACATTTAACAGCGCTCAGGTTCAGATTTAGATTGGACAGTTGTCTAATTGTCTTCAACCTCATTTAAAAATTGAAGAAAAATTTATTATTTTATGTGTACAAATGTTTTGTATGCATGTATGTCTGTGCGCCATGTGCATGCCCAGTGCCTGAGAAGGTTAGAAGAGGGCTTTGGATCCCTGGTACTAGAGTTTCAGAGGGTTGTGAGCTACCGTGTGGGTACTGGGAATCAAACCTGGGTTTTCTGCCAGAGCAACAATTGCTCTTAACCACTAAGCCAACTGTCCATCCAGCACCTTCAATCCCATTTAAAGAATATTGTAATAGTATTATTCACTCTTCTACTTGTGAGTTAGTCATAGTTTGTCAGAAGATTTGCTCCTAGTCGGGGAAGAAAGTCTCCAGGGTGGTCAAGAAAGCCCCGAAGACAGTGGCAGGCTCCAATTACCTGGGCATGTGTATTTCCTGAAAGCTCTGCCTCTTTGAGGCTTCCGTCTTCCCCAGATTGTGTTTCCAAATAGCTCTGTTGGCTTGGCCACACTCCTGATTCTTGACCCTTTAATGAAAGCCCCATTAACCAAATCCTGGAAAAAAGGGAGAATTTGTTCTTGTATATTTATTGTGCTGAAGAGTGACCCAGATATGAAAGGAGTAGGCAAATTGTTACAACCCTGAGAATAATGTTCTAGTCATTCAAAGCAAGCTTACAAAATGCAACCGTCAGGAAAGTACATATTAAGTGGGGAGAATCTGAATGACAAGGTTGCATATTATGTAATGACAATGTGCATGAATTAAATACATGTGGTACATGCTACTTTTTGTTTGTGGAGATAAATCTGTGGAAATAAGGACGGTCACAACTATTTCTACTGGAGAGTCACCATGGTGATACTTTTAAATACATAAAAAAAAAAATAGAAGGTACTGGAGTATTTGAAATGAAAAATAGGCCAAGTGTATTTTGTCTCTGCCTATTAGTCATTTAAAATGTTGCAGAAATCTACAAAGCTATTCCATGTATTATTGAGAATAAAAGCAGGTTCTAAATGTGTTTGTGATGGTTGAAAAAAGAATATCTTTTTCTTCCTAGGAAATACACAACACACACACACACACACACACACACACACACACACACACACACACACACATACTTGAGAGGCCTTCAAGGGCAGATCTAAGATTTGTGAAGACTCGGGTTACTTTAACATATGTATGTTTGAGGCCTTTTTCCCCCAAACATTATAGGCCTTGGCTATAAGGCTTGAGACGTGGTACTTTCCTGGGAAATCAGCCCAGGAGATCAGCTTTCACTTCTCCATACTGAAGCAGTCACTGTCTGAGGCCCAGAACAAGCTCTAGTAACTTGCACTAATGTCATGGTGGGTATTTTCTTCTCTTAGTCAAGTGCATCTGTCTCCAGGGGTGATGCTTGGACCATCAGCACACCTGGGGAGCTTGTTGGCAATGCAAATTCGTGGTCCATTTGGGAGGAATCTGTCTTTCTGTGCCGGCCCCTGGGTGGTTTAGAAGCAGCTGAAGTTTGGGATTTTTACCTGGTCTAGTACTTGCTAATCTTTATATTTCTGCACCTACCAAGAAAGCTTTTCAAATGACTGCTTACTAAGGCCCACCCCCCAGAGATCCTACATCTGCTGAGACTGATCAGTCACCCAGACTGGAGTGGTTATGAGTCTTCTTGGGGAGAAGAGGGATATATGGTCAAGTGTGGTGATGAACACGCCCACTGGAGATCTTTCTTGGAACTCTTTTTCCTAAACTCAACCAGGAAATAAATAGTAACTTCTCGGTTGAGTAGTTGGCCATTGTTTTGCGGACGGACTCCGAAGTGTAACCCAAGAGTTAGTTCAGCTGGTCACTTAAGCTCAAGTTCTGTACCCTCACTATCTCTGATCCTCTGGTTCTTTATAGGAAAACGGGGCTTGAGAAAGAAAGTGCCTGTGGTAGGCTGGGTAGTTGGCTCAGTGGGTAACATGCTTCTGTGCAAGCATGAGAACCTGTCTGGATTCCCGTCATCCACATAAAAGCTGGATGTGGCAACTCACATGTATAACTGACATTGGAAGGGGCAGAAAGGGGCAGAGCTGGACAACTCACAAGCCATTCTAGCTGAATTGTTGAGCTCCAGGTACCGTGAGAGTTCTTGTCTTAGGAAGCAAGGTGGACCATGTCCAGGGCAATATGAATTAAAACTACTTGGAGATATCACTTGACCCAGTCATAATGGCAATTGCCAAGAAATCTGACAACAGATGCTGGTGGGGATGTGGGGAAAGAGGAATTCTTATTTGCTATTGGTGGAGGTGCAAGCTAGTACAGTATAGAAATCCATATGGAGGCTTCTCAAGTGACTTCAAATCATCACCCAGCTAAACCCGTCTTGGGACTCCCTGTGGTACCAGGGAGATACTTGCACATCTGTGCATAGTGTTGCTCTAGTCACAATATTAGGGAAATGGAACCAGCCTAGATGTCCATCAACAGATGAGTAAATAATGAACATGTTATACATGTACACATTGGAATTTTATTCTGGTAAAGAAAACTGAGGATTTTGTAGGAAAGTAGGTGGATCTGCAAACTATAATGTTAAATGAGGTAAACCAAATTCAGAAAAAAAAAGATCAACATGTTCTGTATGCTATGTGGATCCCACCCTATAGAGTGTGTGTGTGTGTGTGTGTGTGTGTGTGTGTGTGTGTGTGTGTGCCTGTGTGTGCGTGTGTGTGTGTGTGTGTGTGTGTGTGTGTGTGTGTGTGTGTGTGTGTGTGTGTGTGTCTGTCCACACTTGTGCATAAATGTGAGTAAAGCTTTAAGAACTAAAAAGGAGGCCAGTGAAGGGTAAAAGCAAATGATGGGGAAGGACAGGGGTGGACAAAGGCCGTGTGGGATATGAAAAAGGAAGAGGTTAGGGGACGGTTATAAGTGGAGATGGAGACACCAGGAAAGGAGAACTGCAATCCTATAATAATACTTCATATGCTAATTAGAAAGTTAAAAAGGTGGAGAGCGGTTAAAGTTGACCTCTTCCCGCTTCCTCCCAAACAGGCAAGTGCACTTGAACATAGGGACGTATATGAAACACATGCAGGACCCACCTCTTAGGGAAACGAAGACTAACAAAGACAGAAATGCAAAAGATAGTATTCTTTCTTGTTCCCATTTCCAAAGACTTTGAAATTCAAAGTTCTAGACATTTTGTTTTGCTTTGTTTGGGAGTGGCGTCCAAAGACTGAACTTAGGGCTCTGTTCATGCTAAGGAGGTGCTCTATTATGGACTTATATCCTCAGCCCCTAAATACATTGTTTTTACATGTAAAGAATTTTAAATTATGTGTATGTGTATTTCATCTGTGGATTTGTGTGCCTGAACACCGTGCCTGTGACTGGAGGCATCAGATCCCCTGCAGCTCGAGCAAGCTGTTGTGAGCCACCCAGTGTGTGTGCTGAGAACTGAACCAGTGTCCTCTGCAAGAGTAGTACGTGCTCTTAGTGCTGAGCCATCTCTCCAGCCCCACTTTTGTTTTTCTTTGAACAATATTTCCTTTATCTCCATATTCTATAAGCTTAGTTCCAGAATATGCTTGGAGAATGAAGGGCTTGCTATCCTTACCATGGTGCAGTTTCAGTTACAATGCAGACTTTCATAGTCCATGAGGAGACAGCATAAAGAATTAGCCTCACAACGGAGGGACAGTGGTATGCTTGCCTGACAGTGTCCTCTCCTGTCAAGCATGTACAATGTGGCTAGGGCTACTTCTAAGGACCTCAACTATTTTCTCTTCAGTTTTGTTTTATGGGTATAAATTTTAAAAATATCCTCAATTCTATTATTCGCTTGGGTGTTACACATCGTGGGTAGGGGCATCTGTTTTCAGCATAAGGCTCATGGAATGTGAATACATGTCAGGTATTTCCAGTAGCGTATGACATAGAAGTTGAGCTACAATAAAAGTAGACTGAAATTTTAGTATGAAAAGTGTATTCATAATCTAGTAGTTGTGAGAACTACTCTTTGATTTTTTTTTTCCCAAAATGATACTTTGGCTACATTAGGTCAGATAACATGTTACTCAAGTTTAATTTCACTACTTTCTTTGTTGAAGTGGGCTGTCAGGAAGTATAAATTGTGACTTACAGTGCATTTCTCTTGGGCAGTGGTATGTTAGAGCCTGAAAAGCAATAAGCAAGTCAAAATAGCAGACGTCAACCCTGAAAATGAAATGAGGCTGCTCATGGATGTCTACACTAGAGACGTGAGTCTCCACACTTTATGGCCCACTTGCATTGGCCATTGAGGGATCCACGGCCTCTTTCCTGCCTTTCACGCATGAAAACTTCCTCGCCTTCTTCTGGTGTGTGCAAACAACCATGTATTTGAGGATACTGTCTACCATTTATTTGCTGTGGTTTGATATCACAGATTTCAACAGAATACCTCACCCAGACACATTTTTCAATGTGATTTTTGGCCTTTGTGGCTTGTGTATGCTTGTGATGTGTATACATTTTGCTGTTTTATGCTCTCAGCATGGGAATGTAATTATCCTACCCTGGTGTTTTCCTCCGTCCATACAAGGGAGTTGCCGTTCTTGGAATCAGATTTATAACCACTTCCTTATTTTTGTAATGCTTCCTAATATGCTTTTTAAAAAGGGACTTGACCTTCCCGTAATCCAGTTTTCCTTGAAGTGTTAAATCATCTACTTAAGCAGACTTGGCTTTCTATGACGTATGGAATGTGAATGTGTCTCCATTATTGAAAGTTAACTGAGCACAATGAAGATTTCTTACAAGGTAAACATGAGTAGAATAGCAGTTAAATATTTTCATTTACGTGCTTCCCTCTCCTACTTGAAAGGCCTTTATTCAGAATATAAATGCCCCAGGCTGATCAGTAGGTCTGAGGTTTGTTAGACACTTTCTGACTTCTTTTCTTTTTGAACACTAGGGATTGGAAGCCCCTGTTCCCTGTGCTGGGGATGGTACCAGGGCCTTGAAATGCTAGGTGATTGCTTTATCATGCAGTTACATTTCCAGCCCTCAATTATTATTATTTTTTCTTCTCGGGATATGGTCTCACCCACATAACACAAGTTGACCTGGCACTTGGGGTCCACCTGACTCTCTAGCCTAAGTGCACAGGCCACCAAACCCAGCCCTACATTGATATCTCAAAGATGCTTCCACCATGGAGTTCTTAGTTTCTGAAAGAAAATTTTCATTTCGGGACTCCATTCCATTGGTGCTGGGCCTGTGATGTGATAGGTTATGCTATTTAATATATTTTTAAAAATAACCTGACTGGTCTCATTTACTCTTTGTCGTGGCCTCCGATTACTGCCGCAGCATTTCTGTCTGCTTGAAGTGCCAGCTTCCTGAGTGATGATCAGGGGATTCAGAAGTCATGTACTTGACCCGTCTGATAAGTCAACCTTGAGTTTGGTATTATGGATTGCATTTTCCGAGAAATGTCTTTTTTTCATGCAGCAAGAGATTTTTTTTGCCTTAACAAGAGCCACTAAAAACTCAGTCAAGACCATCAAAACCTCTGTCTTTCACGTCAAATATTCAATTATAGACTACTAAGAGATGATAACTATATAAGCCATGAGGGCAGAGAGGCCGGCTCAACATGGAATGTTGACTACTGGATTGCATCAGAACTTGGCACATATCATTGACAGAACATCAGCTGTATTTATTGACCCAAGCCCTGGCAGTTACTTATTCCCGACTCCTGCTAGCCGGTTTGCCTCCCTGGCTTTCCACATGAGTGAAGTAAGTGCTCTCAGAAGTCTGATTAAGCTTTTAGGACCATGTATTTCCTGTTCAATTCTGTTTTCAACTCCCTGAGCTCTCATCCTCCTTTGCACTCAGTGGTGATTGCTTCGTGAAGAAGGTACGGAAGTAGTATATTTATCTTTACTGGAGCTGTGCACAGTCCCAGAGGCATCTGGAAAAGGAAACACACATCTCAAATGAAGCCTATTCAAGTCACTCCGGCACCTAGGCAGAATGTGTCGTCTTTTAGTCCATGACTGTTCTTGGAATTGTTACTAGTGAAGAACAGGGAAAGAAAGCCTCTGGCCCTGTGGTAAGGATGATTATTATAACTTGCCTTTGAAATATGCATGTCTTCTTTCCCACGTTGCCTTAAGCACAAAACAGACAGGAAACCCTGAAGCTCTGACCTTCTCTAGAATACTCTCTTCCTCCCTTTATCCCTCCTTCCCCTCTCCCTCCCTTCCTTCCTTCTTCCCTCCCTTTTTTCCTCCCTCCCTCCCTCCCTTCCCTCCCTCCCTCCTCCCCCTCCTCCCCTTCCTTCCTCTCTCTCTTCCTTCCCTCCCTCCTTCCTTCCTCCTTTCCTTCCTTTCTCATTTCCTGTTTTCTTTTATTTATTTATTTATTTATTTATTTATTTATTTATTTTTGGGTTTTTCGAGACAAGGTTTCTCTGTGTAGCTTTGTGCCTTTCTTGGAACTCACTTGGTAGCCCAGGCTGGCCTCGAACTCACAGAGATCCGCCTGCCTCTGCCTCCCGAGTGCTGGGATTACAGGCGTGCACCACCACCGCCCGGCCACCTGTTTTCTTTTTAAATTTTTATTTTTATTATCAGTGCTGGAGATTAAACTCAGAACCCAGGGTCTTGCATCTGCTGGCAGGTATACTAATGCCTTGCCACTCTCTAAGAAAAAAAATAAACTTTGAAAAATGTCAAAAGAGAGATTGATAGGAAAGACAGAGAATAGGGTAGAATGGGGACACTTTCTTTATGTCTTTATATATGTTATAAGCTTGTATCGTTTCTAAAGGAAAGAAAAATTGTCCTATCAACCAATTAGGTAGTATAAAAGCTAAGTACCTTCTGAATTTTATCTATTCATAATTGAAGATTTAACTTAATATACTCTTTGGAACCACTTGAAGTGATGGAATTACTAAGTTTGAGGAGATGTAATGTTTTTAAGAATCTGCAGGGGATGGCGAGATGGACCAGTAGTTAAGGGCACTGACTGCTCTTCCGGAGCCATTTGATTCCCAGCACCTATGTCAGGCTGTTCATAACCATTTGTAACACCAGTTCTAGGTGGCCTATTGCCCCTGACCTCCTCAGGTACCTGCACCTTTGTGCACATCCCCACATGCAGACAAACATACCTACACATAATTAAAAGTAATAAAAATAAATCTAAAAAGAAACCTGCAGAGTTCTGACAGTATAAACATCTTAGCCATTAAACAGTTGTCCATTATTAGCCTACTGTTTTTTCCAAAATAAAACCAGGGAAAAGAGGAGAAAACATTTTTTTTCTCTTAAATGTATATGGATCAGATCTCAGAGGCTATGGATCTCTTTGAATTGAAATACTTGGGTATTTGCCAAGTTATAACAGCTGGAGTGTCAGGTACTATTATTAAATTTATTTTTTCAAACTACTGGAGATGAATAGAAAAGATTTTTTTTTAGTTTGAAATTTCATCTTAGAAAAGCATTTATATATATGTATGTGTGTGTATATATATATATATATATATATTTATATTTATATATAAAATTTATGTATGTGCACATGTGTGCATGTGTGTATGGGCATACACACGTGCACATACAGATGAGATGATAACTTTGTGGAGTCCATTGTTCCCCCATTTCTGGCTTCTAGATTTCAAACTCAGGATGCCAGGCTTATGTGGCAAGTTCCTTTAACTCCTGGGCAGTCTTGCTGGTCCCCAAAGACCCATGTGCTCAGATACAGTTGGACACCTGAGAACTGTCTGGGATTATTTAGTTGCAAATTGTCAATCAAACAAAAAATAGAATACCAGTTCATCTTGAAATTCCATTTCTAGAGTAATCTTTTAGCCTATTGCCGAATTTCACATAGGATGAGTTTTCCTCATTTTTCTGAAATTGGGGTTCTTTCTTCTCCCCTTCCCTCCCTTTTTCCCTCCCTCCCTCCGTCCACCCTCCCTCCCTCCTTCTCTTTTTTCTTTCTTTCCCACTCTGTTGATGTTTGAGGAAAAGTTAACTACATAATCTCAGGCAGTTCTTACATTCTTGCCTAGAAAGCTTTACAACTGAAAGTTTTCTTTGTTGCCCAGACCTTCCTCCCCTGCAGCTGATCAAACATGGGGAGGAAGAGGAGGTGTCAACACAAGCAAGGTGTAATGTTACACATGGAGGAAAATACAACAAAACCACCATTCTGTACGTGAACTAAAAGTTAGTAATAGCTTAAAAGTCGAGTCAGTCTTACTTGAGAGGAGGTGGGCTGGCGTTGGAAGGCTGTTGGGGAGAGCTCTGGCCTACGCTGCTCAGATCCTTCCTTGCTTCGTCTAGCCGCTGGTAGTTTGTCCACCAGCCCTGGCATTCTTGGACTCAGAGATGTTTCACTTCGGTCTCCCATCTTCACATGGTCATTTTTCCTCTGGATCTGTCTCTGTGTTCAGATTCCTCCTTTTATCAGGGCATTAGTCACATTGAATTGATGTACCCTGATTACATCATTTTAACCTGATTGCCTCCGTAAAGACCCTACTCCCAGATGAGGTCATCCGCCACAGGATAGAGTGGAGGAATGAAAATGCTAGCATATGATTTATGGAAGGCATAATTCAGTCCATATCATCAGCACATGCACAAGAATCTCCCTTTGATAAGTGTATTTCATTCCTTTACTCATTACACTCAAGAATTACCTATGTTATATCTGTCCAGTAAAGAAACATCAGACAAAATGTTAACTAGACATCATTTTCTCTCTGGAAAGTTTGTGCCAAAGATTAGCTGTCTGTTTCCTCTATCCTTCTTTCCTCCACGTTTGTTCATCTTTCACTTGTGACAGGTGACAGGTGAAATCAGAGCCTGCATCAGTCCCAGAGTTCATTCATTATGGTGGGACTGTCTTGAGATCCCCTTGGATCTAACTGAGGATGATGATTACAAGTAGCTAACATGATCTTCCATATGTTTAAAACTGGTTAGGGAAACTTTTTCAGGGTAAATCAGTAAAGATGAACCTCTGAGTGGGGACAAGGTGATTGCATCTTTCAATTCTTAATTTTTATTTTCAAGGAGAAACACATCCACTTAGTAGACAAATAAGGGTCCAGGGTCCAGCAACTCAGGCAGCATCAGTGGATTTCTCACTGATGCTGGGTGTGGTGCTAAGGAACCCAAGGGGATGAAGGACATTCATGGCCTTGGATATTGACAAACATTTATATAATACTTGGTCACCTAAAGCTTTCTGTAAAGGCAAGGACTAACTACCTTACTTTCTTGATATTTGTTCATGCGGTAGAACTGGCTAAGTCAGTTGCCTGATTGATCATTATGCAATACCTCTTGTTGGTCCAGGGTATAGGATTCACTGAGGGAAGCACCAAATAGGTGGATGGTAGAGTTCTTCAAGCCTGCTTGATGTTTTGAAATGTAAAAACCCTTTTATATTGATCTTGAGAACAACCTTGGAAGAATTTGGGTTGGAGAAAGATCACATAAACATATAAACATATATTTCGCTTAGTATGTAGATTCCAGGTAATGGAACCATATGTAACATGTAGTACCTGCTATTTGCCTTCTTGGAACCTGAACTTTTCACAGAAGAACTTTTTACAGGAAAAAGAATAAAGTTCTAGAGAGAATCTGAGTACTCTATCTCTGATTGCTCTATCTCTAAATATCTGAGTACTCTATCCCTGAGTACCCTATTTCTGAGTATCTCTGAGTACTCTACCTCTGAGTATGTCTGAGTGCTGTATCCCTGAGAACTCTATCTCTGAGTGCTCTATCCCTGAGTATTCTTCTCTGAGTATCTCTGAGGCATGATAGAAATGTGTGTCTTAAAGGTTCAAAGGAAGGTGCAGTCTCTGTGAGGTGAATTTTAAGATGAATGGAAAAAGCATTTTCTGGCACTCCCACTGAAGGTGGACAGGGCTAGTTCCTGCCTCTGGGTCCTGTGCTCTGGGATTGGTGATGGTAATGGCCAGGATGGGGGCGGGGAATAACAGACACTGAGAAGAAGTTGAAGGAAGAAGATTGCTGTACCCAAGTAAGAGAGTGGAGGAGGAAAAAGGAATGTTCAAGAGATCTTGTAAGAAGAGCAGACTATCGAAAGATGAGCTCTGGGCCCTTCTTGATGGAGTTAACTCTTGCTCCCCAAAGGAAAGGAGATGAAATACATGCAGCAAGAGAGCTTTGTCCAAACTGGCTGTTCTAGTAGTCACACGCCTGAGAGAGAACCCATTCATCTAGCAGTCACATGGACTGTTTAGTTCCTTCATGAGGCAGAGCCCTTATCGGTTCTCAAAATTCTCACCCGGTTTATGATAGGGAATGAATTCCAGCGTAAGTTTCTGAGGAGAGGAACTATGAGTGTGCCTCTCTAGTACACCCATATTCAGTGGGGTAGCCTGGAGAGTTATTAAAGACTTTTGAGTAAGCCACGAGCCTGGGCACTTGACTTAGGCAATTGAAAGTGATAGAGAGAATGGCTTGGGGTATGTCAGATTTGGCAGTAGTGAGTGTGGTTAGCAATTTAGGTGAGAGAGAATGAACGGCCCCAGGAAAAGTCAAACACTGACAGAAAGGAGGATAACTTCAAGAGGCGGGCTGGAAGTGGGATCAGGAACTCTTGTGATGCCCTGATGGGAGAGAAATAAGAGATGACTGCTAGGCTAATGGTGATAAAAGACAAATTGATTTGTTACGTGTGGGCTAGCATAGAGGGGCGTGGACATAGTTTATGGCTTAAGAGCATGCAGAGGCTCTTGCGTTTGGGAGTTAGCTAACAGGGATTAAGCTCAGGAGCTCTGCAGTAAACTGTCTTCTGACATGTCTTGGTCTGCTTTCTGTGCATCCTGAGAGGGGAGTGAGCTGATGCGCAGCTTTTGTTGTTAGTAGCCTCTACTGGCTGTGACTAGTACATTACCATGATCCCAGTGCTAAGAGGTTGACTTGAATGCATGGGATTGGAAAATAATGGTTAACATACTTCTTTCTCCATTGCTATATTTCTCATTATTCTGGAGCCTCGAAATTTGGGGGGGGGGGACCTGCATAGACAGGACCTTTGCTGTGCTTTATCTCTCCCCATTGAAACTCATTTTGAAACTTTTGAAATCCCTGTTTTGGGGTGTGGGGCACGTGGGACCTTTAAGAGGGCTCTGTCATCCCAAGTGGATCAGTCAGCTCCCCTCACTGGAGGATTACAGGTTAGCGGACCCTTTCTAGATGTATCTAGTAAAAGCCAGTTTTGCAGGCTGTCTCTTGCAGTGTTCGAGTCTGTCCATGCCATGCTTTCTGCTCTTCTGCTGCCTTGGGTGGCTGCAGCAAGATGGCTACCAGCAGATATGGTCCCTTGGCTTTGGACTGGAACCCAGAGCCCAGGTATACCTCCTTTCTTCATCATTTCCCCAGTCTGTGGTGTTGTGATGGAAGCCACAGAAGAGGGGTTAAGTGGGACGCGCCTCTTTGTTGATTACTGCTGGCTTCTTGTTGCTCCCTCACAAGGTGGGAAATGAACGCCCTGGGGTCCCTATTATAAAAGGGCACTCCCGTCATTCATGAAGGTTCTTTCCTCATGACCCAATTATCCTGCAAGTTCCCAGCTCCGAAGGCATACCAGGCTGAGGTTTAGAGTTTTCATATAGGAATTTGGAGGGAACATGTAGCCAATTCATTGTACATATGCACATTGCAGGTAGTACTTTTTTTCCTTAAGATTTATTTATTTACCCATCCATCCATCCATCTATCCATCCATCCTTTATTTATTTATTTATTTATTTATTTATTTAGTACACAGTGTTCTGTCTGCATGTACCCCTGCCTGCCAGAAGAGGGCACCAGATCTCATTATAGATGGTTGTGAGCCACCATGCGGTTGCTGGGAACTGAACTCAGGAGCTCTGGAAGAATAGCCAGTGCTCTTAACCTTTGAGCCATCTCTCTAACCTGAATGTCGTACTTTTTAAGAACAATTTTTAAAAGATTTGTATTAAAAAAGGAAACCTGTAGGCTCTTCTCTTTCTTGAGGACATCTTAAAAAAAAAAAAAAAAAAGCAGTCCTCTAGATGTAATTCTTGAGATAGCCCTACTGTCCTGGTCTCTATTGTGTGTGCATCCTCTTTTCTTTGGAAATATTTTTATTACACTGTGTTTACTTGTTTTGTGGGGTATTGGGTCATGGGTGCCATGACATGCATGTTGAGGTTCAGAGGACAACTTGTCTGAGTCAGTGCTCTTCACTAGGTAGGTTCTGGGGCTCACATTCCAGCTGTCAGCCTTGGGGCCAGCACTTGGACCCTTCGAGTCATCTTCCTGGATGGCCCTCTAGTTCTGTTTTGTCCCACCTCCCGCCCCCCAGCAATGAGGTTGTACCCCTCTTTCTTCAGCAGGGCACAGCCTACGCACATACCACCATGCTTGGCTTAGAAAAGCCTTTAACATGCGTAGTTAACACAAATGGTATCAGCCAAGTAATATCAAGTTTTAAGGGGAGAAACTGTACACGTATGGTGTTATCTGGGATTGGGAAGTGAAAGGAGCCATAGTGGAGTGTTTGTACCTCTTAGTGGGCATGTCATTCAAGAGGCCAAAAACTGATCTTCGTTTGATTTGCATAGCCAAGAGGTTTTTAGTCTTTGCTAGAGTCAAGGTCATAATGAAGTGGAGATCTTGAATCATAAGTCAGCATAAGTAAGAAATGTTGGCCTAGATGTAGTTACTGGGCAGGAAAGTGAGCAAGTTGTAAAATCCAATCCTGTATAATAGTGGTTAACTGTATGTTGTAGAATACAAAACCAGGAGAGCTTAGTATGAACTCTCCTGTGTTCACATACTGCCCATTGCATTGTCTGAAATTCCTAGCTTCAGGATTCTGTCTTTTATTTGCTATGAGGGCCCATCTCTCTGATAAAGGATGTGGGGGTTGGTTTGCTGATTCTGTTGATATTAGAACCACAGTATAACGCAACCTTGAAAACAACAGCTGACAGGAAAATGTAGACTGAAAGTCAACTTGGGCTATGGGTGTGTGAGACCTGTGGAGCAAATGCAGGTCATTTAGATAGCGCCCTGTTGAGAACTTTGTTTGTTGGGGGTGGGGCGGTCTGGTTAGCCATAGAAAAAAAGAGTATTACCATTTTTATTTTCATGAAAAAAAAAATAGCACCTAGGTATTGTAATGGATGCCTGAATATAGTATTTTACTTTGCAGGGTAGATAGTTTTATCTCCATTGAACAGAGGAAAAAAACAGAGACTTAGAGAATTTAGAACATTTATTGTCCCAGGATTCCAGAGCTTTAGGCGGCAGAGCTAGGATTTAAAAGTTACTTACTTATTCCTTATATCAAACCAGCAAACCATAGTAGTGTTATCTTCGAAATATGTTCACACATGGACAGTCTTGCATTATGCCCATGGCTAACCCTGCAGTCCAAGCAAGTCTCCTGTCTAACTGACTCTTGCTTCTACCCTTACCCTCTAGCTCCCATCCCTAGGGGATCTGTTTCCTCAGTCCTGTGCTCACCACATTTTAGTGGCTTGCCCAGCCTCCTCAGTAAAGCCAAGACCTGCTGCGGTGTGCAGTCCCAGACAGGCAGGACTTCCCCTGCCCTCTTTACTCACGGTCACTCTGCTTAAGCTTATTTGTACCTTTCCAGTCCACCCAGCTGTTGACCTGTGGGTCTTTCACCTACTCTTCTCTATACAGATGTCACTGGAGGTCTTCCAAAGCTTCTTATAGTATAAAATCACCCTTCTGCTTTCCTATCCTCTCACATTGACTTGTAAGTACATCCCCTCCTTGGTAGGCTGCTTGGTGGCATACTTGTTTGTTTAGGTCCTGTATTCCTGTGAGGAACCGTGCTCTGGGTGTCTTCTTGCAGACATTCCAGCCTGGCACACAAGAACCGCTCAGCAGATCCTTAATGGGATAATTCCATGGGGTCTAAGGATGGTCAAAGGAATTTATTCAGGGTTTAACTCACAACAAGAATAAAGGAGTTGGTCAAGGAATCCTGGAGGGGTGGGGCACGGTCCAACTTGGTTCTCAGGAGAGCTCTGCCTTGATCTGCAGCATCTAGCATCCAAGACCACTGGTAGCAAAGAGAAGAGCATGTATGTGCATCCTGGTCTTAAGGGTCCCCATCTGGCTACACCCAAGGGAGCACGTACCTAGCAGCTACCTGCTGTCTCACTAAGGGTGGTGCTTTGGAGTATGGCACAAACACCCACTACAGATCCTCACTGAATGAATGAATAAATGTATGAATCACAGCTACCTCAGCTGTAAATTTAAGATGTTAATGTTCATCATCCCAGAATTCTTGCAAAATCAGACACTTGAAATGAGACTTAAAAAAATAGAAATAAAAATGCAAAAAAAAAAAAAAGAATTTCCTGGCAGGAATTTCTGTGTGTATGCAGTACTTGGGCAGTTACAGTACAGCAAAGAAAAATAACCACATTTCTTGTTCTGTAGGAATGTGAAGGCTAAAGAGCTCTGACCCTGGGAGTGCCTGATGGCACACATCTGGAGCTGTTTGTGTCCAGAGACAAGGCAGATAATCTGCATTGCTAGAGTGGCACAGTGAGGAACAGGCTGACTTAGATGCTCATGTTTTGAGATACACAGACACTTGGATATGGTTGCCTTGGTGAATTTGAGACTCCCCAGTTTGGAGCAGTTCCATGGGGGCCATTGTCCTATATCTCTGGAGTCTGCTTTTCTGTCTCCATCTAGAAAGCACACAGGGAAGTCAAGATGTTCAACAGCTTGGCTAGCATATAATATATCTTCCATTAACATCTCATAATACTCCTTCCCACAGATTCATTTCCACGTTCTCCTGCTTCTTAGAACCATCTTTGAGAACCAACAGAGATCACACAGTTAGACCAGATCCCTAGTTGAGATTGTCTCCTCCTCTTCCATCTTCTACTCTGGCTGGGCAATGGACTATATACTGGGGGAGAAAAATGGGGAATGGTGCAGGCTTCAGCCTCGCACTTTCCTCCTGTGAGCAGCCAGATCGTTTCTATAATGAATGAAAATTTTCTTCTGTATGGTTCGTATTTCTGAGGACAGCATATAATTCTAAAGTTGTGCATTCTTCCTTTTTCCTTTTCCTGCATGTGCATGTGTGGCATGCATGTGTATGTGTGTTTGCACATGTGTGTATGTTGGGGGGACTTACTATACATGTCTGTTCACCTCTCATTTGTCTACTTTATTCTTTGAAGCAGAGTCTTTCAGTCAAACCCAAAGCTTGATGATACAGTATCATGGCTATGTTTGATAGCTTGCTTTGTGGATTTCTGGTCTATACGCCTTTTAAGCCTGGAATTTCAGGCAGGCCACCATGCTTATCTGGCCTTTACTTGGATTCTGGGAGCTGAACTCCCTCTAGTTAGAAATGTGACTAGTGCTTTTAACCTCTGAGCCATCTACCCACACTGCCCCTACTCCTTTTTTTTTTTTTTTTTAAGTTAGGATCCCTGTAGTGAGTATTTTTGCCCTGCTAGCTCCCAAATATTGACACGGAAACTTCTTATTAATTATGAAAGCTTGGTTTATAGCTTAGGCTTGTTTCTAACTAGTTCTTATAACTTAAATTAAACACATATGAATCTACATTATGCCACGTGGCTCATAGCTATTATCTCTCCTCCTGCACATCCTGCTTGCTCTGCATCTCCTGGCATCGCTGCCTTTCTTCTTCCCAGAATCCTCTCTGTCCCCAGAAATCCTGCCTATACCTCCTGCCTAGCTATTGGTCGTTCAGCTCTCTATTACACCAATCACAGTAACACATCATTCACACAGTGTACAAATATTCCATAATAGATCTCATTTTTGTATCCAAGGTTGGTCTTGAATTTCTCTATGTAGCTGAGGATGACTGGGTAACTTTGAATTTCTCATCCACCTGCCTCCATATTGTCAGTACTGTAATTAAAGATGTGTACCCCCATGCCTGGTTTATGCAATACTGGAGACCAAACCAAGGGCTCTCTACATGATAGGCAAGCACTTTACTAACTGAGTTACATCCCCAGCACCTGTGCACTGGAGGGAGAAGTAGGGGAAGGTAGATTCCAGTTCGTGTACTTAAATAACAAGACATACATTTTTCTTCATTCGTGAATTAAACAGTGCATGACCATAGTTGGTTTTCAGACTGTGTTTGTTTTAAAGAGTCACCACAGGGAATGTCTTGGAATTGTTCACATGCCTGAAGTTAATGATAATAAGAATCAAGATTTATGAAGCACATTTCTTCTCTTCCTGTCTCCGTTCAACCAGAGATGAACAGCTCACAGGTAGACATTCTGGCGCTTGAGACACAAGTTAGACAGGCTTTAAGAAAAACTGTAGTGTGGGTTCAATAAAATGCACCTTTGTAAGTTGGAATTTCTCAGTTGTGCGACACAAATTGATCTCATTCAACATTGTAGTCTATGTCATGTCCTCTGTCTCTCCCACTTTGGAAACCATCCGCATTGAAATCAGTGATTTAAGTACTTAAGGAGCCTCAAGGGGTAGGGGTAGGGGTAGGGGTAGGGGCGTTCACAAATTAGGCCCTGAAGTCCTAAAGCAAGGCTTATAGTGAGATCTGATGGCTGTAGCCCAAGGAACCGTCCTAGGGAGAGGAAACGTAACTAGAACCACCCCACCTGTCGGGCTGGGTCTTCTGCTCAGTATCCTCTGTGAATGTGAGCTGCCACACTGCGTGTTTGTTGTGGGAAGGATACTTTTGTAGACAGTACTGGGTGCAGACACTCCTGCCTCATCAAGACAGATCCGAAAGGAGCTGGCCGCCCTTTTTCAGGGCAGTGAACTCACTCCACATTCCTGATGGTAATGAAGTTGTTCCCAGACCTATCACTGCCATCCTCTCCAGCCCTAACCTTCAACTTCTTGAGAGAGAGAAGCAGAATGTTGGCTCAACAGGACGTTCTCAAAAGACAGAGGCACAAGCCTGGAAGAGAACAAAGCTGAGCTCACTCCCCTCTGCCTGCCCGTCCCAACTACGGGTGTGGGAGTTGGAATTGGTGGATGGTAGATCCTCTCTGTTGGCCAGCACTCAGTGGGAAGCACAAATAAACAAGTTAATGGATGTGGCTTAGGGGACCCAGTCTCAGAGGCCGTAGTTCAAGAGGAAACATGTGGTCATCATGTTTATGTCACTTTAGTGGATGGAATGTTGTTTATTTGCAACACCTGTGTTTTTCTGTGGTAACACTTGTCCAGATGCACTATACCTGAATGTTAATTACACACAAGACAGTTAGATGCAGTAGATGGTTCCCAACTGTTTTAGGCATGACACCCCTGTTCTGAAAAGCTTCACGGGCTTGTTTTACTGGACTCCATGTAGTGCCCGACACAAGAAGACGACACTTAAATATTTGTGTTTCTTTCTCCTGCTTACTCTTCCTACTTTCAAGACAGATTCAAGGCCCCAAAATGACAAAATTGAAATTAACTAGAGCTGGTGATGTAGTTCAGTGGTGGTGTCCTTGCCTGAGAAGTGCAAGGCCTTGCATTCCATCCCAGTATTCCATCTCCCCCATTGAAAACCCTTCCTGCCTCTTGGTGTTAATTTGAGCTGTCACAGTCACCCAGCCTTCTTCTCTGTTTTCTTGTCTTCCTCTTATATTACCCCTCTTTTGGAAAGATTCATTTAATTTTAAATTACATGAATTCTGTAAGGGCAGGTGCCCATGGGGTCCAGAAGAGGGTGTTGGAGTTCCTGGAGCCGGAGTTACAGGCAGTTATGAGCTACTTGACATGGAGACATGCTCTGAACATCTAAGCCGTCTCTCCAGCCCCTTACATAACCGCTCACCTCTTTCAGTGTATTCTGTACAGTCTCCGGTTCTCCATTGACACTCACTGATGCTGCTCATCATTTCTAAATTTTGAGCAAATTGTGTTTGAAACTATGTCATAAGTATGTATTTACAGAGCTTTTATATCATGCCTAGCCCAGGACTCGAGGAATTTGGCTAATGACTTTATTAGAGAATGATGAACCATAGTTAAATAAGTCTTGGTTATACTGAGCAATATTTAAAGTATTGTCTGTGTGACAGGTCAGTATCAGAAATGTAACAGTGTCTGCTTTTGTGGGTTGGACTTAGGATACTTAATTTTTTCTTTCTTTTTTTTTTTCTATAACCAGTATATTTGCTCTTTTTTCCTATTTGTGTGTGTGTGTGTGTGTGTGTGTGTGTGTGTGTGTGTGTGTGTGTTATGTACATGTAGATAGGTACATGTGTGTGTGCACGCAGGTGCCCTTGAGTGTGGAGGTCAGGGGTCAGTGTCAGATGTCTTGCTTCATTGCTCTGCACCTTACATTTTGAGAGAGGCTGTTGCTGAATTAATCAGTTCAGCTAAACTGCTTGGCCAGTGGACTTCAGGAATTCACTGTTTCCCCACGCTTAAGCTCAAGGGTTAGACTTACACTATGGATCCTAGCTTTTATGTGGGTGCTGGTGGTCCAAACTCAGGTCTTATGCTGCAGCCCTTGTACTGACTGAACCAGCTTGTCCGCCCTGCATGTTCTTGATGGGACACTTGGCTGAAGGCAAGCTACTCCTTAGGTCGCCTCCATACGGAGTTCCACACAGGCCACGTGGGCTACATGTTCAATCAGATATTTCTAAATAGATTCTCTGCCAGGAGCCGACTTGGGTCTCACTAAAATTAATTCATTGAGCTCAAAACCCGATTCTCAGTATCTCAGAATGTGGTTATATTTGGAGACAGGGCTTCTACAGAGGAAATTAAGTTAACATGAGGCCTTTAAGAGGACCCTTATCCAATTAGACTAGTATGCTTACAAGAGGAAGAAGTTTGGCCATTAGAAGAAACCACAGGGATTTGCATGCACAGAGGCAAAAGTGTGTGAAGACACAGCGGGCCACTGTCTGCAAGCCACAGAGTAAGGTCTCAGAAGAAACTTGCTGACGCTTTGCTTGGATTTCCAGACGCTCTGAGAGGATCCATTTCTGCTGACGAGGCCGCCCAGGGTGCGGCATTTTGTTACAGAGGCGCTAACAACCAACACTCTCCAATTTAGTGAAAATTTGTAAAGACATGTTGTCATATGCTAACAAGTAGATAGCTGTGAATTTAATTTAGCTTTTATGGTTCAGCTGTAGACTTGGCTGACTTTTCAGCTCAAAATTGACAGCATTCTGGAAGCAGAATCGTGTGGTCTTCAGCTCTGTGAATAAAGCCTATCTGTATTATGGAAGGTAGTCATCTTTTCTCAGAGTTTCCTGTTTTAAATGTTAATCATGTTTACAAGTCTTTCCACAATTTTCTTTCACAGCAATGTCTAGACTAGCATTTGAGCAAACAATTGGACCGCAGGTCTTATCCATGGCTATATGTAATGTGGACACAATGGTACAAAAGTCATAGTATGGGCACATGTTCTAGAGGAATCAGAATTTCTGAAGCTGATTCATAAATAAGCTTTAAATGTTGTTATTAATAACAATGTATTCACATGCATCATCTGACTTGATTCTTTGTGCCTGTCTTGTTTTGATACATGGATGAGTTGATCACATATTGAAAATATAGTGTGCTCATTGCCCCTATATTTCTATGCAAGCATGAAGTGTGATGACAAGTGGTAACTGATTTCCATATGACTCAGAAACCGGACGCTCTTTAAGGCTGGTTACACCGATTGCTTAGTCTGTGCTTTTCCCCCTACTGTCTGGGACTTGGCGTCGAAATTGGACTTTGCTATCGTGGGAATTCCTGCTTTACAAACAGCCCTAGGACTCCGTTTAGGTAATATTGGAGTGTCACTTTTTTCTGTCACTCCTTCCAGCCATTTGAAGGAGGCTTAGAAAACCGGCCATCTGTTAAGTTGAAGTTGCTTTTCTGAGGTGACAGGCTCTGGTAGATGGGAGAAGAGAGTCTCCTAGGTTACCAAACTTGTGCTCCATCAATGTGTTCCCTTAAAAGGGCTTGGGTCTGTTTGAATTGTGATGGTAACAGTTAAAGAAGATGCCATTAAGGAAAAAAAGCACCCACCTCATTGTGATTTAAATGAATCCTTGCTTTTCACGATTTCATATAACTAGTTAATGCCCTCATTGTTTAGAAAGCACTATCAGGGAGGGGATGGGTATTCCCCTTTCTCTGCAAGAAATTGGATTTTTTTTTCTTTAGGAACATATGGAAATGTCTTTGTAGACAGTCTGCAAAATAATTCAAATTATTTAGATATGTGCCACTATAATGAAACACTCCTTTCTGTCGGTGGATGTAACCTACTGGTAGTTAAAATAAATTTCGTCGTTTTTAGTAGCTGTGTGCATAGGTAGGACCTGAGTGTAACATTGTGGATTACTTTGAGGAACTAGAACAAAAATGGATGTGAATATTCATTATACTCCACAAGGAAGGGAATTATTCTGAGCTTAGCAGCAGCAGGAGCCAAATGCGCTTTTCTTAGAAAGCCTGAACCTCTTATTGGATAGCAGGACATTGTGGTGTCTGCTTGACACTGCTGTCAACTTGACGACACCTGGAATTAACTACACCATGTAAGGGTTTGCTTGTTCTTAATTAAATAATTTAAAATGGGAAGACCCACTTTTCTTCTGGACCTTTTGAGGTGAGAAGGTCCACCTTTAATCTGGGCAGCCTGTATAAAGGACATGGAAGAAGGAAGCTTTCTCTCTCAGTCTGCTTGCCCTCACTCTGGCTGGCAAGTCCATTCCTTCGCTGGCATTAGAGTGTACTTTGGGATTCTTCCTGGGGTGTACTGAAGACCAGCTGAGACATCCACAGCCTCATGGACTGAACAACTACTGGATACTTAGACTCTCCATTGTTAGACAACCATTGTTGGATTAACTAGACTGTAGTCTATAAACTATTCTAATAAATCCCATTTTATATATATACATAATGCATAATATATACATATACACAATACATAAAAATAATAATACATTATAAATATACTCTAATAAGTCCTATGTGTGTATATATATGTATATATACACATATGTATATACTGATAGAATATGTTGATATATACTGATAAAAGATATATGTATATGTGTACATATATATCTAGAGGAACAGAACTGATAGGAAGAGTGTGTGTGTATGTGGGTGTGTGTATCAGTTCTGTTCCTCTAGAGATCTCTGACTAATATAGAAGTCACGAGAGTCCATTGTCTACCCCACCCCATCCATAGGCTGACCCCAGACTGAGATAATATTTGTAGCCAAATAAGCCACCTTTATTTGTTATTATAAACCCACCACCTCAGAATCTAAATAAGTAGAAGACATGAGATAACAGATCATAGTCAGTGTCATGGCAGAAGACTTTTACCAATAACCAAATGCAGCAGCTGAAAAAAATGTAGAAAGTGTGTGTGCATGCGTGCATGAGATCATGTATATGTACATGGAGGACATAGATGGACCTTGGTGAAGTGTGGTGTTTCTCAGGGTGATGGCCATCCACCTTGGTTTGTGAGACTAGTTTCTCACTTGGACCTGAGCTTGCTAAGTAGGCTAACATGACTGGCCAGAGAGCCAGCAGGATCCACTGCTAGGAGTATAAATGTGTGCCATCAAACCCAGCTTTTTTACATGGGTTCTAAGGATTGAACTCAGGTCCTCATTTTTTCATGGTAGGTAATTTATGGACTGAGTCATCGCTCTAGCCCCCAAAATATTTTATAATATACTTAAAACCAAAAACAATCTATTAATGAACTCCTATAACTTTCACCTATTCTTACATTAAAACAAGACTGGTTGGTGGAAAGAATCAAGTCAAATAGTGTGTGTAGACACATCATTATTAATAACATTTAAAGCTTCACTTTAATTGGTTTCTAAAATTCCACTTTCCTAGAAAATTAGCCTACACTTAATTTTACTTTTATGAATCAGCTGTTAAAATGGTAGTGATGGTGTGTGTTGTAGTTCTCTGGAGGAACAGAACCAATAGAATGTTTGTATTGAGAAAGTAAGAGAGGTGGGACAGTGACAGAGACAGAAGACAGGCTTGCACATGCACACACACACACACACACACACACACACACACACACACACACACACACACACACACACACACACGAAGAGAGGAAGGGAGGAGGGAGTGAGTTGAGCATGGTGGTTCATACCAGTGACTCCTATACTTAAGAGGCTGAAATAAGCCTTGACTGGAGTTTGAGGGCAGCCTAGACTACATAATAATTTCCTTTCTCAAAAGATGAAATAAAGCATTTAAAAAATGAATTGTGTCTTTTAGGTTATACACTGAAATATTGAGAGAAATTATATGAAGTTATATGCTGTCTCAGATTAGCTTGAACATAATCTGTAGGCTGGAAAAATTAGGGCATTAGTAGACAAGAGAAAGGGTAGTAGGAGTTGCTATGTATTGAAGTCAGTTGATGGACTCATGGAGGTTTGCTATCATTTTTTTTTCTTTCTCTTGAACTCTTTTGTAATGTTTGAAATTTAAAAAAAATTCTTTTATTACATTATTATATTATATGTGCCGATGTGCAAGCAGAGCATGCCAGTAAATCAGAAGACAGTTTATGGGAATAGATTGTCTTTCTCCACCATGTGGATGGGTACTGGAATTGAACTCAGGTTGTCAGGCTTGGTAGCAAATGCCTTTATCCATTGAGCTACCTCATTTGCATTTGGAAATTCTTACTGTGAAAAGTCAAGTCCAAGAACCCAACAATCCCTTTAAGACCCTGCTGAATTCATGAAAAATGAGCTAGTCAGACATTGCATGCCTCCCAATGGAAGAACATGGTATCACTTATGAAGTATGTATTTTTGCGCCCCCACCGCACCCCTAAAAAAGGGCATTGAATTTGATCAGGTCTTGCAACTCTACAACCAAATCAGAGGAAATTCAAGAGATAGGGAAATATGTTAAACGCCATTATGAGATAAAGTCCTTAAGAATGAAGTGTGAAAATCTTTGAGGATATCTTATAGTTCTGTTGCTGTGAAGAGACGCCATGACCATAGCAACTCTTATAAATGAAAGCATTTAATTGGGGCTGCTTACAGTTCAGAGGTTTAGTCCATTGTCAACATGGTGGGAAGCATGGTGGCACACAGGCAGATATGGTGCTGGAGGGGGAGCTCAGAGTTCTACATCTGGATCTGCAGGCATCAGGAAGAGCATGTGACACTGGGCCTAGCTTGAGGTTCTGAAACCTCAAAGTGACGCAGTGACACAGAGACACACTTCCTTCAACAAGGCCACACCTCCCAGTAGTGCCACTCCCTATGGGGGCCGTTTTCATTCAGAACACCACAGAGGGCAAATGACCTCATTTCTTCAACATATAAAAGAAAAGGATGTGGGGAAGATATCAAGGAGAGACCCACAAATTAAGAGGGTGGGAAATGAAGCCATTTGCCGTGTGTGGACCTTTCTTGTGACCTGATTTCACAAAGCAAGAAAATTTGATAAGATAATTGGGAAATTTGGGTACTAGTAGGTACTTGCTTTTTAAGGCATTAGTGTAGTTGTTTTTTTGTTTTGTTTTTTGTTTTTTGTTTTTTTGCTTGTTTCACATTTAAAAAGCAAAATGTACCAAATATGCATGGATGTTGATGGGGAAGGGTTTATGATCAGGGTGTAGCTGAGGGGAGACAGTGCTCAGCTGGTAACCACTGAAGTGATGTGATTTATTAGACAGGGCTCTCTAGGGGAACAGAACTTACAGAATGAATCTATTCATGTTTATAGAAAGGGGATTATTAAAATGGCTTGCAAGCTGTGGTCCAGATAGTCCAGCAATGGCTGTCTACCAACTGAAGATCTGAAAATTGAGAAGTTGTTCAGTCTACAAGACTGGATGTCTCGACTGGTCTTCAGTATACACAAGAATCCTGAGGAAGTGGGCTCTCATGCCAGTGAAGGAAGGTGATAATGAGGGCAAGAAGGCAAAGAGAGAGCTTCCTTCTTCCATGTCCTTTATGTAGGCTGCCACCAGAAGATGTGGCCCAGATTGAAAGTGGCTCTTCCCACTCACCTTCCCTCCTAAATAATTTAATAAAACTTCCTCACAGGTGTACCCAGGTGCTTGGGTTTTAGTTAATTTTAGACAGTCAAGTTGACAACCAAGAATAGACAGCACAGATGGCGAGTTAGTCTCCGTGTTCTTTGTAATTCATAAATATTTTCATAAGAACACAGGTAACTGCTTGTCCAGTGTTAAATAATAACGGGCATTTTTTTTTTCAGTGATGCTATCCAGTACCCTCATATTTTGCTGAGGTTCAATATGGCCATAATTTTTCCTAAGATGTTTTTGTTTAAAACTGTAGGGGCCCAGGTATAACATAGTAGAGCACATTTGTAGCATGCACAAGGCTCTGAGTTCAGTCCCAACCCTATACTGCAGTAGGGCAAAATGAAAACAACATATAGACAGGTTTCTGGCCACATTCTTTATATTTCTTTGCTGATAATATAAATATTGAGCAAAAAAAGAATGTCAAGTTAATTAAGGTCTTAAATTCACTTTATGGAATGTTGTGTGTCCTATAAAATATCAGTTTATGGCCTCGTAAAAAGCGCTTTTAAGATATTAGAGTGGAAGAAAATAAGACAAAGTGGTTATGGTAGAGAAGGAAAATTGATAGGAAATAAAACTAACTTTCAGTACAGTATTAAATTATGGATGTGCATGTTAACATATTTTGTCATGTGGTTATATCTTGTTTTGAAAACATTACAGATAAAAATGTGTTCTGTTGCCAAGCATCATGTACACATTTACGTGCTTTGATGGCAGAGGCAGGAGGAAAACAAGTTCTAGGCCAGCTCGGGTTATATTAGGAGTTGCTGACCAGGTATAGCGCAGGCTGGTGCAGTGTTATGCACTGAGAAAAATGCCCACATACATATATTTAGATTATGTTATTGTCACATAAATAAATACTTTCTCTAACAGTAATATATTATTTTATATTTTATAGGAATGGTACATTTTTTGTAATTATGTGTTTTAGATAAACTATGGTATAAAATTATTTATACACATGCTTACTTATTTTTGAGTAAGCAATAGAAGATAGCTTTCATATTGTGGGGTCAGGAAGATTTGCCTTTTCTACCCTATACAGGCTATTTGTGGTTCTCACATACTGCCTGTCTTTCTGTACCTGATACTCTTACACCAACCAACCAACCAACCAACCAACCAACCAACCAACCAACCAACCATCTAACCAACCAACAATCAGCAGGTGATCCCTCACTAGTTTGGGAAATCAATGAAAAAAGGAACTGGAAGTTAATTTTCTAATACTCTGATCATCCATCTTCCTCTGTAATTGTGGTCCTCTCAGGAGAGGACTGTTGGAAGGCTGCAGTTGTACTGTCTGAGTAAACTTGACACTGATTAAAAGCCGGACAGTTGATGATTCAGTAGCGAATGGCCTGACCTTCCTGGAGCCAGACATGACCCAGGAAGCTTGTGGTATGGAAGGGGACCCCACTGTCCAGCCATCGTCTCTGGAGTCTGGGGAAGGAGGCCATCTTCTTGTGGTCTGCTCTCAGTCTCCCAGAGCCTTGACAGAGAGGTAATCATGCGCCCTAGGAATGGACTCCATCCTGGAGGTGAATTCGGAAAGCCAAGGAGTGGATCAGGGGTTAGCCAGCTCTCCAGGAACTGCTCAGGAGGCTGGACCTCAGTGATGACCCTGCCTACTGCCAAGGAAAATACTTGTCTTCTTTCTGAGCTCTCTGTGTCCTCTGTCACGGTGCTAATTTGTAACTCACAGCCCAGTGCCCTAGAGAAGGTCACCAGGGTCAGAAAACAGCACACTAGAACTTAATGATGTACAGTTTTGAGACTAGTGTGAACCGGTTGAGTCACCGTTGGAAATCTACCAGGACAAGTGCTTCTGAATCTTAAAAAAAAAAAAAAAAAAAAAAAAAGTATGTACGTATGTGTTGTGTGGGTGTGAGTTTGCCACAGCACACCTGTGTAGGTCTGAGAACAGCTTGTGAGAATCCATTCTCTTCTACCATGTGAGTCATGGGATTTAAACTTAAGTCATCGGGCTTAGCAGCGAGTGCCTTTCCATCTCTTTGGCCCATGAGTCTTTCCTACATCTAAAATTGGGACCCAGGCCTGTCATCTCAGCACTGTGGAGACAGAGGGCAGAGCATCGCAAATTCAAGGCCTTTTTCAGCTGCACCAAGTTGGAGGCCAGAAAACCTGCCTGAGAACCCATCTCAAAAGCTAAAAACAAAACAAAAAGCTTAAGTTGTTGCTAATAATTGTGTGGAATACTTAGCCTGTTGATATTTTAAAGGAATGATGAATGTAGGTGGTCGTTTTTTTTTTTTAATTCGTTTTTGTTTTTTGGTACCAGAGTGCCTCCCATTTTATATGGAAATAATATCGACAAGGCAAGCTCTGCCATGCTCCCCTTCCCTCACAGCCCTTTGCCTTGCTCTGCTCTGAGCCCTTGAGGTATTTATTGTCTCTGGTTTGGAAGCACCCATATGGCTTGTGCTTATGTGTCTGAAACATAGGCTGTTCAGCTTTATTTCCTGAAGTGTATGTTGCTAAAAAAGAAAGAAAAAGGCCCAGATGGTTTTACTATATTTCATGTCCATGCTTTTTACAATTAATTAGAGAAGGAATATCAGAACAAGACTGAGGAGTCTGAAGGAGCCAGGATACTGGGGGAAGTTGTCCAGAATCCCTCCCACCCCTGGAATTGAACTTCCCAAGGCCCTGGGCTGTGCTGGGCTGCTCTCCCACAGGCACTCAAAAAAAAAGTCTGCTGGATGAATGAATGGCCCAGCGAGGACCTAGTGCCCTATTTATTGAGCACAGACATTTAACAGTATTTGCAAGGGAGCTGATTTCCTGAGTTCTCTCCAGCCCATTAGGGGTGTGTGGTGTGTGTTCAGTAGGATCCGTATGTTGTATGTCTCTCCTTTCCTTTGCTTTTTACTGTGGGCAGCATTCAAAATTTACAGAGAACAATCCGAAAACTCATTCTCCAGCTTCATTTAAATCCTCTTTTCTCCAGTATAGCTGCACCCAGCATTAAAACACTAAACAGAGAGAAGAGGTATTGTGTCCTTGTTCACCTTCTGTTCTGCTTGGGATCAAAGGACAAAACCCCTGGAATTTGGGGTAGAAAGGAATGTAGGGGTATAGTAGAGGGGCAGGCATTGTGAACATCTCTAACTAGCTGGGTATAGATGTGGTCCTCTGGCTTGTTGGTCCATACTGGTTGTCTCTCTGACCAAATGCTGCTTCAGAGAGTGTGTGCTAGTCTCAGCTCCCTGACTTAAGGTTCTGCCCTCCGGTAAAGCCTTTACCCTTCTGTTCTGTATGATAGGGGTCATCTGACCACAGACGGACATTCTGGTGTCAGCAGACCGGCTCTAGTCTGGCTACATAATGCTGTCAGATTCTTCCCACCCAAGGCTGCTTATCCTTGTTATCCAAACTAGGTTAACTGGTGGCTTCTCCAGTGCTACTTCCTCATACTGGGCTTTCTTTTCAGTTCTTGTCAGTAGCTCAGAGGTATGGTGGGACACAGCCATTGAACAGTCTATATATACACAGGACAGCTGATAAAAGAAATATTAGGCTTCTCTTCTTGCTGGCACCCTAATCTCTGTAATTTTGTTTGTTGATTGCCTCCTAGTTGGAGGCAAAGAGCTTGGAAGTTGGGGAGCCTGGAGGAATGAGCTTTTCTTTCTTCTTCTGGGGAATTCTAAGGTGCCCTGCTCCCCCGGTGTTCATTAATGCAGAGGCTGCCTCGGGCAAGCTCTGTCACTGCAGTAGTTGGCTCTGGAAAAGGCTTGTATTGAAGATGTCTCCAGTGCAGCAGGGCTTTTGGAAAGTGATTGGACCACAAGGCCTGTAACCTGTGACTGAATTAGCCCATTGGTGAATTCATATTTGATGGTGTTGTTTGAAGGGGGTGGAAACTGTATGAAGTAGGACCCAGTGGGAAGAAGTAGGTTCCTTCTCAGAAAGGGTAGATTCTGTTCAGGGGCCCTCATGAGATGAGGGAGATGAGGTAACCTTGTACCTGCTTTCTACCATGTTGTTATGTCTCACTACTGTCCAGAAACTGTGGAGCCAGGGAACCATGGGCCAAAGCCTGAAACTATGAGACAAGATATATCTGTCTAGCTTTAAGATGATCTTTTCAGGGATTTCGCCAAATGATGGATAGCTAACTAACAGTTAACCTTCTGGTAACCTCTGGAGGAGATATGTGGCCTCAGTGTTTTTGGAGGATGTTCTTGAGCTATATAGTAATTATGTTCTCAGCAATGATATTAGTATTTCAATGCTGGTATCATAGGGAATTGAAACTAAGATTTAGTACTGGTGCTTAAATGCCAAGGGAATCTTAATAGAAGAGAAAGCACTTACGTTGTGTGATATTAGTGATCCCAAGGATTAAAAAGAAATCTTCAAACTTGGGAACTGAGTTGTGAGTAGCAGATTGGAAGATAGAGTCTGGTAGCATTTGTTATTGTTGAAGTCACTGTAAGCATTGCAGGACACAGGCATGCATGTACAACAGTGTTCATGTCAGAGCTGCTTAAATAATGAAAGCCTGGCAGCACCTGGGAGCTCATTAGCACTGTGCTGCCTAACATCTTGACACAAACCTAAACCTATCTGAGAAGAGGAAATCTCAATAGAGAAATTGCTCTCCTTAGGTTGTCTTATGGGAATATTTATGGGGGTATTTTCCTGATTGCTGATGGATGTGGGATGGCCCAGTTCACTGTGGGTGGTGCCAGCCCTGGGCAGGGTAGTCCTGGATTGTATATGAAAGCAGACAGAGCTGGCCGTGGAGCTCAAGCAGTGTTCCTCTGTGCTCTCTGCCTCTAGGTCCCTGCCTTGAGCTCCTGCCCTGGCCTCCCTTGATGATGGACTGCAACCTGTAAGCGGAGGGAAGCTCCTTCCTTCCCAGAGTTGCTCTTGGTCATGGTGTTTGGCCCAGCAACAGAATGCAGACTAGGACGATCTCTTATGTGCAGATTGCAATGTCTGGCTGCAGGGCTGTACCGCCAGGAGATGTTTGATTAATACAAGTCCTCTAAAGCGCCTTTTAAAGGCAAATTTACACCGTGCTGCTTTACTTAACCTGTTGATATAAAGGAAAGGTGTAGTTGGAAGTTGTCCTGTGTCCTGACCGGTAGGCAGTCACTCAGAACAAATCTCTCCCACTCGTGTGGAATTATGGGTTAATTTAAGTGTAAGAGCAAGTCAGTAACAAGCCTGAGCCATTAGGTCCTACAGTTCGTAATTAATATAAACCTCTCTGTGTTTACTTGGGAGACGTGAGTGGGAAAGACTTGTTCCGAGCTCCGGCCAGCCAGGCAGGATACAGGAAAACTTCCAACTACAGAAAGGAGTCTATCCCTAGCTCGTATATAAATACTAAAAATGGACAGTGTACAAAACCAGTCTCCGCTAGTTTTCGCTTGTCCTGGTGGGCCGTACAGTTGAGAACACAATGAAGAATTCTTATCTTTGAGTGACAGAACTAAAAGTGATGTTGTTACTTTGACTTTTTATTCTGTGTAATTTCTACAGTTAGTCTAGTTTACATCTATGGAGGCTGGAGAAATTTCTCAGTGGTTACGAGTGCTTGCTGCTCTTACAGAGGACTCAAGTTCAGTTTCCCAGCACCCACATCAGGTAGCACACAACTGCCTGTTACTCCAGCTCTAAGGGTTAGGTGCCTCTTTGTTGCACAAATCTCAAATGGTCTTTTAATAAAAACCTGGAGCCAGATGTTAGGGTAAATGCTGAAAGATCAAAGAGACAAAGGAACAAGCCACAGCCACTTCTCACCTCACAACTCCATGAGTCCTCTGACTGAATGACTCTGAGTCCTCAGTTGAAAGGGTCTTTTGTTCCTGTCTCCTCATGCCTTATGAGCCTTTCTCTGACCAGCCATTTCACTTCCTACCTCAACCTTCTTAGTGCTGGGATTAATGGCGTGTGTGCCCCTTAAATTAATACATAATTAAATACTGGGGTTAAAGATGTGTGCCACCACTGCCCGGCTCTGTTTCTCCTAGACTGGATCAATCTCATGTAGTGTGGCCTTGAACTCACAGAGATCCAGACAGATCTCTGCTTTCTGAGTGCTAGGATTAAAGGTGTGTGCCACCACTGCGTGACCTCTGTTTAACTCTGTGGCGGGTTCTGTCCTCTGATCTTCAGGCAAGCTTTATTTCTTAGATTACAAATATCATCACACCTCTGGCTCCCACAGATGCTTGTACACAGGTATACATAGCATCCCCTTCCACATAATTAAAATACAAAGAACTCACACCTTTAAATATAATAAAAGGCTAGAATACATGCTTGTATCAGGTATCTATTCTTTTAGGTGTTCTCTATGCTTAGTTTCTGATGGTTTCTGACATTTCTCCAAATCTCTGAGTTTTAAACTCTCTTCACAGAAAGCTTTTAGTCAATTATTTTTTCTTCTGTCTTAGTTGGCCTAATAACCATTACCTCATTCCACAATCTGGCTTATATTTCAACAACTGAATGTCCTAAATACTATTTGGCATCTGTAAATGTATGTGCTAATTTGGAAAACTGCCTTTATTACATGATGAATCTTCTAAGTAACTTTAAATATCATCTTGTAGCCCTCATGGTCATTTTGAAGACAGAAAATGAGGACCCACCTCATTTGTAAACGGAGCCTCCAAATGCTATTTATCTTTAACTATTTTGTAATTTATTAATTAAGAAAGTTTTTCGGGGGAAGTAATTCAGCAGGGTTTATTTAAGTGGCTAGGGTGTAGTAAATCAGGGTGGAATTCGCGCATGTGTGGAGATGGTGGTATGAGACGTCTGTATTCTCTTGTCTGTAAGACTCAGCCAGTATCAGCCTCTAACACTGAGTAAGAAACGGTTATGGGTCCAATTTCCTGAGACACTGCCAGGTCTTAGTACTGTTGCAGCATACGTGATACCCGTGTTCAGGATAATCACAAATGCTTATTCAAGCACCTCATGTGTGCAAGGAACATTACCAAATGTTTTAACACATTAACTCATTCAGCCCTCACGGCAGATCTCTGTGGTAAGCAGTTTTAAACCCCGCCCCCCCCCCCCCCAGAGAAATAAAGGAAAAAATGCAAATAGTTTTTTAACTCCAGTGGCTTAAAGTTCCATCGCTATAGACATACCTCGGAAAGCTTTTTGCTTACATTGAGTGAAGTTTCAGTTAAGTTTGAACATTCTCATTGAAGTCTCAAAGATGCCTTTTTTTCTTTTTCTTTTTCTTTCTTTCTTTTTTTTTTTTTTTAACAAATATTAGTAACAGTGAGAAAAGTTAGGAGATTCTTTATTGTTACATAAAAACTAAGAGGAATAGTTTTAATGTTTGCTGTACTTGGCTGTCTAAACTGTACAATCCCAGAGCTGGATAGAGAGCATGCTGGATATTCAGCATGCTAAATAGAACAGCCCAGAAGCATGATGGTCAGTGTAAAAATAGCTGTTGTGCAGGATGTAAGGGTGACCTGGGCTAGAAGGACTTTTGAGAAGTTAAGGAAGATAGTGTGAGCATAAAATTAGTATGAAAATCTTGAGAACAGTTTAGTCGTAAAAACTGCAGGACTCATGATTAAGAGAGTTTGCCCCTTTGGTGAGGATCCAAGTATGGTATACACGTATATACGTGAAATTAAGACATAAAATCTTCCTTACAAATCCTGCTGGGCTGGGCGGCAGTGGCACACGCCTTTAATGAGATCCAGGACAGGTTCCAAAGCTACACAGAGAAACCCTGTCTTGAAAAACAAAAAAAACAAAAACAAACAAACAAAATCCGGTTGGGACTCATGGGCTTTCCTGAATTAGTACCTGCCATCTATTTCACGTACATTCCCACCTATCAGTGGCATGCTTTGAGGCAAGAACAGTGGATGCAGGACAACTTATAGCTTCCTGTCTGTTTAGTGTAGACCCACGGGCAATCGATATCATATTTTTGCTTTTAAGCTCCACGTTTACTTTGTAATTTTGTGACTTTTTTTTCCTTTTGTAATCATAGTAGCTAATTTTGTTTCCTGGCATTCATATCAACTTCCACATTCATGTGTCCTTATTTTGATTTGCTTCCTGATCAGCGGGGCCTAATTTTTAAAAATCTGCACAGTTGCATTTGGGTCGAAGCAGGCTCTGTGTGTGGGTGTCTTCTGTTGTCCTCATGTCCAAAGGACTGCCAGGGAGGGGACAGCAGGGTGATGCTTGGGTCCTCTAACCTCTGCCAAGGAGGGGATGGCGGGGTGATGCTGGGGTCCTTTACAACAGCCCGCTGTTTTTCAGTATATAGCGTTCTGGGAAAACTTGAGCCAGCCTGAATTGGAGAAGTCTTTGCCAATAACCTGTCGTTTCCCCTCCCCCCCCATCCCTGAAAGCATTTGAGTTTTTCTTTTTCCTTTAAATCTATAAAATTTCATTAAGTTTCATAATTCAGAGTACCAATCTTTTTTTTTTAATAGATAATGCTTTTTTAAAAGCTCAGGATAGTTTTTTTGCTGTGTTGTGTTCTATCTTTTATTTCTTAACTGTGCTTCGATTTCTCTATCATTTATTGCCTTTCCTTTTGTTTCCATTTGTTTCTTTTCAGCCTGGGAGTCCAGATCCTCTGCATCACTAACCTGCTCCTCACTGCTTCCAGCACGTCTTACACCTGGCCTCTCCATATGCTAGTCTCTGACCCCAGATTATCCTTTAGATCAGTGTCAGGGACACATGTTTCTTTTCTGGTTGAACACCAGTTTGGTTTCCAGAAGAGTGTCATTTAATTTTGTAGGAACAAACGTGTCCCGATCACTCAAAGAACGTGTCTTCTTTCAGATGGCTTGGAGCTTTTCCAGTAGGAACTGCTATTTCTTACAGCGCACATTTTTGTAGGAAAGGGCTTGTTCATGTGAACTTGAATGAGGCGGAGTCTGTGGGATGCCGTAAAGCTTCTCCAAATATCTCAGCCCCCAGAGGGAAAAACCAGCAGAAGGAGAATGATTCCCATCCTTCTGTGTGGCCAGTTTAGAAGTCTGGGTGCCCGAGGAATGTGTGCTTTGGGGACAGTGGCAGCAGGAGGTTCTCACAATGATGGTGATTGGACGGGACTGGTGGCCTGGAACTCAAGGAGTGGTGACCCCTTCCTATGCGACTGCCTTCTCTACACACTGGCCCCTCGTGTCTTTCCATGTTTGTTGTTGTGCTGGTGACAGGTAGGGCACCTCCTGGTGACCAAGTGGAAGTCAGGAAGGCATGAATCATGCTTACCACCTCTTATGCCTCTGACTTAGGCGCTAGGAGTGGGGGTTTTGTTGGGCTTTTTTCCAGGGGTTTTCCTGGCAGACAGAAATGCATGGTCTAGTGGGGTTTTTTTCCCTCCCAATTTGTCCCACTTGACCTAATACTGCAAGATATATCCCACTGTTTCTAGGTTAGGCACATCCTTCCATAGTTTTCTGTGGAGATGCAAAGTGTCCCTTAAGTTCTATTGTGCAGTTCATTTTACTGGGAAAGCGATAATAAAACTGTTAAGACTTTCATGAATTTCCCCCAAGTTCATACCACTTCAGTAGCTTAGAAGGCAGTGATCCTCTGGGCAAGCAGAGTTGCAGAAGCTTCTGGACTTGCACACCATCAGCAGTATCTCTTCTCTGCTAGAGCCAGTCAGCAGATCTGAATCTAGTCGTGGGTGTATATTGTGAATTTGAATATCCACTAAGCCTAGAGAAAAAGGACCATTATTTAAAATAACAATGGAGTTTCCCATGGGACTGTGAGTAATAACGGAATTAGCGAGCACTTCCTGAATGCTTTACTCTTGGCTAGATTCTATTCTAGAAATATCAGACCCATGTAATTTTCACAGCACCCCAAATAGAGATTAATCTTACTATCTTTTACTCTTAGACTGGAGCGCAGGAGGATAGTATAACATGCCCAAGTCACAGGATAGAGCCAGTAGTGTGTGGCCCCAGAGAGGCTGACTTCAGAGTCCATACCTTTTAGCGTTACATTATATAACTTTTCAGAAGTTGGAAGTGACATTGGAACTCTGTGGTTTTCCCTACTGGTGTCCAGAGTTTGATTTCACTTTGGCAGAAGGGAGCCAGGTGCTGCCTAGTATAAGGGAGCTGTCAGGATGAACGTGTCAAGATAATAACATTCAAATAGTTGCAGTGAGCAAGAGGAGAGACTATCTTGGGGCAAGCTTGAAGATGGATTTCTTTTAATATTTGTAGGGACATTGTTGTATTTGGAGCTCAGTGGACTGCTTAGTTTTTTTACTCATCCACTGAATAAGCCTCTCTTCATCTCTGGCTGTGTACTTGAGGTAAGATAGAAAAGCCACAATGCCTGTCCTTGAGCTCACAGTCAGTGGACACAACCAGACGAACACTTAATGGATTTCTGTAGAAGTTGTTTCTGTAATAGATAATATGTCACAGAATCTCAGAGTTTCAAAAGCATTATTGTTTTAAACGATTTCATTGTTTTTAATGGTCGGTAAGCTCACTAGTTTGAAAGGAGTGGTCAAGAGGAAGATACCCCTGACGTATCAAAATAGGGTTGAAATCGATGGCCTAAGACATGTGGTAAAGCTCTGGATGTGCCTGATTAGACTTTTCTTCCTTTGGGTGATTTTTGTTCATGTGCATGTATCACTCAGAGTCTAGCTGAGTCTTAAAACTCGAAGGCAAGGCTCCGCTCTGGGCTCTGGAAGGGTGATGAATACACAGCTTCCTATGTTGGAACGTCTGTGAGGTTTTCAGAGTTGGGTTCTCCCGATCCTGGCTGGGAGGCCCTGTGTCCTCTGAGGCCTGGAGTGATGATGGTGACCGAGGGCCACCAATACAGAGGCTCTTCTGAAGCCTGGGACACCTCAGACTGATAGTGAGCCTGCTTACCCCTTTTCTGTGCTCTTAAAAAGCACTGACCTCTGCCTTTAACATCAGGCAGAAGTAATTTCTTGGAGTTAGATTTTTTTTCCCTTGTGGGTGGATATTGGAGTTTATTCTGAGTTTTCTTATTATTGGAGTATAGAAAGGCTACAACAAATATGCCCTTCCTTGAAAACTATAAGTGTTCTGTTATAAATAAATCAATGGTGTCTTTTGCCTCAAATCTATTAAAATATCTAGACTACTTAAAATTAACCCCTGGGGCTGGGCCACAGCTGAACAGTGGAGCGCTTGCCTCACATGCAGAAAGCCTAGGTTTAGTTCCTAGCACTACAGAAATAATAAACAAATAACATCTGAGAACACAAACCACTAGGCTTACATTTGTAGTATTTTGACTACTTAAATTATTTAAGGGAATGAGGCTTCGTTCTAGCCCATGTTGCAAAATGTATAGAAAATCGGAATGGTGACCTAAAGCTTTGGAATGTCATCTAGAATTCAAACATTGTTGGTTCTGTTTTAACCGAGTGATTCATTGCAGTGTACAAATAGGTGTACCAAGTAGCATTGAGGTGTCCATCCATCAATATGTAAAGTATATTATTAGCAACTGTGTTTTATAGTTTGGGAAATGGAAATGCACAAAATTAAATGGCTTTGGGGCCAGGATTTGAACCCAGGTAAACACTGTGCTTAAGACTCAGGGATCGAGAACAAACACAGAACAGACCAGAGAAGTATGTGGTTGCTGCAGAAGTTAGGATGCACCTGCAGACAGCCGGGATGGAGCATCACGGGCTATCAAGTGGGAAATGAGCAGCCTTCTCTCTGTCTGTCACTGTGTTGGTGCTCCAGCACTGACCTGACGGATTGCAACAAACTGTGAGGCTTACAGAACAGAAATGTGTCATCGTCACAGTTCAGGAGGCCAGAGACTCCAAAGGCAAAGCCACATTCGGCTCACTTCATCTGCAGGTCCTGAAGGAAGTTCTATCCCATCCCTGTCCTAGCTTCTGGTGGAAGCTGGTCATCCTGTATTGTTGGCTTTCGGACACTGCAGTCTGATCTTTACCTCCATCTTTAATGCTGCTTTCTTCCCCGTGTCTCATGAGTTGTTTTCTCTTACTGGTATAAAGACAGTAGTCGTTGGATTTAGGATCTGTCCTAAAGTCAGGATACTTTCATCGGTAGGTCCTTAACTGGTTGATGTGCAAAGACCCTGGTTTAATTCAGCTAGCAGTCTGAGATAGAGATGTTTGGGAGACCCTACTCAACCCCGTATTGTTTATGACGTATGTATACCCTAGGATCAAGACATCAAGAGTGAGACTTTCTCTTAACTGCTTCTTTTGTTTTGTTTTGTTTTGTTTTTAGTCCACAAACAAATCCTCAAATGAACATTTGTGGCAGACTCAAAACCCATTGAATAGCTCTGTTCCCAATCTTGAAACGATTCTGAGGAAGGCTGGGCTGGGTACAGCAGAAAATGGAACGTTAAGAGTTCACAGTGAGCATGTTTCTTTAAGAGCTGTTTTCATGATTAGTACGTCTCTTTTGCCATCATTTTATCTCTTGTGACATTTTTAGGCTCCATAGCGGGCATGGTGCTGCATATAATCAGGCTGGAAACCACCCTAGCCCCTGACTTTGAGTATGTAGACCTTAAAACACAGGTGAGCAGGTTTTGTGGATAAACCCATAGTGGGAATGCTTCATGTGAAGTCTGTATGGTGCCACTTACAAAGAGCAAGGCTTAGAAGCTGTAGCTCTGTTCATCGTGTTCAAATACACATTAAAAAAATCCTCAGACCATAGGCCATTCTCTTAAACAAGGAGTTTAAAAAATAAATCATATCTCATATGTGTGTTTGTAAAATTTTTAAGAGCTTGCTACTCACAAAGGTCTTACTGTGAACATGTTTGTAAAGCAAGTAATCCTGCTTTAATTAGTGCTTTTGTGTAACTATCAACTTCATGGGTTATACTGAGTTTACCTTAAGGATGTATGGTTCCTGTGTTTAAAAGAGTTAGAGGGTGTGTGTGGGGGGGGGGTTATAACTCAGAGTTCAAGACTCTGGTCTCTGCTGGGGAAGGTGGGAGGGGAGAAAAGAGAGAAAATTATAGTTCCCTTCCCAGCCTTAATGCCACCAGACCTAGGTCTCTTCTGCCCTGCATGGCTGCTGCATCTGCATCCTTCACCTATGACTCCTCTCCATTTACCTAAATACCACTCGCTGCACAGTCTGGTTCATGATCGGGTACAGACACATGCTTGCCCAGCTGAGAGTCCTCCCTCCTTTCTGTGGGGAGGCCCTTTGTTCCACTCACTTGAGGAGACACTCGCAGCTCTTATTGTTGGCACACTCCTGGTCATGTCACAATTTATCTTTGCAATTTTATAGAAAACCCAGTAAAGGCTATGCTGCTCATGTAAAAGGGGCTAAATAAATACTTGTTGAATGAATGGACAGATGATAGGGCTTGTCTCTTTTCTGTGTAGCAAACATCTGTAGCCTCTTCATTACTTTACATCTAGCAGGTAGACATTACTAAGCACTGGCTGTTACAGTGATGGAGAAAAATAGTTAAGGTCATGAAGCTTGTCTGTTTATTTTCCCCTTTTAAAGTTTTGATGTACATTTTTTTGTTGTTTTTGTTTTTGTTTTTGTTTTCTGGTCAGCATGAATCTGAAACATTCCCAGTACAAACACATTTTACCTTCTACATTTGCCTTGCTGATTGTATTGGCAAAGCAGTCTGCTCTTCTCCGTACACTAGAGGGAAAAATAAAACATTTCCAAACATAGATTTCCCCTGATGGCTACTCCAGAAGACCCTGTACAAGAGCTATTTCAGTTTCCCGTGCTTTGGGCTTTAGCGTCTTTCTTAATGACTCCAAGAAGCTATCGTTTTTTTCCTTCCTGGCTCACTTCTGTGCCACTGGGCTACTTTGCTTGGACTGATCTGTTTCAAAACTCAACCTTGCCCATTGGCCAGATGTCTGTGACCACTGGGTTTCCACTGGTTTTTCAGTTTTCCATGATTAAACCAAAATAACAGAAGATGATGCCATGTCTGGCCAAGGGCAGATGTTGGTAGTTGCCAAAGGCCCAGCATTCATCACCGTGACATGCCATTTGCTCCCCTGGATGGAGACAGTCAGGGCTTTGAGAGGCCAAGCTTCAAGGGAAGAGTTTGTGAGCAAGTAGGTGTCATTTGGAAATGATTTGATAGCTAGGAGACTTACCGGCTAGCCACTGAAAATCTCACTTGTGATGTATTAACAGGAATGTCGGGAGCCCACATTGAGGGTAAGGTCTGCCTTTCCCACATGCAGCCCTTCAGAGCTGACACATAGCTGACACATTACACATGTCTCTGGAGTGTAACAAATGGCTTCCTGAACTTGCAAATGTGGCCTCCTGCTCTGTTGAAATAATGTCTGTTTAAACAGTCTCCTGGAAAAGTGAAGCCGCATTCAATAAAATAAGTTCATGTCCAGGAAGCTTTCTCTAGGGTTCTTTAAAATGTGACTTGACTTCTAAGGAACATCGTAAAAATTTTGCATTAAAGTGTTGCCTGCCTTGATATCCATAACTGACTGTCAGATCATAGCTGTAGAAGTAGATGTTTATTGTAGATGTTAAAAGATTCATGGAGTATTAGCTAGACGAGAATGGGGCAGATTGTCTAGTTCAAGAATAGTAAGCTCAGTTTGATGGTATAGATATACTGTACCAGCCAGTTCTCATGCTGGGGGAGGAACATCACAAGGTTAAGGCTGGTGTGGCTACAGAACAAGTTCAAGACCAGCCTGGGCAGCTCAGTGAGACCCTTTGAAACCATAGACATGTTTTATATGTATGTGCGTGAATCTGCCAGTAGCCTATGGCTTCATCAACATGTGGGTTTATGAATCTTCCAGAGTAAGAGCTGGGCTTTGGCAGCAGGCTTGACTTCATAGTAGAAATAAACAGGTGGGAATGTGAACATCCATACACCCTTGACCCAATGTCAATTCAGCCAGGAACTGACCCACACCATGTTTTTGTTATGGATATGGGGGAGGGAAGGAGGAGGAGAAACGTGATTTATTAATTACCTACAGAAAACATACATGGGTGTATGGTTTAATGGATAGTTTCCGAGTGAGTGTCTATGAAACCATTAACCAGGTTGCAAAACAGACCAGGGCCTCTGTGTAGTCCCATGCATCCCTTCTCACCAGACACTGTACCCCAACTCCTAACCAACATCCTGGCTTTTACCGCAACCATGTCCTTGTTTTCTTTGTATCCATTTCTACATGGTGGGGTTCCATTTCTTCTGAATTTTTCTCTCCATGCATACAGTCATCCTCAATGGGGCTTTGCCTGTGCTGTTGCACCCCAGAGTGTTCACTTTGGTTCCCTTGCCGACCCCCCTTGTTTAGCTGTACTATACTCTACTTGTGTCCTTTGTAAATTTTGTCTCTGATGAGGGGCACTGTTAAATTCTGCCACAGAGCTTTATGGACACATTGAACATGTATCCCTGAGTGAAAGCCCGATGTTGGCTGAGCTTTTGTGGGAGACAAGTAGTCTTGGAACAGAATTTTTTTCTCCTTTTCCCATCCTCTTCTTATTAAGGCCTTGTGAAGGACAGAAGTGCTTCACATAAATTCTCTAGCCAGTCTTGGCATAGATTTTAGATGTCCCTCAATGGAATCAGTGAGAATAGTGGCTGGACCTCATAGACTCCTGGGAATCATCTTAAATCACTGGGTCAGAATCTTTAGAATGGGACAGAGAGTCTGCAGGCTCAACCGCCATCTGGGTGGTTCTTGTGAGGGAGACACTGGCTCACCCCGGTTGAATTTATGAGGTTTGGCATCTCAGTCATGAAGAAATTTGGGAAAAGTATACATGATTAAAAATCTTGGAAAACTGGCCTTTTTGTGGAAAAGCTAAGGAAGTTGGATTCATTTAGCCTGTAAATGTATTTTTAAGAGACTGAAACATGATTTAATTGTTTAAGAGAGAATGAATTTTCTTCTGACAGTGCAAATATTTGCTCAGTTGAGAGAGATTTCGATTAGCCAAGAGGGAGCACATACTGAGCAGTCTCCAGGCACCAGGGATGTAAGAAAGAAAAGCTGCAGCTCACTGTCTTCGGGGAACTGAAGATTCAGGATAGAAACGAACAAACCAGAACTCTCAAACACAAGCCAGGACGCCATTTTTCATCTCGTCTAGACGGTAGGCTGCAGTGGAGCTGAGTAGGTGGCCCCTGGGGATACAGCAGAGCAGAGTAGGAGAGAGAGGTCACCAGGAGGGCCCTGGGAGCCTACAGGGCCTGGTCAGCTTTGGAAGTTGTCCTGTGTGTAGGTGGTGGATGACAGGGCATTCCAAGCAGTAGCTTCCATTGTTTTTATTATGATTCTCTAATGAGCAGTACTTGCTGTCACAGTCCAGTGTGCACGTGTTTACACAGGCCAGATGTTTCATAAGACGTTCAGTCTTATTAAACCTGAACACCTGGTGCTATCTTTTCTGTTTTGCTTTTAATGTTTAGCTTAGCCCCAAACTGGGTAGGAAACTCTTAAACTGACCAATGTGGGACCTGTCTTAAGGCTTGTTAGAGGAGAGGATTTTTGCAGAGATCCTAGGAAGAGACATTGTCAACCCATGGTGGTCTCTGGAAACCTTTCTTGATTTTGGAGTACAAATGGATTACTTTGGAATGTCAGGAGAGAAAATGTCAAATTTCATCTGCTGATCTAGTGGATCCTATCTTTTGACTGTAGGTTGACCGATACCTTTTAAAGTTTCTTCTGGTGCTTGATTTCAATGTTGTGCTTCTTGGTGAAGCCATATGGGACACAGAGATAAGGACAGGGAAGGGGAATTTGCTTCTAGATTCCTAAGAGAGGTGACATCAAAATGCTTCTCAAACATGCCCCCATGTTGTGCCTGGCTAAGGAGATAATTTGGCAGGTGACAGGGTATGGAGAGGTTCCTGAGGAAGATAAAGTTTAGAAGAAAGTGGGGGTCACTTTTCCAGCTCTGCCTTTCTCAGTTTGCTCTGAAGTCTTCTTCTGTTCAGACTCTAAAGGTCCCTGCTGTGTATGAGCACCCATTCTTGTTCCACTGCCCATCATGAATCAGTATGCAACACTTGAAGATGGAATGGGTTTGCATATCATTAAGCATCCACATAGGAGAAGCCACCTTCTCCCGGCCTCATCTCCTTAAAGAAGATCATACGGCCTAGATCAGAGTCACTCCAGACCTCGGGCAATTGCCATTGCTCTCCAGACTGTACAGGAGGGAGATTTTCCTTGCCACGCCTCCCCAGAGATCCACCTGGAACTGATCTAGGGAACCCTCACCATCAGATTTTTCTCTGAAGGAAAATGGAGTGCCTTAGTGGCAGTAGACAGAAAGTCCATTCATGTGGCCTTGACTAGCATAAGTGCTTTTCATTTTCATCCATTAAGATTTCACAGTCTTATGACTGGCCCAATCCAGAATTCAATTTAGTCAGCTTAGGTTAGGAAAGGATTTTTACAGAGGATTATACTTTTCCCTTTTGGGATAATGTAGCTAGAGATCATTGGCCTTAAATGTACTTCAGTGAAGCTTTATTTTGTTTGTTTTCTTTTGTTTGTAAAATGCACTCTGGGGGAAGTCAGCTGCAGTCTGTTTCTTCGTGTGTGCTGCAGTTAAGGGACACTCCTTAGACTAGTAATGAAAGCTGGTGCCCTGACCATGCAATTCTGTCTTCCCGTCAATAGGAAGCTTGGTTTGTAGTCAAGGTAATGCCTGATTTTTTGTTTGTTGAGTCCACAGTTGGAGTAGGAATGTGGATGACAGTGACCCAGACAAACTTTGATTAAAAAATGCAATGGGAAATAATCATACAGACCCGTGCTATTCCATGTTCAAAGTTTTAAGAACTCAGTCCCTCAGTGGCACTGGCTGTTTGATATATAATAACTTGATCAGAGACGATGTCTGTCGTTAGTGATACTTTATTGAGTTGGCAGCCTGGACAGCTAACTTAAAACCTGCAGACAAGCTCAGAGAATCTGGTAAACAGGCCAGAAGGAATAGCTTGTGATTAAACCCTTGGTAAATTTGAACTGCTGGCTGATTTGATTTGGTAGCACAGTGCACTTGAGTGAACTGGGTACCAGGTCAAAGGCCTGTGTAAAGTACCAGCTGTCAAGGCTAGCTAGCAATTAGCTAATGAGTAAACTGGCCCATAGTCTATGTTGCTTCATCTTTTGAAGGGTCGAGGAAGGGAATGACCCTCTCTCAGAGTTTGCTGATGGCTGGTATTTCATTAAACTGTTGGTGTTTTCTTTAGGAAAACCAGCCTTCTTGGGTGTTGCACGGTGAAGCTGAAAGCATTTGTAAAGCTGCTTGTTGGGAGCAGAGCTTGAGTTGACCTAGTGATGTAGCTGATGTCACTCACCTCTCTGCTTCTGCCTTTTGCTCCACAGACCAATGAGTGGAACAAGAATGATGACCGGCTGCTGCAGGCTGTGGAGAATGGAGATGCTGAGAAGGTGGCCTCACTGCTGGGCAAGAAAGGGATCAGTGCCACCAAGCATGACAGCGAGGGCAAGACCGCGTAAGAGAAAAGACTGGTTTTGACCTGTGTTTGTTAAGGGTTGGGGAGCGTTTCAGTGGTAGAGTGTCAGCTAAGCATGTCCAAAGCCCAGGGCTCCATCTCCAACACTGTAAGAAACAAACAAACAAACCCCAAAGCATTGGCTCATTTAGGATTTTCAACATGGGCTCCAGAATCCCTAAGCATATTGAGGGAAGTTTTATCATTGTTTTAGGGGGCCTTGGAAAAATTACTGCTGACCACTTCCTAACCTTATGCTAACACAGGTGTGGGTTTGTTTCCTTTCCCATCCAAGTCCAAATTATACATTGGCTTTTCTCTAGTGGCTGTGCTAGTTCCTGGAAACAGCCAACCAACAATTGCACCAGAGAGCTAATAGCACCAGGATTGCAAGTGGTTAGTAGATGAGAAATCAATTCTCCCCTGGATAAGAAACAGCACAGCTTTCAAGCCTTACTCTGTAATTTGTTAAACCACTCTTTACCTTGGGGAGTGACTGTATGAGCACTGTAGTAAGATTTTGCTTTATGTTTGCATGCATCAAATTCCTCCTTGCTATGATTAAAACATTGTGTTGACAGAGAGAGAGAGAGAGAGAGAGAGAGAGAGAGAGAGAGAGAAGGAAGAATAGGCACTTAGAGCTACCTTTACTCTGGTAGTGGTATTGAAATCAGTGGCTTTCGAGCCACATGGGCTCATGTGGACTCTATTATACTTACTGCCTTATAACTCTCCAGTTTCACTCTTTTATGTTGTTAAGACAGGGTCTAACTATCCCTGGATGCCCTGGAACTCTCTATGTTGACCAGGCTGGCCTTGAACTCATAAATACATGCCTGCCTCCGACTCCCGAGGGCTGGGGTTAGAGGTATGTGTCACCATGTCCAGCCCTGCCTCACTTTGGGTGTCCTCAGAAGCAGCTGTGAGACACGGGCTTTTGTGCCCGTTGCTTCCGTCACCGGAGATCCCAGCAGCTTAGGGAAGGAAGAAGTGTAGGTGTGGGGTTGTGGCTGGCGGGTTTCTCCCGTTGGTGGAGTGCTCTTCAGTGACCGGGGTGCTTTCCCGAGGGCTTCTAGAAATGTTAGACTCACAGCAGAGTTGGCAGACATGGCTCTCTCTGTCTGTTGTTCATTAAGTCCTGCTCCATAGCTGCCCCTGAGCTACAAAGGCAGAACTGAATAATTACAGCAGAGACCATATGGCTCACAGAGCCCCAAGTACTCATTGCCTGACTCTTGGCATAAAACGTTCGTTTTCCTTGGAGTTTAGGTAAAACAAATGGGATATTTGTCCTTGATCTCCTGCCCCTCAGAGGTGGAGTCTCTTCCTAGGGACCGTGATGTGTTCACGGTTGGTTAGTAAAGGTCCAAGAGAGGATGGAAGATCTAGTACAATTCTCACACACAGGAGGCACTCGAGAAACTGGCTCTTCTTTCTCATTCCAGACTAGTGACTCTTAGCCCAGGGAGCTTCTACGCTGCAATTGCCTAAGGTACTTTCAAAAGATGTTCTGAGTCGTTGTACCTTGGGAGGCCCTGGAGTCTATTCTTTTGTCCCGAGGTTTCTGGTGATAGACGGTGCCTTTTGTTCTAGACCGCCACAGCCTTCCTGCAGTTACTCCTTGTGTCCAGGAGTCTGCATAAGACTGCCTTTGAATAGTTATCTCTGGGGAAGTCGAGATAAGTGCTTATGACAGTTTTGACCAAGACGGCACTCACTGAAAAAAATGGCAGAAAATTGAGATTAGCAACTTAGATGCAAGCGTGAAGAGCATATGAAATTTGTCCCTTATTTCCTGTTTATTACATACTGATTAAATGACTAAGGTGACCATGTTCTAGGTACATCACACAAAACTAAGCGTTTTAATGATTGTAACATCTACAGTTTGGTTTTATGGAGAACTTTCACAGTGTGGTTCATCCTCCTGAAGGAAACTCTGTACCCCTTAGGCAGTCACCCCCAGCCTCGCTCCATCTTCCCCTTGCCAATCATGAGTGAGCTTGCCATCTCTGTGTACTTGCCTCTTTGAGTTCTGGGTAAATGGAGTCATGTGTGTGGCCTCTGCCTCTAGCTTCTTCACTTAGTGTGCGCTCAGGGTCCATCCGTGTTCTGGTATGTACCAGTGTTCATTCTGTTCTCTTACAATGGTATTACTGTACACAGAAGTTGCACAGAAATTCCTGCCTCCATCTTAGAGATGAGAAAAGCGAGGCCACTGCACCATGGCTTCTCCTAGCATGCGTGCGTGTTGTCTTCCATAAGTCATCAGCTGTCAACACTTCAGTCAACACTTCATTTTCCTGCTTGGGATACATCTTTGAGGACCGAAGTGATTATCCAGTAACCGAGAATTTCAGTTTTAAAGGCACCAGGCATTAAATCTTACCTGGCTTTATATTTCTAGTCTAACCTAGTGGTTGTGATATTCACATCGAGATGGGGCTGAGAGGCCAGAAACCATCTTCCTTACTTCTTTGTCACCCTGTAACAATGTCAAATCGAGGTTTCTGCTACCAAAGGAGCTCCATATTGTATCACTGCAATGCCTTAGCCTTCCCACCTGTAGGTGTCAGCCCCTCTGTGCTGAGGTCCCCTGTGATCTCTATGTTCCTAGAAAAGTTTGGTTGTCTCTGTTTTTTTCTGGGTGCATTTGGTTGGATAACACAGGAGCCATAGTGTCCTAAGAATAGTTCAGAGTCCGTGACAGACCAATTGGAGTCTTGGCCCCTCAAACTGCACCTCTTGGCTCAATCAGCCCAGTGGGGCTTGTAGAGGTGATTGGTGCTCATTTGTAGACATGAATGAGATGCTTCACTTTTCTTTCTAAAGGATGAGGCCACATCATGAACTTGAAAATTACATCCCTGACCTTGCTTGGTCCCATTTTTTGCCTTTTCTTTCCTTTCCTTGCATACAGTTCCATAGCAAAATTAGGCTGCAGGGTCCCTTTCTAGAAGGCTTTTAGGGTAAGGGATTGTACCTGTGAATGTAAAGTCTTGACTTGATTATTCAAGGTCTTCTCTCAGCTGTGCCCTTATCTAAATGTTCTCTCCTTATGTGTGATGATACTGTGTTCCCCAAAATATTGTGCACCCTAATAAACTTATCTGGGGTCAGAACAGAACAGCCACTAGATATAGAGGCCAGAAAATGGTGGCACACACACCTTTAATCCTAGCATCCCAGAGGCAGAGATCCAGGTGGATCTCTGTGAGTTCAAGGCCATACTGGAAACAGCCAGGCTTGGTAACAAGAGCCTTTAATCCCAGGAAGTGATGTCAGAAATCGAAAGGTATTTAAGGCGTGAGGATGAGGAACTAGGCTGGTTAAGCTTTTAGGCTTTTGAGTAGAACAGTTCAGCTGAGATTCATTCTGGATGAGGCAGAGGCTTCCAGTCTGAGGAGACAGGATCAGCTGAGGAATTGGCAAGATGAGGTGGCTGTGGCTTGTTCTGCTTCTCTGATCTTTCAGCGTTCACCCCAATATCTGGCTTTCAGGTTTGTTTCTATTAATAAGACCTTCTAAGATTCATGCTAATACCTTATGTGTTCTCTTCTCCTGTATATCCTTACCTTCTCATAAGTAAAACTGTCTATGGATCTGCCAGGTTCTGTGTCCAGTTACATCCCATGGTACTGACAGTCAGGAGAAGCGGTAATTTTAACTTTCACTAAGAATGGTCTTACTTTCCAAGGACCTGACTCTCATGCAGTGTTAAGCTTCAGAAGGTCAAAGGTCATCCCATATTTGTTGCGTTAGCCTTTCCCTGTATTCTAGGCACAAAAGAACCATTTGCTCTGAATGCTGTGGAGAAAACCCTCATTTTTGCTGATAACACTTCAGAGATAAATTACCTAGGGGTGAATTAACTTGGGATCCAGGGGAAACACCAATTCTGGGGAAGCATTACCACCCACACCCCTGCGTCCAGGGCAGCTAGAGTAAAAAGCACTCAGCCTGTACTCCAGAGGACCAGCAAGCCCAGAAGTCCAAAGAATGTGTTGGTCAAAGTAGCCGTTGGCCCAGTCGTTCTCCAGAAACTTCCATAGACCAAGATCCGATGAGTAGCTTGGAAATTCCTGAGACTTTGTAGTTTCTTCTATCCCAGCAAGAGGAGAAACTTGTCAGAAAATTTCTTCCTCAGACACTGATTACAGAGGGGCTTTTAAAAAAATCAGAGCAGTTGAATGGCTGAACTCATTCAGGGAAGAGTGAAATCAGGGTGGTGGCTTGGTCAGAGGACAGAATAGAGCAGGGCAGAAAGTTAGAGCTGCAGGCTGCGTTTCTGGAGCTAGGCTTGGGTTCCTCTGCCCCGTCTGCTCTCTTTCCATGGGGGAGGTGAGGAAGTGGGAGGATGTCAGGACCCTGGAACCTCACTGTAGAAGAGTCTAATCGCTTCCAGATGCTTTCCCCTGTGTTGAATTTGCCTTTAATTAAAGGTATGTGTGTTTGTCTTAGGAACAACCAGACTAAATAAAATCGTGGCTGGGACCATAGTATTTGAACAAATACTCTCCAGGGCATAGGTGCATAGACCTTAAAAAGAGCGTATGCACACACACACACACACACACACACACACACACACACACACACACACAGAGAGAGAGAGAGGGAGGAGAGAGAGTCCACATTTCAGAAACCTGATCTTTTTGGCTTTGAAAGCAGAAACTCGTGAAAGTATTTTTAGATGTCTGTGGAACTGAAGTGTAAAGTAGAGAAGTAGGTTTTGATCTCTGCAAGCCAGTACAGTAAGGTGCTTCTCTGGCCTGTGACCTTTCCTACCTTCTGCCTTTCTGTTTGCTCAGAATAGGGATGCCTTAGGTAGTTGGTACCAGCAATTCCATCTTAGAAATCAAGTCATGCCGTGTGATCAGCCTTCTCTAGTTCTTCTCACAAAGGACTTCTAAATTATTTAATGGAAACCTTTACCTACTGTGAGTGATTGCAACCTCTCTACACTGTCATCATATAGCTACCCTTTGAAGGCTGGTCATAGTGATAGGCACTTAAGCTCTAGATTGTATGGACTAAGTGTTTCTCTCTTGAACCTCCACTGAAAATTGGGGCCCAGGTTGTGATGTTCTTTATCCCCTGACTCACAGCTGTCTGCTTCCTGTTGATACTCAATGGATCTTAAGCGAGACACACTCTATTTTGAGTCGCACAATACTTTATTTTTATGTGTATAAGTGTCCCACCAGCCTGCTCCCACATAACCACATGGAGACTTAATATTCATTATAAATGCTCTGCCAGTAGCTTAGGCTTGTTTTTTAGCTAGTTCTGACAACTTAAACTAACCCATTTCTATTAATCTGTGTGCTGCCCTGTGGCTGATTACCTCATCTATGAACTTTCCATGTTGCTTCTTCCACATCTGGCTGGCTGGCTACTCCTTGTGACTCTGCCCTTCTTCTTCCCAGTGTTTTCTCTGTCTTGAAAATACTGCCTAGCTATTGACCAATCAACTTTTTATTAACAATGGGAGCAACACATCTTCACAGTGTACAGCAGGATTACTCCACAACATGACTGCTTTACTTACATATGTGTATATACACCATGTGCATGCTTTGTATCCATGGCAGTCAGACTCGGGCATCAGACCCTTGGAACTGGAGTTACAGATCATGTTAGCCACCATGTGGGTGCTGAGAATGGAACCTGGGTACTCTGCAAGTGCCGCGAGTGCTCTTAACCTCTGAGCCATAGCTTCAGCCCCTGCATCAACTTTTAAAGGTGGATGACTCCACTTGGGGCCTCACTTGACCCTGGGTCATTGGTTTTCCACTTGATTTTCATTAGTAGGCTACTAAGGCATGGACTTTCACATAATCTCTAGTCTTTTTCCTATATTCCTCTTTACACTGACCAAAGAACTGACCCCAAAGAACAGCCTCTGCTACTCATTCCCACCACCATAATGTTCTCAATAAGTGCATGGGACTAAACAACCATAGACTGAGCCCCAGAAACATTAAGATAAGTAATTTCTTCTTTCGTGGCTAGAGACCTAGCTCACTGGTTAAGAGCATTTGTTCTTGCACAGGAACCAGGTTTGTTTGACTCACAAGGCAGCTCACAACTGTCTGTGTCTTCAGTTCTAGGGTATCTGACACTCTCTTCTGGACTCTGTAGGCACCAGACATGCATGTGGTACACATATATACATATAGGCAAACACTCCTACACATGAAAATTTTAAAAGGACTTTTTCCTCTCAACTTTTCTGTAAGGTATTTTGATGACAGAAGCAAAGAGTAACTAGTATGTGAAAATGTGACTGAGATGTCCCCGGTAAGTCTCAGGAGTCTTGGCTCCCAGTTGGTTTCTGTTTAGGGAGAAGTAGAAAGTGTGTCACTGTGGGTGGGCTTTGAGATTTCAGAGGATGCACATTGTTTTACATGTTTCCTGTGTGTGGTTCAAGATGTGAGCTTTCATCTGCTGCTCCAGCTGCCAGGTCTGCCTACTGAGGTCTACCTGTACCTGACAACTACCTGTATGTGCCGACCCCCAGGAGCTGTAGGCCCAGATTAGCTCTCTGTTCTAAAGTTGCCTTGGTCATGATGTTTTATCCCTACAAAAGAAGAGAAACTAAGGCAGAAATTAGTACCAGGAAGTAGATAGACTTCGTGACAGACCTGACTGGCCATGCTGTCGTGTGTTTTTGTTTTTGTTGGGTTTTTTGTTTTGAGAGACCTAACTGATCATGCTGTTGTTTGTTTTTGATTTTGTTGGGGTTTTTTGTTTTGTTTCGGTTTGGGTTTTTTTGTTTTGTTTTTGTTTTTATTTTGTTTTGTTTTGTTTTAGGAGGAATGTGGAAAAATTTGGGATTTTAGACTGGAGAAGCAGTTGAACACTAGACAGAGCTAAATAAGCCATCCTCATAGGAGCTTGGAAGTCAGTAGTGTTGAGGCTTACATGACAGTGGAGGTTCATATCAAGGGGTTCCAGCGGGGAACAGTGTTAGCCACTGGGCTACAGACTGTTATTGGTATGCTTCAGCAAGGAATCTGGCTGCCTTCTGCTCTCCTCCTAAGAACTTGCCTGAGAATGAACTAAAAAGTAATGGACTTATTTCTTTGGGAGAGGATGTTTCAAGACCGCTTCATATTGACTCTATTAAGTGGTTATTAGTAACACTTGTATATGCAGGTCTACAACGAAGAGCTAATAGGGCAAAAGAAGTGAAAAATACACAATTTGGAAAGGAAAGGGAAACTACCATGCTGGATGGATGTCACAGCCAACTCTTACTCTGTGAGAGAGGCTGTAATTGTTAAAATTAGCACCATTAAGGAGAGGCCAAATCTGCATTGGCCTAGTAGGAAGGTTGCTGCTCTCAGGGGAAGACTCAGCTAAGCTTCCAGTGTGTAGAAGGAAAAGGAACTTTCTAAGGAGCTTCTGCCCCTAGAAAAGAGCAACATCAATAAAAGCTGCTCAAATGAGATTCAAGGGAGGCAGGGTTCCCCGAGTTGGTAGTTATCTACGTTGGTAGTGTCATCCAAAAACATGCCGACATTAGAGTAATGAAGGATACCAGAGCAAAGATTCATGGACACTTCCTTCACAGGTGTTTTTCTATTGCTCTGATAAAACACTATCACCAACAGAACTTTCATAAGAGTTTGTTTGGAGCTTATGATTCCAGAAGGGTAAGATACCATCACACCATGGTGAGGAAATGGTAGCAGGCTGGCAGGCATAGTGCTGTAGCAGCAACTGAGAGCTCACGTCTTGAGACACAAACAGGAAGCAGAGAGCACACTGGGAAATCTCAGAGCTTGGCCCAGTGACCTGTTTCCTTTTGCGAAGCCAAGTGCCTAAGTCTTCCCAGTTACTAGCAGGGGACCAAGGAGTCAAATACAGAATGCAGAGGGCACCACATAATAGAAACACACACTGGGTAGAAAGGGTTTGTAATCACCCTAGCCGAGTCCGATGGTCAGTCCAATTAGTGAAACACCAATCAGGACACGCCACAGTGAGAGTAACATCTCAACCAAGGTTCCCACTGGGCGTTGTATCCTGACAAGTTACAGGTGGGGTGAAGAAGCCTATGGAAAAGAGAGGAATTTTTTTTCAGTTTATATAGATGCAGACACAGACACACACACTTTTTAGTGCCTGTGTACAAGTTAATTTTGCCTTCCAGTAAATCATGTTAAAGTTTACACTCTTGTTGAACAATTACACTGTAAATGAAAGATGCAATTAGTAGGGGTGAAATATGACTAAAATGGATTTGGAAACTAGAAACCACTAATGAAAATTTTGTTTTTTAAGTTGTTTGCCAAGTTGGATTAAGTAAGCAGTTGTCCTACCCATAATCCCATACCTGGGTGACAGCAACAGGGGGATTACTACAAGTTTGTGCCTGGTTTAGTGCATGCAACAAGACCCCATCTCCAAACATAAGCAAGTGAACTAAGTATGTCAACTGAAGAATTTTAAAGATGGCAGTGTGTAATTATTGCCTGCCTGCCTGGCTGACCTCCTCCTCCTGGTTGGTTAGCAGTGGCTTCCAGGGCTGAAGCTACCCCCAGTGCAGGGGTCAGAGAGATCCTGGGAAACTCGGTTACTGGTAGAGAGCAAAGCGCGGAGGCTGGGGGTGGAGCTCCTGAGCACACAGTCAATGACCTGCCCTCCGTCACTCACAAGAAAGAGGGCATCTGGAGCAGGAGGTTCTCACGCTAAATAGCAACCAGGCAGTTCAAGGGTCGAGGCCATTTCGATCAGTAACGAGTGTCCATCCTTCACATATCCACATCCTCCTCTCAAGCCCTGGTTACTGCCTTACAAAGTACCAGCATCCCTAAAAACCGGTCCCGCTGAGTGTCTCGAGACTGTTCTGTCACCTCTTGCTTGTAAGCTCCGCTCAGTTCCAACGTGGCTACATTTATCTTATTTCATTATCGGATGGCCAGGGTTAGAGTCCACGAAGGGACTTGTGGTTGAGATGCTGGACAGGCGACCTTCCTGTTTGTCACACATTTGTCACAGTCTTTCCAGTCCTCCTCACCTCTCTTCGGATGGTCTTACTTATCCTGGGACAGACATCAGAGAATTAACTCAGAAACCTAAGAACTCTGGAATGAATACACGTCACCTGTTCTACTTTCTAGGCACTAGAGTCTGAGGATGTGTTATGGTCAAAGCTTGGATTTCTCTCCTCTCCCTTCCCAGCCCTCAGGGCCTCTCAACACGCTGAGCAAATGCTGTGCCCTTGAGCTACACACCGAGCCCTGTAGGGTTTCTTCGCTTTAGAAACAATCCTCCATTTCTGTCAGCACACGCCTGACCCCTTCCCCAGAAGAACCCAAACCAGAAATATTAGTGCTGACTGCATTTGATAGCGATCTTGGGCACTTACGGCCGCTTATCACCAGGCATTGCATCGCCTTTAATCCCAGCACTCGGGAGGCAGAGGCAAGCGGATCTTTGTGAGTTTGAGCCCAGCTTGGTCTAACAGTGAGTTCCAGGATGGCCAGGGCTACACAGGGAAACCCTGTCTTGAAGAAAAAAAGTCAACAATCATATTTATATTTGTTACTCTCCTTGTTTCTGTGACAAAATACCCAGTAGGGACATGGTGGAAGATATTGTTGCCTCACAGTTTGTCATGGTTGGAAGCATGCTGCAGGATGGACTCTGGCTCCATCAGTGCCAGTGGGAGCAACAGACACCCCCTTACCACAGACTGGGAATCAGCCCACGGGCAGGAGCAAGGGAAGTGTGAAACCCACTTAATGGATTATTTCTACCAGCCAGGCCGTACCTCCTAAAAGGCTCCATGACCTTCAAACTGGTGATCCAGCACTTTAAATATGAACCTCTAGGAGGACACTCCAAAGTCAAATCTTCGCACCACTTTTGTGTTCAACCAAAATCTGCATTTCTGTTTGTCTGCTCTGGGTCCCTGGTAGAAGTAGTCATCAATAGTAGCGTTATACTGGTCCATAGAACTGAGGAAAGCAGGGCCTGGAGATGACTCAGAGGGAAAAGTGCTTATCAGGCACCAGTGAAGACCTGACTTTGAACTCCCCAGAACCCATTTAAAAAGCTGGGCCTGGTGATACACATCTGTAACCTTAGCAACCCTGTAGGGGTAGGTAGAACAGATAGGAAGTTCGAGGGCCAGCTAGCCTAGTGTATGCAACAGTGAACAAAGAGATCTCAAAACAAGGTGGACATCAAGGACCAGAACCTGAGGTTGCTCTTGGACTTCCACATACACATGTACACACGCACATGCACACGCACGTGTGTTGAGTATTGGATATTTAATCTATTGGCTCCAGAGGCAGGGAGAGTCTCGTGGAGCCCATGTGGTAAAAGACATGAGTTCTGTTTGAGTAAGATTTTCTGTGAATGAGCATGCCTGAAAAGTCGTCCTTCTGAAAGTAGCCTGGAGAGTGTCTTTCCTCCCGATAGACATTTCCTCTGGTAACCGGGAACCAGAAGAATTATGTTTACTACTCTTTCTTTGGAAACTGGAACTTGCCAAACTGAAAGTCAGGGGCTTTGAATAGCAGCTCAAGTCTCCTTCTGATAAAGAGCCCTGGGAAGTAGCCCATCCTGGTCTTGAGGTATTTGTTTCAGGGAAGTTTGCAGGACCCATTGAGTGGTTTTGTAGCAAAGGAAGCCTCCATTGCTGGCTCTTGGCCTCTGGGCTAGGACTGCATCCCCATCCATCCGAGAGTCCCTGCATTCCTGAGCTGCCCCAGGGATGCCTGTGTTTGCTTCCAGTTTTTGCCTTAATGTTTCTGATTTTTTAAAGAGCAGCCCAACCAGTGAGTTAAGAATCCATAGCATGTACCTTGTTTTACAGAGTGATGGAGTGAGCGGCCATGTTTCAACATGGTGGTGGAAGGCCAGCCCTCGAGACACAATGCTAGGCTTAAATCTGGGCTCTGGCTGCTTATTCTCTGACTTTGGACAAGCTATTAAATTCCTCTGTGCCTTCAGTTTCCTCTTCTGTAGATTGAAAAACAATAGTTTATGATAGAATTACTGAAGTATAGTGTTTTTTCAGTAGATTCTCTGCTGTCATTGATGGTGGTGCCATACAGTTGCTTTAAAGTTCAGTCACCACGCTGTAGCAATACAATGGCTGAGAGTGTGCTGCCCAGAACCCTACCCTCTCAGCAGGCCGCCCTCTCCTCCTCTGCCACACCCACTATCTAGGGACATCACCAATGCATTGACTTTCTCTTCAGGTGACAGGGGTTGGGGAGTGAAAAAGGGAGAGCATCAGAGAGAAGCAGGACTGGAGGGAACTAAAAGCTTGGGATCAGTCCAAGTGTCAAAAGCAGAAGCATTCCAAGAATCAAAAAGCATCACAGGATGAAAGCAGCTTTATGTCAATTGTGCGGCTGCTTGTTTATGTCTTTTGGTCACAGCTCTGTTGAGGGCTGGCCTGAGCCTTGTAAGCCGAGCTAAACATGACACCATAGGGATTCCTTTTTTTGTGGGACACAGCTATAAAATGGGTTTTAGGGTTCAGAGAGTATGTTTTTAAAGCATATTGACATAGTGGGCACCATGGCAGAACATAATAGTGTAGGGTTTTCAGTTTGTCCTCCATTTTTTTTTTTTTTTTACTTTAAGGAGTGTGGGAACTCCATTGGGAATCTAGTACAGGAAGCTCTGAACTCAGAGTCTGGGGTCTTGTTAAGGCTTAAGAGTTTTCCCTTTCTCCCTCTCTCTCTCTCCCTCTCTCTCTCTCCCTCCCACCTTCTTTCCCTCCCTCCCTCCTCCCTCCCTCCCCCTCCCTCCCTCACTCACTCAGTCACTCCCTCCCTCCCCCTTCCTTCCTTCCTTCCTTCCTTCCTTCCTTCCTTCCTTCCTTCCTTCCTTCTTCCTCCTTCTTTCCTCCCCTCCCTCCCTCCCTCCCTCCTTCCCTCCCTCCCTCCCGCCCTTCCTTCCTTCCTTCCTTCCTTGTGGCTTGAACATAGACCTAACAGGCTAGTCTTTGATCCTGAGCTAGCCATGTTGTGGGGAGACAGTGGGGCCAGGCTGGAGGAAGGAAGTCACTGGCAGTGTTCTGTCCTGACCCCCTGTCCCTTCTCTTCTCCCCACTTCCTGACCATCCCACTGTGCCGTCTGCACCATGACAAACTGAAACATCGTTCCCAGGTCGGGAATTTTTTGTTGTAGTGACAGTAAGTTTGACACAGTGAGGTTGGTCCCACACTTTTGTGATTATGCTAAAAACAACCAAAATATACATCTTATCATGGTGAATTAATAGCATGTGGATCATATCTCAATAAAATGTGAAAATGTGCTTATTTTATTTCTTCAGTCTTTAATAGAACCATGCTTCAACACTATATGTTGATTCAAAGGCTTAGCACAGGGCTTTTGAACCTAGGAACCTTGTGAAATTCCCATCCTTCCCCCACCGTGTGTGTGTGTGTGTGTGTGTGTGTGTGTGTGTGTGTGTGTGTGCATGTGGTGTGTGTGTGCAAGAGAGTATGCACGGGCACGCATGTGTACAAAATGTTCCTTCAGTGTGCTTAGCCTTCAGAGTTCATACAAAAAGCTGAGTTTCATAAAAAGGAACTCACTTTCACTATTTCTCAGGGCTCAGAACAGTATTTCACAGATGGAAGCTACATATTATAATAAATTTGTGAGTACACAGATTTAGCTATTGTAGCAACAGTACTTAAAAAGCACACAAGTATAGTAGTATCCAAAGTATCTCATACTCAGGAACATATTCTCACAGCCCATCAGCACTGTCAGGAAAGCATGTTTAAAAGGGAGTTTAAGTAGGTTTAATGTAGGTTTTAGGTAATTCACCGCTTTGGCCCCCAACTCATTCCAATCTGCCAAACTTTATTTATGGGCAGATAGATGTTTTTAGCCAGTGTTCTATACATAGACTAACAACCTAGGGACATTAACTATTAGGTGGTGACCTGGGGCACACTCCATTCCTATTCCTGCTGTAACTGTGCAGATGTCTGCCTGCTGTCTAGACAGGAGCTGGTCCCTGGCCACCAGTCCCCTGGACTGTCACCTCCGAAAGTGCCCACACTTTTCACTCTGCATAGGTGAGGAAACATGCTCCCTGTCAGCTCCGAATCAAAGCTCTGTCACCTAGGAATCTTGCTTTTCCACCCAGTGAAATCCAGTATCCCCCCACTTGAGTGTCTTGTTCACGTCGGCTCTGCTTCTGGTTCCCGTTCAGAGGCTAAATGTTAATGTCTTGCCGCTGCCAAGTGCTGCTCTGGGGATCGTCCCTTTCCTGAGAGGTGCCAGAACATAAGGAGCTCGAGTGTGAGCCTTAGACAAGGCTGATGTTGGGGGGATCTTGGGGCCTGTAAATGTCTACTACTTTGTTCTCACGCTTCCAGTGCCTGGAAATGCACGCGGCTTTTATCTCCTGCCCCTGCTCTGTCTTCTCTGTTAAAGCAGTGCTGCCAGATAGAGATTCTGAGCACTGAATTCATTTTATTAAGTGACACGTCACGTACTCTGCTCTGTCTTGTGTCGATGAGGCTATAATGACAGCTGGCATTGGTGGGGGAGTACTTACTGCGCATTGTACATCAGTGCTTTTAAGTAGCAATTCTCTTATTTCTGATAGAATATTTTACAGGTGGAGAAATTGGAGGCAGTCCATTGTAGTTCCCCACTGTGCCACAGACCCCAGGGTAAGAGCCCAAGGGCAGATCTGGAGGGATAGAGGAGCTCAGCCTTGTGTACTGTACCCCAGGAGAAGGATCACAGACTGGTTGGTTCAGCTTTGCTGCAGGTTCCCCAAGTTGCATGCTCTGTGAGTGGGCATGAAGATGCTGAAAGGGAGCTCCTTCCCTCTCTGGTTAAGTGAATTAAAAACTTCTGGCAAAGACGGCTGACTTGTCCCTTTCCTGTCAGATAGGCATGTCTCTATGTGCCTGGTCTTACTTAGAGATTAAAGCAGCAGCTCTTCTATGGCTGTAAGATACAGAAACACCCGGAAGTGAGTCTTCTGGAAATGTACCTTCAAATGATGGCTTGCTTGACTTTTTTTTTTAACCACACAGACTCGGGATGCCTTTACTAACTAAAAGTATGATTGTATGGGTGCAGTGTAAAATTGCAAGTGTGAGTATCTGTCCTCTAGGAAGCTGTTTCTAATTATTTGTATTTTTGGTATTCTTTTAATAGCAATAAATGCTGAACCTTTTTGTAAAATACAGAGGAAAATGATGAGTGGGAGGCTGATCTGTAATTCCTATTAGTAGCAGGGTGCAAGCAGTTATTGAAAGAGAATAATTAGAAAGCCCCCAAAACTACAGGGGAAAACAATCACCTTAACTCTAGATTATAATCCAAAGTCTGATGGTTATAGTAGAGCACAAAATCACATTCACCCACCATACTTGGTGAATTCTTTACTTATTGGCTCCACCAGTAAAATGTGTTACAGCCATCAAAGACGTCAGTTTAGGTTAGTATCAGGAGTTTTCCTTTAAAGCCAATGTCTGAGGAGTTTCAGTTATGGAATTAGAAACGGAGCCCATCTCCTCAACACTTTATTTCTCCCTTATTCCTGCACTGATGAGCAGTTTGAACGCTACCTCCATAATGAGAGCGGACTGGGCAGGCGGCACATCATTGATAACAGGGCTCATTATAGCACTTCCACTTCCTCACCTTTTGGACATGGATCGAAGCCTTTAGCTGTTACATTTAAGAAGCTAACACACAGTATGTGGATATTGTGCCTGTCCTTGCAAAAGCTGACGCACGCACTCCAAAGGGGCATGAGAGGCTAAAGAACAGGATTTTGGAAGAAATTGCAAAGAATAACATCAAAATCTACCACCGAATACAGACTCAGTTGAAGATGAAGATCTTTTTGTTTGTTTTTTTGTTTTTCAAGACAGGGTTTCTCTGTGTAGCTTTGTCCCTTTGCTGGAACTCACTTTGTAGACCAGGTTGGCCTTGAACTCACAGAGATTCACCTGCCTCTGCTTCCCAAGTGCTGGGATTAAAGGTGTGCGCCACCACCACCCAGCCAAAGATGAAGATTTTAAGGATAAGACTAAACTCCTCAAGGCCAGTATTCCATGCTCTGTGGTTGGCTTCAACCCATTGATTGAAGCCGAAGGCAGGGTCAGAGGTCATCTCTACCCATGGGGTGTTGTGTAGGAAGCAAAGCAGGTGCTGCTAATTCTGTGCTTTCCTATTGCTGCAGAAGAAAGTGCTTGATTGATGATGAGGCAGGGATTTATGTGTAATTCAGGCCAAAAATCAATAGTACTAATAAAATAAGACTGAAAAATCGTTAGTTATAAATTGCAGAAAATGGCCCAAAGGGAGTGGCACTATTAGGAGGTGTAACAACTTCCTTGTTGGAGGAAGTGTGTCACTGGGGGTGGCTTTGGAGGTCTTTTCTCAAGCTTCCCTCAGTGTGACAGCCAGTCAGCTTCCTGTTGCCTGCAAGATGTGGCACTCTCTGCTCCAGCACCATATCTGCCTGCATGCTGCCATGCTCCCCACCATGATCATAATGGGCTGAACCTCTGAAACTGTAAGCGAGTCACCCCAGTTAAATATTTCCTTAAGAGTTGGTCATGGTGTCTCTTCACAGCAATGGGAAACCCTAACTAAGACACTTATAATGATCATGACCTTCCGAGGAATGGTTTGAGTCTCTGTGGTTTACGTCATCCAGTGACTTTCATGTCAAGTTTATGTGGCTGCATGCATTAGTGCAATAGTACTGATTTCAGATGAGTCTGCAGTGTGAACTACCCATAAATACAGTTTGCAATCTTGTCACATGTGGCGGGCCCAGTGGACAGCTTCAGAGGAACTATGGAAATGGCTGACCCTGTTATGTTTCTTGAGTTGTATAAAGTAGGTATCTTCCATTCACAAAAATTCAGCTAAATGTCATTGTCTTTACATGTGTTATACTTTAACCAAAAGTTCATGTACAGCCGGGTGGTGGTGGTGGTGGTGGTGGTGGTGGTGGTGGTGGTGGTGGTGCACACCCTTAATCCCAGCACTTGGGAGGCAGAGGCAGGCAGATCTCTGTGAGTTCAAGGCCAGTCTGGTCTACAGAGTGAACTCCAGGATAGCCAAGGCTATACAGAGAAACCATGTCTCGGAAAAACAAAAATGACAACAAAAAGTTCATGTACAAGTTAGGTGTAGTGTAACACAAATGTAACACCAGCACTTGAAAATCTGAGTCAACAAGGTCATGAGTTTGAGGCCAGCATAGGCTATGTAGCTAGCATGCCTCTGCCTCAAACAAACAAACAAGCCAACAAATAAAAACATCAACGTGTGTGTGTGTGTGTGTGTGTGTGTGTGTGTGAATGTGTGTGTAACAAGCACTGTTCCTAGTATGGTTATATTTAGAGTGACTTCCACCCTCTTGGCTAGACACTTGTAATTTTGTTATCCTCTGGTCATAGAGAACAGCAAAGTGAACATTCAGTCAGCAAAACCATAGCCATAGAAAAGAAGGCAATTATTAATCAGCTTATTCATCAGGTCTTAGCAATCTAGGGACACAGTTATCAGCAGCTCTGAAAGGAGAGTTCTAACTAAGGCAGATGTGGTGACTCCATATCCTCAAGGCTAGTTAACTGTGTTACATCTACCCGTTCTGTGTCTGGGGCACATTCAGAAAGCTCTACCAGGGCTGGTTAAAATAAAAGGCTTCCATTCAAAGGTGAATTGATGATAGAATGAAGCACTACTGCCTTTTAGGAGGTAAGCTTTATTTCACCAAGATTCTGCTTATATACTTACCACATTTCCAAATTACTCCCTTTTTACTAAGATGTAAATAACTTAAAAAGTAAAGAGATTGTACAGAGGTCATGTTATTGACAATATTGAAACAATGTGATTGGGACTAGGTAGGCTTTGATCAGTTTCCCTTTGCAGTGGTGGGAATTTAGGCTCAAGAGAAGCTCAATGGACTTTGCCCAGACACAGTTAATTAGCTCTTGTTCTCCAGCTGATGTACTGTCGGACCGGACGTATCCTCCTTTGATGGATCTGTCCATTCACAGCACTTAGCTTTAAGGAGATGCTGCAGTCACACAACTTGGATTCAAATATCAGATCTTGGGTTTGCCACTGGACTGTGACTCCAGGCTCTGATGACTGCAGACTGTACAAGCAAACACTAGGTGGGCATTAATTCGGAGGTAGTCCTGCATAGGAAATAGCCGAAGAACACACCTCTTAAACAGAGCTGAGGTAGAGGAGGAGTGAGGGCTTGCCTGCCCCTCCCCGTAAGAGCAGGCCTGAGAGAGACATGTCATCACTCCACATTGGAGATCATCTCTACTTCTGGTCCTGACTACAGAGTGAAGTTGTCCACTGTCTGTTTCAGCCTGCAGAAGTGCCTCTTCCAGGGACCTGCAGGAAGGGATAGTATGGTGTTTGAATGTTAGTCCTTTTAATGGTATTCTACAAGTGGTGAGCATAGTGTGTAGCCTCAAGTGTCACTGAGTTCTAGAGCCCATTTGGGGACTTTGTTGCTGTTGGCACCTGTTACTTCTGCCACCAACTACAAATGTAAGCCTCACCTTAAAATGCTGTTATGGGAATGAACAGAGATGCTAAAAGTGGATATAAAGATATATAGATCTAAAGATATGAAAGTGGATAAGATGTTGGACACGTACTAAACACTCAGCAAATGTTTCCTGTGACTCTTATTATTCACATATAAAACAGCAACAGACTTGGCTTGTTCAAGAACTTGACCACCATGCATCTTAGTGTAGAGTGTATTATTTAAGAAAGATGCTTTTGCTGCAAGCAATGGACAACAGGAAAAAAGGTCGATGACTTTTTACTTAGAAACTCAACCTGGGATGGGGAAAGAGACAAGAAGGGATGAATTTCACTTTTCAGAGAGACTTGTTTTGAGGTTGAAAGGCCTAAGATCGAGTTCCTGCTCCATCATTTAATAAAAGATGACAGTGATTGATGGGAGGTGTGTAGCCCAGTGGTAATATGACATTCTGGATTCAAGCCCCATGGTAATATGACATTCTGGATTCAAACCCCAGCACTGAGAAAACATGTAAATGAGCAAATGATCAGACCCTCCTGAGTCTCTCGTCTTCACCGTGAGGTTGCTAACGGTGCCCACTTGGGTCTTGGTGGGTTGCCATGGAGCTCAGGGGTGAGACCATGTGCATGGCAAAGCTTTGTTGTAGATGAGCTCTGAGATGATGACTCCTAAGGAGGTGTGTTTCCTTGTCTCCTTGCAGTTTCCACCTTGCTGCTGCGAAAGGACACCTGGAATGTCTCAAGGTCATGGTTACACATGGTGTGGATGTGACTGCCCAAGACTCTTCCGGTATGTGGTTACTAATCTCTTAAATCAACAAGACGGCATGAGGATAGGTATCATAAAGGTGGCACATACTCATTGTGGAAAATTTAGACTGTGCAGACAAGCCAGGAGTCTACCATCGCGTCACTGTTTGTCTCTGTGTGTTTTCATCTACAGTGTGACTAGTCAGCACTTTATATTAATTTCTAGGACTGTATCTGTAGATCAACCAATATCTCCTAATTCTTGATTTTATATAAACTGATAAATACAGTGAATTATTGGTAGCAGATTTCATAGCTAGCTTAGAGCTCTGGACAGAAAGATGACTTTAATCTTGACCCTGGCTGTACCGCAGGGCCCTCAAAGTCATCTTGAACCTGGAAGAGATGAAAGAAGGGGAAAGAAAGAAGAATAAACAGTACACTGGGGGGGGGGGGCGCAGAAGGAGGAAGGCAGAGAACAGGTAGGGGAGAGAGAGAGAGAGAGGGAGAGAGAGAGAGAGAGAGAGAGAGAATGGTGATGGTTATTGTTGCCAGCTTGACAGAATTTAGAATTGATTGCCTGGAAGATTGGCCCAGGGCATGATGGCTAATCTTGATGAAGGAAGAAGACCCAACCAGTGTACCATTTCCTAGACGGGATCTTGGACCGAGTAAGAGTAGAGAGAGTAAGGTGAAGCATACATGTATTCCTTGCTATGTGGAGATAACACAGACAGCTCCTTCAGGCTCTTGCCACTGTGACTTCCCTTCCATGAGGGACTGTAACCTGGAACTGTGAGCCGAATGAACCTTTCTCCCTGAAGCTGCTTCTGTCTGTTTTTTTTTTTTTTTATCACATTAACACAGGGATGTTTCCTAAAGGCTTCCTGGGTGATTCTAATGTGAAGCAGTGTTGGGAAATTTTTAGCAAGGCAAACGAAAGGAAAAGCATGGTACCCTGTGTCTGTAGTGCCATCCTCCAGCAAGGAGCCCCTGGGGTCTTTGGCCTAGGATTTGTTCTCTGTTGGCCATGTGGAAAGGTTCAAGCTGATGACTTCATTGGTCTGTGCACTTGAAAATCTCTGGCCTCTAAAAAGGTTTACATTAGTTTTTACTGGGATATAAAATTGGTATAATTGCAGGGTCTTCATCTAGAGTTTTCATTAACTACACTGAATTTCTTCCTCTCCCTCCCGAGTGGCCTCTTCAGAGCAGCCATCTCGGGGATCAGCCAAGTGTCACAAGCCCATTATTACCCACAGAATGGTTGGAAACCTAACGTTTCAGAATAGTTTTAAAAGTCTGTGGCATGTTTGGCCTTTCTTTTTCTTATTTTTTAAGTAATTTAGTAGTTGGGAATCTTTACAGTTTGAGAATAGTTTGATGTGTTTGTTTTCTAGAAAAGCCAAGAACCAAATGGGCGTAAATCAAGCAAATGTATCAAGCTAATATAACTATTTGGGGGGGGGGGGGGATTGAAGTACCAGTGATTTTTTTCTGAGCAGTTTCACAAATTCAAAAAATATATATGAGGAAGGTCAGTGTTAGTAGAACAAACTTCCTTTAAGTGACTAATTTGTGAGGAATATTAATTCATTTTAAACAAATAACACTTTAATCTCAGGACCCAGCTGTTTTGTTCATGTTAAAGTACTGTCAGTGTCTTTAAAGTTATCCCACATTATATAGTGCAAATATGAGTGGCCAACATATCGCCAATAATGTCAGCAAGGGGGTTTGATCTCTAAGAAAACTGTAGTGTCAAAGAACGGGTCTGAGTGAATGGACCCGCTGTCCTGTGGTTCTGTTCCACTGCTTCTGTTGTTAGGAAACAGATTAGATGGGAATCTAGTTATTCCATCACAGCCAAACATCACCCTTCATCTCTCCTTACATTAAAGAGAGAAATAAGCTCCTTTGATGAATATTCATGACAGGAAAGTTAAAAAAAATTCAAAGATAATAACCATTGCTTCTGCTCCTACTAGAAAGAAATATTTTGTGCTCCTTAAAAACAAACAAAATAACCATGTTCTCCCAAACACACTTCTACTTAGCTCAATCACATTGTGGAATTCTATGTCCTGCCTTTTGTGGTGTGTGTGTGTGTGTGTGTGTGTGTGTGTGTGTGTGCGCGCGCGTGTCTGTCTGTCTGTCTGTCTACCACAGGCCAACCACTGATATCATTCCTCAGGTGTCAACTACTGTGTTTTTTGAGGCAGGGTTTCTCCTTGGCCCAAAGCCTATTGAATGGGCTATTCTGACTGGCAAGGAAACCCCAGCAATCAGCCTAAATCAGCCCATTTGTGCCTCTCCGGTGCTGGGATCCTAAGCACACATCACCATGCTCAGCTTTTTTTTTTTTTTTTAATGTTTATTTTATTTGCATTGGTGTTTTGCCTGCATGTATGTGTGAGGGTGTCAGAACTTGGAGTTACAGACAATTGTTAGCTGCCATGTGGAGGCTGGGAATTGAACCGGGATCCTCTGGGAGAGTAGTCAGTGCTCTTAACAGCTGAGCCATCTCTCCAGCCCCTCCTCCCCTGCACCCCCCACTCAGCTTTTTTTGTTTGTTTGTTTGTTTGTTTGATTGTTTTTCAAGACAGGGTTTCTCTGTGTAGCTTTGCGCCTTTCCTGGAACTCGCTTGGTAGATCAGGCTGGCCTAGAACTCACAGAGATCCGCCTGCTTCTGCCTCCCGAGTGCTGGGATTACAGGCGTGCGCCACCACCACCCAGCCAGCTTTTTAAATGTGGGTTCTGGGGGATGGAAGTCAGGTCCTAATGTTTGCAAGGCAAACACTTCAAAAACTGACTCAACACCCAACCAAGCTCTTAAGAAGACCAGCGTTTTTTGTGGCTGCATACAGTGACTTGGGTATGTTTTCTATTTATGATACATACCTCTAACTGGATTTCTAAGAACTGGGTCAACAAAGAACCCTGAACATCCCAGCTCCACACCACCTTCCCGTAGACTCAATAGCATAAAGGGACACCAGACGGGGGTACTTGGACCCACTGTTGAGGTTCCACAGTGCTGGCTAATAAGAACTGATTGAAATTTTAACTTTAAACACTCTGTGGGCCAGGATGTTGTCTGAATGTTCCAGAAGTCTCCGAGCCTCCAGTCACTTCCTGTCATCTGACAGCATCCTGCTCCTGAGGCTTTGCAGTTTTGTTTGGGTCTTGGTGAGGCACCTGCTTCTGCAGGGATTCCACAGCGCGAGCATTGAGGGCAGCCACAACACTAAACAAATGGAGAAAAGGGCATGGGTTTTTTTGAATATTTTTTTCAATATTGCATAAATAATATACAAAGAAAATAGTCATTGCTTCTACTTCTACCAGAAAGAAAAATAAATATTTTTCTCCTTTAAAAAAATTCTCCCTAAAACATTTCTACTTAGATTACATTATAGAATTCTATGTCCTACCTTTCGGGTGTGTGTGTGTGTGTGTGTGTGTGTGTGTGTGTGTGTGTGTGTACATTCAAGTTTATATGTATGTAGGTACACTTATGTGAGTGTATGCATGTGGAAACCAGAGAGTAACCTCTGATATTGTTTAATACTTATTATTTAAAGTAAATATTTAAATTATTTAAAAATAATATTTTCTTAAAAAGTAAAGCAATTAAAAAAAAAAAAAACTGCCTATGTCTCTCCTGTGACCTGGTGTCCACTCTCACTGTCTCTCTCAAGAAAGTATATCTGAATATGAGGGAAAAAAATTAGTCACTGTGCCTTCCTTGGTGGTCTTTAGTACCAAATGGCTGTTATAGTTAGAGGGTGATAACTCAGCTTTGACAAGATGTTTTCAGTAAACCCACCTTCAGTGTTGCCCAGTGTTACTGAGATGCGATAGCCTTCAATATGAAAACCTGCTGAGATGTGACATAAAAATCTGTTACCAAAAATCCTACACTTCTATATCAGGATTATGTCACCATCATCGTCATCATCCAGGCTGGCCTGGAATTCACGATGTAGACATAAACTTTCAGTAATCCTCCTGCCTCTGCCTCTGGAACTCTAGGATTCCATGTGTGAGCTCGATGCCTGGCCCCTTTCAGGGCTGTTTATGCAGGAGGAGGGGGCCTCATTTCAGAATAGGTTCCCTGGTGCTCTCGCTTCGTTTTATTCACAGAATCTGAAGATGGTCAAACTGTAATTTTTCCTATAGCAGCCTTTAGAGGCAAATAATTGTTTCTATCTTAAGTTATCCTTGCATATGAAATGCTCAGAATTGAGAGAATTTTTATGGATGTCCCACAGTGAATCTTGTAAGAATGCTGTCAGCAGGTGATTGCATACTTTAGATAGCTTAGCTGGCCTAGGTGAGAGGGTCTAAGTCTAAGATCATACTAAGCTCATTGCAGTCGGCTCCTGTTTTATTGTGAGTCACGGGACTCCAGTCAGATCACTTTTTATTCTCCACTCATTAGGCTGTTGAAAGGCTTCAGATCCTAAAGACAAACGCAAAACAAAGCGAAAACAGCAGAAGGAAAAGGTTTGAGGCAGGTGTGGGGGCCCATTCTGCTAAGGTCGAAGGACTGCCAGTTCGAGGCCAGCCTGGGCTACTGGTGAGATTCTGACTCAAACAGCAAGGATAAAGAACTAAAGAGCTTTGACGGTGTCCACACCGAGTGGTTGTGCTTGAAAATTAGAACAAACAACCCAAACCCCTCAGACAGAGGGAAGACCTTTGCTTATGTTGTCTGGGGTCCACCGCCCCATCCTTAATTGCGGTTTGCCAAGCAGCACATAGTGTATATATAGGTAAGGAGTTCAGCCTTCTCTGACTACGCCCTTTGTTTCTTGTGTGGTCTTGTTCTTCCTTCATACAAGAATTGGGAATTCTTTTTGTGTACAAAACACTCTGGGAATACAACAAAAACGATGCTTAGGGTTTTGGTTGGGTTTTTTTTTGTTGTTGTTTTGTTTGTTTGTTTGTTTTGGGTTTTTTGTTTTGTTTTATTTTGTTTCTGGTTCTTTGTGACTGTTGTTATTGCCTGTATACCAAACTAGGAGACAGAATGAAATGAAAATATTACTAGAAGACTGGAAAGAAAAACCCAAAGAACCTACTGCTGATTCTAAATATCTGGAGTATAAGCCTTCAGATTCTCTTATTAACATGCATACATCCTGGGGCAATGTGTCACAATTCAAAACAAAAGTGACTAATGCATCAGAATTTCGTTTTTCTTAGTTGACAGTGCTAGACCAATGTGGCAGCCTTGCTCTACATCACGAGGACCCAAGCTCTCCATTTCCAATTCCAGCACCATCAGGAGCTTTTCTTTTACTAAGAATTTGATGTATGTATACAATGAAATATGACTATATGCACCCATGTCCCTCCCCCAACTTCCCCTATATAATTCCCAGCATGCCCCCTTCTAATTTCATGTCTTCCCTTTTGTGATAACTCACTGAGTCCAGTTGTGGCTCCAAGAACCCAGGTTGGGCATTACTGCACCTCTGGGGGACTGCCTCCCAGTAACAGCATGGGAATGGGAGGTGCAACTCATACACCATGCGCCAGATCCCCTCAGACCTCACTGGGTACCACTTGGACTGTGGGCACGTCTGCCTTTATCATGCAAATTCTAGACAGTAATGTGCTTAGTTGAAACACAGGTTTTACAAGAGGCAGAAGCGAGACTAAAGGGTGATTTGTGTGTTTTGTCACACTCACAACCCTAAATTTTCTCCAATCTCTTGGTGCAGTTTTCCGTATCAAACTTCTTTAGTCAGAAAGGATATTTAGATGAGTGGGAATCCAAACTATGAAAACATAAAAACACAGGGTGTCCTTTGAGTGCTGAAATTCATGAGTCCTCCCCTTCTCTAGCATCCACAGTTGCTAGGGTACTTGTTTTATTTTTGTTTGTTTTTATATTTATGGATGGGATTTCATTATATTAGACACACTAATCCCACTCACTTGATAACTTCTGAAAATGGGAACGATAATATATATATATTATCATGCCAGGTGTATTGGCACAGGCTTTTAATATCAACATTTGGGAAGCAGAGGCAGGCACATCTCTGTGAGTTCAAAGGCACTCTGGTCTACATGGTGAGCTCTAGGACAGCCAGACTCACATAGTAAGACCACTGCCCCCCCCCACACAAAAAAAAAAGAAAAGAGAAAATGGAAAAGATAATATTCACATTTTAGAGGACGTAGGTGCACATCACATTCAGTGAGTGTTGTTCATATTTTAACCTCAGAAAAAGTAAAACAGGAAAAGTCTGACTTAGGCATTTGACTTGCTACAGTGCATGTATGTGCGGAGGTCATGAGACAAAGATCAGCGTACCTGGCTGTGAAAATGCTCCAGATGATAACACTCAAAAGTGGCCTTGGATTCTACATTGTGCTTTAAAGATGGGGGCACGGAGCAGTCTCAGAACTCTAATAGTAACACTTCTGTAAACAAGTATTTTCCAGTCTGCTTTCTCTCTGGGAGTGGACCAAGGTGACTGCACTTTTATTTTAGTGGTAAAAATTCACCTGAACACAAGGATTTCTAATTTTAAAAAAGTCATTTACATATATGTAAAATTATAAACAATAACCAATTAAACTTGTGACTTTATTGTAGAAATATATTCTGCATTTTGAAACTGTCCTTTAACAATTTTAAGGCATATCTAGTGGAATATCATGTAGTTGTCTTATTTCTTCATTATTTACCTAAGTGTTTCCAGGTGTTGAAAAAATGGCACAGGCATTTGAGCAGTGTGATCAAACATCACAGGACCCTGTTAGATAGTTCTTCCTATTTCCTCTAGTAATCTTGTGCTACAAAGACATGATCATGTAGGTAGTTCAGAGGCACTTTCAATATAGGATCACTTAGCGAACTGTCATCTGGGGCTCTTGGTTTTTAATTAACACTGATCTTTTTATTTATGAGCAAAGATCTGTCAGAATGAACATGAGTGATGGTGTCCCTTGATATTTGTCTATAGGGAAGTTGTTCTCTGACAGCCAGACAGATCCATAGCTGTCTGGGAGCCAGGAATAAGCATCGTCTCTCTCCTTCCAGTGGTCTTCCGCCATAAATAATGTATTCTGTCTAGGAGAATTTGTATTTGGAGAGAGAAATTTGTTTTAATGCTAGTAGTGAGAGACATCTTGCTTTCAGTATGGTAGTGTCTGGGAATGATTTGTGATTTGGATATTGAGACCAAGTGAAAAGTACTTTTATGCTGCTATTTAGGGCACACATCACAGGGGAATAGACGAATTTTGCTTCTCCAGACATCAATCACTCACTTCTAGGTATGACCAGAACCCTGGAAATGAAACAAAAGCCTGATATTTAGTTATGGTATGTTGTTTGAATGTTCCTACCATAGTTGTCTTTGGACAACTATGCCTCCGTCAGATGAATGGTGTTTGTGTAGAATAGCTCCTTTTCCCAGGGTAGACAACAGTTAATGCATTGCATGCACAGTATAAACAGTCCATAGTTTACAATCAGGATGTGTTCCAGAAGTTCATTTGTAAGGCATTTGTTTAAAATTTAAAATGTGCTTGTCCTTAGCAACAGTGGTATAATGATGTCTGGAGAGACCAAGCTAACCACCAAAGCCTGTTAAATGCACAGTATAATGAAATTCTCATTCTTAGGCTTCATTTGATTCTGAAAAAGAAAGGGGCATCCTGTACATGAAAAAGAATAGGAAAAAATGTTATTTTCTTACTTCAAGGGTATCTTTTCCCTCATCCTTCCATGAGAAGGTTAAGGGATTTCTGCCTCTCAGTATCCCCCATCAACTAAACAAATGTCCTTCACACATTAGCCCTTAACATTTCAGGCCATCTTTTGCAGAATGGAAGAGAGCTGTTCTTTTGAGGATTGGGAAGCTTTTATGTGGCTCCCAAGATCTCCTAACCCTTGTGATCTTTAAGGTATTTCCTAGCCATGTGACTTCTCTAGTAAATTCTAGTCAGCACTGAATGAAGACTAAGAAAAAAGAAAAAAAAAAAAATGGTACTTTGGAATTGGGCCATCATATGAAAGAAATTGTTCTTCTAAAGTCTTAGGTCTCAACTCTAGGCCCTTTTTGCACTTAGGGGACATTTTGCAATGCCTGGTGATGGTTTTGATTGTCACAACCTGACTTCTCATGGGTGGAGGCCAGGGAGGTAGAGTAACAGATTAACAGAGTTAGCAGAATGATCATCTACAGTGGTTAATCCAGCGTAAAACATCAGTAGTGTTGATGTTGAAACTGGGTTTGAAACAAGTCCCAAAATAAAGGTTGCTTATGAGTGTTACTTTGGGGATATATTGGTCAAACAAATTGGGAAAGACAAGATTTAAGGCTTTCTTGGGTACACGGAGTTGGTTGGCAGCCACTCATTACAGACATTGAAATTAGCATACTCTTTAATTCAAAATGACTGGACTATATTGAGAACCAGCTGTTCACCAGCGGTATTGTGGGAGCTAGGAACTTAATAGGAAGTGAGACAGCTGTGCACAGGCAGGGGACCAGCTAACCAACAGGTGTGTGTGTGTGTGTGTGTGTGTGTGTGTGTGTGTGTGTGTGTGGTCAGTAGTATATGTCTTGACTCTAGAGCTGAGAACAGAGTACTGCAAGATGTGTGGTATTATGAAGAATGGAGAAATGAAGCAGAAACCCAGAGTAAAAGGAGTTAAGGAAGAAATGGAACATGTAATGGGTAGGACAGAAAAAGACCTCTGTTTTGTGACAGGGTCTTATGTGTGCCAAGGCAGCCACCAGCCATATAGCCAAGTATGTCCTTGAACGCCTGATCTGGGTGCTGTTATCACAGCCCATCACGGTGCCACACTTGTGCTGCGCTAAGTGTTGAACCTGAGGCATCATGCACACTTCGGCAAGCACTCTACTAACTGGGCTACATCCCTAGCCCAGGAAAGTCCCCATCTGAAGGGCAGCCTTTAAGTTGAATCTGAAGGTGAGAGAACAAAACCTCTGTGGCAGTTTGAGGGGAAGAGAATCCAAGCTAAACATACAGCAGCTGTAGAGGCCCTGGTGTGAAGGTTCACTTGGCACTGGGCAGTTGGGTAGCACCATAGGATGTCTTGAAGTTACCTGCCTGCTGCATTCCTGAAGGGGACTTCAATGCTCCTTTCACATGTAAACTAAGCAAGGTCTTGTAAAAAAAAAAAATCTGGAAACCCAGAGTAACATTCGTTCAGGGTTGAGCATATTTTGAGGAGAGAGAAATGAGGGGGTCAAACATAAGATGTAAGTAGTTGGGTTTGCTAGAATATTGTCTGCTGGCTTGTGGGCTCTCTTTTCTGGGTTTCTAGGCCTGAGGTATTCTACTCTGATGTGACAGTTGTGGACACAGGCATTTTGCATTCACGTCATCTAAATACAACATTGTGCAGTCCTGTCCAGAGCTGAACGGAACCTGCAGGAAACAGTGTGGTTGGGGCCTCTGAATGTTATCTGTGGGTGGGATGCTCCGTGGCCACACTAAAGAACGTGGGGCCTTAATCTCTAAGGGAACAGTCCCTGCTTTGTTGGAGCCTGTTCCTCCTAACTGTCTTTGGCACAGCAGTTAGAAACTATGTAGGAAGTGTGTGCTATTCAGAAAGTTCTTGTCTATACTGTGTGTTTCTCCCTGTGCGCCACTCAAGCAGTGTCAGCTGTTCATGTTTTAAATTAAGGTCTTTGATCCACTTTGAATTATAAAGGACAAGAAAAGCTGGGGGAAGAGGCAATCACTGGCTGCTAGTGGGAGCATAAACTTGTGCGGGTATTATAGAAATCAGAGTGGAGATTTCCAGACAAGGAAAAAAAAACGACAGAGTCACCTACTGTCCCACCCCTGAGCATATACCTACCCAGATCACAGAGATACTTACACACCACAGAGACACTCACACATACCTGCCTGTGGTTTCACCAATCACAATAGCAAGGCAGTCAAATCAGCCTAAAGCATCCATCAACAGAGGGATGGATAACAAAACTGTTCTGCATGCACATAATGGAATTTTATCCATCTGTAAAAAAGATGAAACTGTGAAGTTTGCCAGAGAATGAATAGAACTGGAAAATACTGTATTGAGGTAACTCAGGTTCAAAAAGACAGACACCACATGCTTTCTCCAATGCATGCCCCAGCTTCTAAGGGTAGTTACGGTCATGGAACTAGAGAGGGGATCTTGAGAAAGGGGAGAAAAATCAGCTTTAAGGAAGGGGGCTGGAAGGGTCATACTAGAACACTGACCCGAAAGTAGAAATGGGAAAAATAATAGGGGTGAGGGCATAAGAACAGAGGTGCAGAGAGATGGGGAGAGGAGCAGGCCTGGGGGAATCAACCAAAATTAATATGTATGAAATGCTGTAAGGAAACCAGTTAATTTGTATGCTAACATATAAGAAATAAAGTGGTTTTTAAATTTTTTTTTTATTTTAATGTGGCTGCTTTCCCCGGTTTTTACCTTTTAATCTATTTAGGACACAGTGCTTTACATATCGCAGCCAAGAATGGCCACCCGGAGTACATCAGAAAGCTCCTTCAGGTAAGCAGGTGACTCACAGAGGTATCACTTTATTTATATTTATTCACTATTAATTTAAAGGTAACCTTATTCATAAAGGGAGAAATACCTCTTCTCAGTACATACTCCTCTTAATACTATCCTACAGCCCATGTGTAAAGAATAGCCAATAATAAGGCTGTTCCCTTGGCAACTCTACTAGAAGGGAAATGGATCCTCACCAAAATTTGGATTGTCTCCCTGGGATCGGCATTATTGCCCCCTTAGTCAGTTCCTTTTTCTTAAAGTCGGTTTTTCATGAAACTTTCCAAACTGTAGTAACCCTTGGCTCACTGGCTCTGTGGTATCCTGGTGTTCACTCTATAAATTGCTCGTGGGGTGCAGTTTCTCTGGACTAACAGTATCAGCCATTATCCCTTGGTATGTAACCTGATGAGCTTTTAGTTAATTCTTGGTTCTTGCTTAAGTGCTCAATTTTATTCTTATTTATAATTTTTAGCCAACTCCCTGGTTTGCTGACTTAGCCAGGAAGTTTATCATGACCCCCTAAGGTGATGACCTCCGTAAATCTGTAACATTATATATTCCATGAACTGCCCCCCCCCCCCAATAGCAGCACTACAGTCATGTCCAGCTGTTGCCAGTCGAAATGCAAGCTGGCTGTTCTCAGGAACAGCATGGAGCAATAAAGTAAGTGTTTAGAGTACTGTCTGTGCTGTCAAGCTGTTGTCCCGGCCTTCACAAGCACTCTTTGAGACCCAGCATCTTGCTTTCATTTGGCTTTGAATTGCTCAGGCCAAACTGTGGTCGCATTCATTAATAACTTGCTACATTGATCACAGAGCTCCTTGTCTTGCCCCTGCATGGTGCCCGCTACTGCCCATTCCAGGAATGTTTCACCTAAATAGGTCTTTGAAGCAAAAAAATCAGGGAAAATAGATTTGTGTTGGTGATGTTGACTTTGGAGGGTTGCTTTGACCAGTTAACATGGAGTTTTTCTTACTTGCCTTCTGCAAGACCAGGTCCTCAGGATAAAGGGGGAAGAAATGACTCACTTGGCCAAAGTACCCAGCATCTCCACCCTGGATCCTACTTCACTTTTTGAAAATATGTTTTAAATTCCCATTCCACTCTAGCCCATGCATCTGGCTCTGATTTTAAGGAAGATTTAACCCGACAGGCCCGAAGTCCTTGTGGGCTAGGACCAGATATTCTAGCCTCTAATGTAATTTTATATCTGGTTATGCAAATGCTTTGGTTTTTCTCTGAAATCTTTCAAGCCTTTAAACGGTTCCTTGTGCTGTTCTAAAATTAGGCCAAAGCCCTGGTGAGTAGTAACTTGATCTCCACTCTTCTGACCACAGCAGAGGAAGCATTTCACTTGAAGGTAGCCTGTTCTTACCTCCCCTGGCTGCACTTTATCCGAACCTTGTTCTTTCTAGATTCCTGTTAAGAATCCAGCCTTCCATGGCCTCCTGGACTTACATGACAGGCTTCTCCACCAGTTGTCTGCCCCTTTGCGAATCAGGCTGTGTCCAAATGAAACCCATTTGTGTCCTGCTCTCCTCATCCCAGTACCTGTGTATTTCGTGTTTTCTGAGACCTTGCCCTCTGTGCTGTGCATTGGTCTCTCTAAGCCATGTCTGTTTGCTGAAGATATTTCTGCTCTCCAGTCGTTACCATTTTCTTTTTTTTTGAGCTGAGGATCGAACCCAGGGCCTTGCGCTTGCTAGGCAAGTGCTCTGCCACTGAGCTAAATCCCCAACTCGTTACCATTTTCAACTCTTAGCTCCTTAAGGCAGTTAGCACAAATAGAACTTTGTGTGGTCCTACAAATTCAAATGACTTCTCTACCTTCCCTTGATACTAAGGGAGGTGTTAAGTCCCCCCACCCTCCCTAATATCAAGTATTCTTGGGGTAGGTACTAGGCTTGGTGCTAAGCGCTAAGTAGCTGCCAACAAGCAGGGCAGCTGCTGTCTTTGTGGAGTGCACAGTCTGGTTAATAAGGAAAGGAACGTGTGCTACAAATTGCAGTGCCAAGAAAGGAAAGTGGTAGTTTCTGGCGAGGCCCTCGAGAGAAGGTGATGTCTAAGTTGAGATCTCCAGTGGGCAAAAAAATAAAATAAAAAAAAATAATAATAATAATAAAAAAAAACCCAGTGGAACACATTCCAAACAGAACAGCAAGGTGCTGGTCAGGGTGGGAAGAAAGCCAGTGAGTGAGTCAGAGGCAAAGACATGAGAGAATGTGGCACAAAATGCGGGGCCTTGTATGTTGAGTTATGCAAGCTAAGGCACCCTAGACTTGCTGGGGAATTGTGAAGGGCAGACAGTGACATACACAGTTTTCTAGGACGGTCGTTTGTGTAGAGAAGTGGTTACAAGAGGACAGAAAGATTGAGGAGACCCAGTAGAGGCTAGACTAGCTGTGCACGTGATAAGATGCTGCCTGGGGCAGGGATGAAGGTAAAGAGAAAGAAGAAGAAGATGCCTCTCATAGGATTGGAGACGGGAGCTACAGGGTACGGTGGGTGAGATACTGGAGAAGGAAGAGGAAGAGGAGAAATCAAAGCTAATTCAGTTTCTATCTCGTTGGATAAATCGCCCCTGGCGGTTGGTGTTCAGAGAGATGGTAAAAACTCCGGGAGGAACAAGATACTCTGCCTTCCTGGTGCTTAGGAGATAGCAAACCAGAGCTGTCAAGCAAATGCCCTGGCTTCTCAAGCCTGGGCGCTCCCAGGCGACACTTGTATATGATAAGTATCCAGGCTCCAACAGGCTCAGATCCCGGCTTCCCCACTGCCATAGTTCAAGCAATTTATTAACTTCTGATACCTCACTTGTATACCTCAGTTCCCACTGCAAATGAACTGCAGGGATAGTCATCCAACTTGGGTTGTTAGCAGACTGAAAGCAAGTCTTGATTCAGAGCCTAGCATGCAATACTTAAGGTAATGCTCCCTGCTGTTGTCAGGGTCTACATCTGTTGTTTGGAGTCACTAACATCTGGATGTAGGTGTAGATGGGATTACCAAGAAGAGAGCTTTGGAGAAAGCAATGATGAATGTGAGGTTTTGTGTTGTGTTAGAGGAGGAGGGCTGGGCCAGGGTAGTGGGGGGAAGCTGCAAGAGCCTGAGCCAGATAGAGAGCCTCGAGGAGGAAGACGAGGGAGGAGTGTAGGCTGCTGCTCAAAGGGCGGTCGGAGGGCAAATGTGTAGAAACCAAAAGACTGCAGGTGACCTTGGCTTGGGCCATCATTGTGGAATCCTGAGGGCAGATACCTGAGTGAATGAGAGGCGAGGAAATGGAGTCTGTAGGTGACTCGGGAAAGCTAGTTCTAGGAAGGGGGACAGAGCATGAGAGACGACATGGGAAAATATAGGATCCACATGGGAGATCTTAGAGCATGTGTGTTAGCTGGTGGGCCTGGAGAGATGCTGTAAGGGAAGACTGAATGACCAGATCAGCAAAGGGGTGACCATAGCTGGTGTCGTGATTATTTGGGTATGTATCTTTTTCCTCATAAAGGACTGTAGGCCCACGGAGCTCAGAGGGTAGGATTTACGCATGCGTGTGCCCTTCTGAAGAAGTGATGTGGGAAGAAGGATGGACTTGATGGTCGTTGTGGTTGTTGTGCGGTCACTTTAAGATACTTATTTTTGTCTCACAGTACAAAAGCCCAGCGGAAAGTCCTGACGGCTCTGGGAAGACAGCTTTACATTATGCAGGTAGTGTTTATTCTCTCATTTGTCCATTTTACTCTTAAGAAACTGTTTTGTTTACTCACCTCACTGTATAGCTCCTGGGACTGATTTCCGGATCACACACAGATTTCCTAAGGATTGCACCTACAGTGAGTTCCCTGCCATGCAACCGGTTACTGCGGTTAATATATTCAGCTCAGGCTGAGAGTCAGCTCAGTGACGAAGGGCGTGCTTAGCATGTGCAAGCCTCTGGTTTTAAGCTCTAGTACTAAGTACACATGCATATGTACGTGTACACATGTATGTAGACTCTTTTTAAATCAACTTAAAGTTCCTTTTGAAAGTAGAGAGTGATGAGCAGTTGTGGATTTTAGGACTCGAGGATACTGATTTGTTTTTTTAATTTGGGGATCACGATGAACATCAATTGTATTTGTCCACCTTTGATTTCACTGGCTGTTACGGCTTCAAATGACAGATGTTGATACTGAATTCACGGGGGTGATTAAGTAATAGAATCAATTTTATTTCTAGTCGTAGAAAAGCCAAGTCCTGTGAGAAGCTAAATCAAATGCTTGCCCTGCAGGTAACTGGGAGTCCATGGCTGTAGTTTTGCGTAATGCTGAAATCAAGCAGCGTTCTCACACACCTGTTACATAGCCTTTCTCTTCTGTGCTGGTCACCTGCCGGGCAGGAAGTGAATTCTTCCTTCCTGGAAGTGGTAATCTGGGTTGTTGGTGACTTGCTTGTGTTTTTCTACCTCAGCGGCACAGGGATGCCTTCAAGCTGTGCAGGTCCTCTGCGAACAGAAGAGCCCCATAAACCTTAAGGACTCGGTATGTACCAGACGGATGGACACTGAGGGAAATGGGGTGCAGGTTTCTAGCGAGACTCAAAGACCTTAGTATTTGATGCAAGTCTATTTCTTTACAACCAGATTTTTTTTTTTTTCAAAACGGTCTAATATGTTAATCCTAAGTATGTATTTGTGTCCCACCACTAACCCAAATATGAAGAAAACTTTTTGTGTCTCGGAGTATAAAAATAGGAAGTTGTGTATGTTACTTGTCTTGCTGCTGTGACTAAGTATGAGGCCACAGCAGCTAAGAAAGGAGGGTTTCGTTTTGGCTGTCACGGTGAAGGTGCAGACCATTGTGTCAGGGAGGTCGCAACAGCGGGAACTTGAGGGAGCGAGTCCACTGCATCCGGAGTTGTGAAGCAAAAGGAGACTAATGCTACTTCTTAACTTGCTTTCTTCTTTCTGTGCCAGTCTGGCTGTTGTGGTGGGTCTTCCTACCACAACTAACCTCGTTTAGAAAGTCCCTCACACAGATGTCCATAGATTTGTCTCCAGCATGAGTCCTCCGTCTTCTCTAGTTGACGATCAGCATAAACTGTCAGAGGTATCCAGTTAGAAATTCTGTGTTCTTTCACGGTATCGCCTTGGATGATTCCTAGTAGAATTTCCTAGCTCTGAAGAGAACTGTTAGTCCTTTTAAATTTCACTGGCCTACTACAGGAATACATTTATATGCCTGTGGCATGTGGTTCCAGGGTTTAATGACATACCATAGCCTGAAAATTGACCTGCACGTACTTGCCCCTGAACAAGCAAATACATTTACACTTTCCGAACCTCAACATAGGTTAAACATCTCTATTCAAAAATCCCCAGTTGCACATATTCCACAGCCTGAAACTTGTATTTCATATACATGGCTGAAATGTATAAACTACAAGGTCTTTTATATGAAAAACAAATACACAAATGAACTTCAAATGTAGCCTTGGGTCCTAGTACCTGGGTACTCCATTATGCAACTAGTCCCCAAACCCCATATTCTAAAATCTGAAATACCTCTGCCATTGGTTTGGTTTGCTTTGAGTGTTTTAGATTTACTTTATGCATGAAGGTGTTTTTGCCCGAATGTATGTATGTGCACCACATGTGGGCCTGGTGCCTGCAGAGGTCAGAGGGCATCCTAGGAACTGGAGTTATAGATGGTTGCTTGTGAGCTGCTGCAATTGACTCTGGGTACTCTGGAAAAGCAGCCAGTGCTCTTAACCTGAACCATCTCTCCAGCCCCAATAGTTTTCTTTTTCAACGATTACATTTAATTTTTTTTACATGTATTGTTATTGGGGGTGTAGCATGCATGAAGTTAGAGGACATATTGAGCAAGTCAGTTCTCTCTTTCCTACACGTGCGTGGGTGTTGGGGATCGTACTCAGGACTTCAGCAAGAGCAGCCCTTGCCCTTAACTGCTGAGCCATTTCTTCAAGCTCCCATATACTTGCATCTGAACACACATAGTGTGTATCCTCTCTTACATTACCAGGCAGAGCTAGTGATAGGTAATGGGGCAAGCAACCAGATTAGCTGGACTTCTGGAAGAAAGCTAAAGTCAGTGAAATTGCACAGGATGTACGATGAAGTGTAAGGGTGGCCCTAAGGGGGCATAGACTATCACAGTAGATGAAAGTGTAGCCTGGCAGTACATGTCACGAGAAAGATGTGGGGAGGGCGAGGTATTGCAAACCTGGTGTTTGGAATTGGAGTTACAGCCCCAGTGTTTCTCCTAGGATGGGAGCATACCCCTGCTTGTTGCAGTACAAAATGGCCACAGTGAGGTCTGCCAGTTTCTCTTGGATCACGGAGCAGATGTCAATTCCAGGGACAAAAATGGAAGGTACCGCACGTTAGGGCCGAAGTCATAACTTCAGCGATACTCATTATTTTTTCATGTTATAAAGTGGTTTCCTTTTTTAACTTTCTACCTTCCTGGTGAGGATCAGTTTTGACTAAAAGGAAAAAACAAAACAAAAAACAAAAAACAAAACTCCCATCCCCCATGGGCAGAATTGCTGGTTGAATCTGCAATAAAATTATTAAATATTGAACTGCATAAGACATTTCTTGTGATTTTTTTCATCCTAAACTAGCCAAAAAGTAAATATATTGAATGTATTTAAAAATAATTTTAACCTGGGCGATGGTGGGCCATGCCTTTAATCCTCAGAGTTTGAGGCCAGCCTGGGCTACAGAGTGAGTTCCAGGACAGCCTGGGCTACATAGAGAAACCCTGTCTCCAAAAAAAGGTAATAATAATAATTTTAAACCTGGGTGTGATGGCTCATTCCTTTAATCTTAGCATTCAGGAGGCAGAGGCAGGAGAATCGCTGAGTTCAAGGCTATCCTGGTCTACAGAGCAAATTTCAGAACAACCAGGGCTATACAGAGAAACCCTGTCTTAAAACAGCAACATCAACAATAAAGTAACAATAATTTTAATAGTGTGTGTTCTTTAAAATACTAGAGGTGAAAAGATCCAGCCTCTAAAATAAGCTTGGTATTCCTGCCAATCACAGGAAATTCTGTCATTGTATACCAAGTGTGGAAGACTGTCTATGCTGTTTGGATAGGTAGGGTTTAACGTTTTGATTTAGTCCAAAGTTTTGAAAGTACTACCTTATGTCTTCTTGACAGTTTTCCACTTAATTCCCCAGAGGGTTGAAGGTTGAACTGCATTTAATCCCTCGCTCCTTGTTTTCGAGACCAGCGCATCTCAGGAAAGCCTTCCCACCCTTGGCTGTTACTAAACTCGGGTCTTTCTCTAGGACTGCGCTCATGCTGGCTTGTGAGACTGGCAGCTCTCATATGGTGGAAGCCTTAATTAAGAAGGGAGCAGACCTGAACCTTGTCGATTCTCTTGGACACAATGCCTTACATTATTCCAAACTCTCAGAAAATGCAGGAATTCAGAGCCTTCTATTATCAAAAATCTCTCAGGATGCTGGTATGTAAAAGAAAACAGCCAATGTTGTTTTAAATTTATCCACTCCTTTTCCCCAAAAAGGTAAAGGAATTTGGGCAATATGATGTGTTTTTTATTATTCTTTTAAATATGTGCTTGAAGGAAAACAAAGTGTTAAATGTTGTGTATGGTGTGTGGGGGGGGGTGAGTGTGTGTGTGTGTGTGTGTGTGTGTGTGTGTGTGTGTGTGTCCATCTACCCAAACTTTGTAAAGGATATGAATCATTATGGTTCTTATAGTCTTTTTTTTTTCTTTCACTTTTTTTCTGTAGATTTAAAGACCCCAACCAAACCGAAGCAGGTATTTATCTTGGGGGCAAAGTGCTATATATTTTTTTAAATTTTTGCTTGTGGCAATATGAAAATGTTGAGAATAAATGCTGCAGTTCCTTAGGGCAGTGACTAAAAACCGGGTTGAAAATTCTTAAGGAGAAACTGGCATAATTTTGCGTGAATGATTCATTGTTACATGGTGGCAAATATTTTCTTAACAGTTTTATTGTTTCAAAAGTATGTACTTCATACTTACTGAATTTTTTTAATGAAGTGCAGTAATGAATGTGTGAAAATGTTCAACATGGTTAAATTTTGAAACTAAATGAAAATATTTTAAATATCGTATCCTATGGATATATACATACATACATATATATATATATATACACACACATACACATACACACACACATATATATATCCACAAAATTGGTAAGGCACTTGTGAAAAATAAGAAATTTAGCCGGGCGGTGGTAGCGCACGCCTGTAATCCCAGCACTGGGGAGGCAGAGGCAGGTGGATCTCAGTGAGTTCCAGGCCAGCCTGGTCTACAGAGTGAGTTCCAGGAAAGGCTCCAAAGCTACAGAGAAACCCTGTCTCAAAAAACCAAAAAAAAAAAAAAGAGAGAGAGAGAGAGAGAGAGATTTAGCCTTTTAATTTCAATTGCAGGTTTTTTAAACTGTCATTGGTGGTATACGGAGTATCGATAGAGACATTTTCTTATTGGAATTTTTCCTAAAAATATGTGGGCTCGCTGTGTATATCTGGCTGTTCTGTGTATTTATACACTGAGGTTTTTAAGTCATAGAAAGCCGATATTTAATACTGGGTTTATTATGTGCTAACTGTTGCTTATCACGGGGTGGTGGGATGAAGGGAAGCAGCCCGTAGAGCTGCGGAGCTGACTGTGAATGCGTTCTGGGTTCTGAATGATGATTGATAGGCATGTCTCCATCCTTTCCCATTTCCACTACCTTAATTCAGTTTTGTCTTTTTTTTTTTTAATCTTCTTGCCATGAAAGCATGGGTTGCTGGAAGAAAACTTAGCTCATGCATGTTACTGATTGTTCTGTGGGCGGTGTATTTCAGAACTTGATGAAGTTAGGAATGCGTAACTGTCAGGTTGTTCTCATGTGTTTGCTGCAGCTACTTGCTCAGACTTTACTAACATAACTAACCCACCTCCATTCTTTGGACTGTGATAACTTTCAGCATGATCAAGTCTCTAAAATAAGCTCAGAAAGAAGTGGAACTCCAAAAAAACGCAAAGCTCCACCACCTCCTATCAGTCCTACCCAGGTAAAAAGCAAAAGTGAATGAACTACAAGCAAAGCCAAAAGCCATCGTTCTGTGTCTAGGCCTAAAGAGATGTTGTAATACTGACCCCTAAGCACACATTCTAAACCTTCCTTTGTAGTTGTAATGTCAAACTATGGGGCTGGATAGGTAGCATAATGATAGAGCACCTGCCTAGCATGTGTTGGAACTCCAAAAGAACACACATGCATGCACGCACACACACACACACACACACACACACACACACACACACACACACAGAGAGAGAGAGAGACAGACAGACAGACAGACAGACAGACAGACAGAATAAAGGGCAGTGTCAGTTATTAGCTGGGATATTGTAGCTTCCGTCTATGTCTCAAGGAAATTTCTCAAAATTTTAGGACAGAAGTGTTTGCTCAAGATAATCTCGGAGTGTCGTTAGCTCAGATTAACAGCTCAAGTAGAGTGCAGAGGGGATGGCGAGCTAGTGAGGGCATAGATGGTGATGGATTTTAGTTAGTTTAAGATGTTATTTGCTTTTTACTACATTTATATATGGCTAATATTGAAAGTTTTTGTGTCTGAGTACATAGTAGCAACTTTAGAAGAGCAAGACCAAAAAATACGAAATACTCAATAGAAAAAGGATAGGTTTTATTGCTAAAACAAGCATAAGGATATGAAAAAGATAAAATAGTTGGGACCACGGTGGAAACTGGTAAACACTTGTAAATATGTTTCATGTTCATTAGTAGTGTTCTCAGCCCCCAGCAGAGTTATGTAGATTTTAAGAGCTAATGCAGCTAATGTAGCAAGTAACATTACTTAGTTATGCCCTGACAGCTTTCTGAAATACCTGAAGCCACTGGACTGCTTTGAGGATTTTGCTCCTGAATTAAATGAAACTATGCATATCTACTGTTAGATTTAACCAGAGGGATTAAACCATGGATGTTCAGCACCACAGAGGACAAGGCTTTGAAGATCCATCCCTTATTAGTGGTCTTCTTTTTTTTTTTTAGTTGAGTGATGTGTCTTCCCCACGATCAATAACTTCTACACCACTTTCGGGAAAGGAATCAGTATTTTTTGCCGAAGCACCCTTCAAGGTATTCCCTTTTTTGTGGTCAATTTTCTTACTGTATGTATGATATCTGATGGCCTTGCTTTAATTTATACAATACTGAGAAAAACAGATTACATTTTTGAATCACTGTTTCATGACATTTCACCACGAAGATCCCCTTGATTATTTTTTTCTAGCATAGACACCACAAAAGGATTAGAAAAAATAAAAGTCACATTTACTAATAACTATCAAATAAGAGATAAATGAAGTTCATGTAAAATCTTTAGCTCAGAGAAGCAGAGAGTGGAATGATGGTTCTTAGGGTTGAAAAGACTGAGGAATTTGGAAAGATGTTGAGGAGGGGGAATTCACGAGATCTGTTAAATAACACAGTGATTAGGGTTCACAGTGTGTTTTATCCTTTAAAATTGCTGAGGGCTAAGGAGATGTCTCGGTGGATGAAATGCCAGCTGAATGAAGAGCTGAGGTCAGATTCCCCAGAACGCACATAAAGCTGGGTGCAATAGCATGGGTCGGTTATCCCAGCATTTTCAGGGTGAGGTGGGGGATGGAGACGGGAGAACCCCCCTGGAGCAAAGGAAAAACAACAAGAGACCCTGTTGCAAGCAAAGAGAGAGGCAAGATGAACACCCAAGGCCGTCCTCTGACGGCCGTACTCACTCCATGGTACACTGCATCACATTCTCTCTCTCTCTCTCTCTCTCTCTCTCTCTCTCTCTCTCTCTCTCTCTCTCTCTCACACACACACACACACACACACACACAGTATTATCACATGTATGTGGAAACAAAAATAATTATTGAGAGGAAGTTTTCAGTATTTTTACCCCAAAAACTTAATACAGGAGGCTATGTTAACTGGCACGGCTTAGCCATTCTTCATCATATAAATCAAGACATCACTGTGTACCTAATAAATACATGCAGGGACCTCGGATGGCATTGGATCCCCTGGAGCTGGAGCTCCAGACAGTTGTGATACAACCTGTGGGTGCTGGAAATTGAACCCAGGTCCGATGGTAGAGCAGCAGCTGCCCTTAACCACTGAATTATCACTCCAGCCAAAAGTAAAGTTCTTAAAAACTGATGGTGATATAAATTACCTACTTCTGGTTGGTAGCACTCATCCCATTTATTCCAAAATACTGGGTATTCATAAAATGGCAATAAGTTTTTTAAAAAATTCTGTACACGAAATACAGTATCCTGTATTGGATACTAAGATATAAAAAAAAAAAAATACTAACAAATGTGGTGGTATATACACCTGAAGCCCCAAGTTAAGGAGACAGAGGCACAAAGATCAAAAGTTCAATGCCAACCCAGTAAATAGAAAGTTCACGCCTAGCCTGAGCTTTGTAAAGTCAGGAGCAATGCATTCATTCCAGCCAGTGATACCATTGTAACTTTGAAGAGTGAGACAGACTCTAATTTCTAAAAAATGCAAGACTTTTGAAAGTGGCAACTGCTTAGGATGGCTGAAGTTTCAGAAGACCCTGAGTTGTTGAGCATGTATTACAGTAGACCTGTCGTTTTCTACAGGTGGGATTATAAAATGTTAGATAATTTGTATGTTTGACAATTTTGTTACAAGTTAAATGTGTGCCTACTATATGATCCAGCCCTGTGTTTACCAAGCAAAGACAATATATGTCTACACCAAGTCATATACTTCAGTGTTGCCACTTTATTCATACTGTCCCTAAGCTGAAAACATCGTAAATATCATTGATAATTGCATGGATAAAGGTGATAATCTGTATGAGAGAACATCACTCTATGATAACTGGAAGGAATGAGCTGCATGCCATTAAACAGCACCAGAAATAGAAAATCATCATGTTGAATAGAAAAAGCCAGCCACAAAGATACCCTTACTGCATGGCATCCCATTATAGCAACTCTAGAAAATTCAAAAAGGGGAGTCCTGGCTGCCTGGGAATGGAACAGGCTAAAACAGGCTGGGATAGGGAAACATTGGGGATGGTTGACAGAAATCTGTGGTTGTCATAGTACCTCTATCTGTGGACTTGTTACAGTCTCGAGAAGTTGTCAGCTACCATCGGAAGCGGTTTACAATGTGTACCTTAGAAAGCTGAAGAACATAAGTGCAGTCTTTGTTTGAAGGACAGGACAGCCTGTCTTTTATAAAGATTAGCCACTTCGTTAACATGGAGAAAAGTCCCTTGCTGGGAAGGGACCTCTCCTATCTGCGTCTGTAGCTCATCTGGATGAAACAGGGTGATTTCTGGCAAGTTACTGAATGATTGAAATGAGAAGTCTGTTTAAAGTTCTAAGAAGTTTTGTAGGGTATTGACAGATTTTCAGGGACAAACAAAATCTTAAGAGAATCAACTCTCAACCCAAGCTCAGCCCAAGAGCTGTCTTCCCTTACAGCTCTTATTTATTATCACATCTTTAAAAATAAAAGATTAATAGCAGAAAAGTTAACAAATTACAAATATAATAAACTCATTCTGTTTCATATACTGTAGTCAGTGTATGACTCAGATAAATACTACTTCTGTTTAACTTTGTTATGAAAGTAAACTTTGCTATCTCGGGTCTTAGGACATGGTCCAGAAAGGAACTGCTGTGGGAGTCTGCCGGCGTCCAGCTCCGACCAGTCGAAGGGTTCTTGTGTGGAGGAGAGAGGAATGAGGAAATGTTGTCTCGTATCTGTCTATCTATCAAGAAAGACAGACACAGGATAACTTCTGGAGGGCCCTGGGTCAATACCCAGTCTCCTCAAGATTTATTTAGTCTAATGTGCTTTTTATCCACTACCCAGGGGAGCAGCAAAAGACCTCCCTCTTTCAAGATCAAAGCACAACATACAGCCAAGTGTAGACCCTTCCAAACACCTGGTAACCACGCCCATGGCCAAATCATCTCATTATTGCAGCCCAGCTGGGTGAAGCAAGCTCAGCTAGATTCTCTGTCCTTGAGTAATGTCTTAATAGGGAGCCTGTCTAGGACCCCACAAACTGCTACATAAGTTATAATTTAAAATGTAACTAGATAAAGTTTCTGAAAAACATTCTGAAAGTTGCTGGTATTTTCAAAAATATACTCTGCAGCTACTGATATTTTCAAATTTATACTTTTATAAGTAATTGTGTATGTTATTTGCGTATATTTTTAACTGTTTTTGGTGAGATTTTCTACCCATTTTATTAGTAGAGTAGCACAAGCTCTTCTCTCAGCAGCTCAAGGAGAGGAGGTGACTTGATTCTTATGTGTAATAAACACATTGAGGGGAACTCTTTAAATGTCATTTTGTGTTTCTACACACAGGCTGAGATCAGTTCTATACAAGAAAACAAGGACAGACTGAGCAACAGCACTGCAGGTAAGGACGGGAGAACTGCTTTCCCTTCCTTTGACCACATGTACTTTCTCACCTGTTTCCATAAAGAGAGCAGAGGCCAGTCATGCTTACACTCTGTGTAAGGAAGGTTGTGAGAACCGGCCTGTACCCAGCCCAGAACCACCAGCAATGCATAGGCTATGCTCTCTATACTGAAAAGGGCCTTAATTTACATGTTAAAGAATTAAGTTTAGATGTTAAAAAAAAAAATGCATTTGTCACAATCAACTAGTATTTTCTCCAATTATGAATAGCGTTAGCAGAGTAGGGACACAGTGCCAAGAGGACTCACAATTTCCTGTCACCTTGCTATGGTAGACACGTTCCAATACCATCTGTAGCACCTCCCCTAAAAAGTATGGCAGCTATTAGACCTGCTTCGATCTTAAGATTTAGTGTGTTACAAATTATCTTCAGATAACTGCAGTCCGTGTATGTGTCTTACACATTTACACTGTTTTGAGATGCAGTCCATGAGTTTTAGGCTCTCAGCTCACAGCACCACACTCTCGTGGCATCCAAGCAGCAAGTTATGTCACCAAGACAGAAGGGACCATGCTACTACCACCAGGTGACTTTAACAATATGGGCTCTTAAATGAACCCAGACAAAGAGAGTGCCAGTCGAGCCAATACCGTTCCTGTGCCTTCATCAAGAAAGAGGTCCATCAGTTGTGTCTTTAAAAAATCTCTCCGGGGACTGCAATTCTGAGCCTGCTCTGTGCTGTGTAGTAAAACCCTCTCAATAAGAAGAAAGAAAAAGAATTCTTTCTAAAGGAGAGGCGGATATCTAGACTCACTGTGTCTCAAAGAATATAATATCTTTAGAATTACATTTAAACGATTGTATGTGATTTCAAAGGTCCCCTTTGCTCCAACATTCAGTTTCTTAGAATATTGTGCATTTCGTGTATGGGTAGATTTATAGACTTTAGAAATGAAATTTTGCAATTCCTGGTAGAAATCAATTAATATAACTGAATAAATGTTACATTGGATACTTTGAAAAGGATCTATTTCAGTGGTTCTCAACTTGTGGGCCATAACCCCTTTGAATGACCATCAGAAATATCAGATATTTACATTCAGCACTCAGTGTCTCCCTTGTCTGCGTGAGCACTCAGTGTCTCCCTTGTCTCAGTGAGCACTCAGTGTCTCCCTTGTCTCAGTGAGCACTCAGTGTCTCCCTTGTCTCAGTGAGCACTCAGTGTCTCCCTTGTCTCAGTGAGCACTCAGTGTCTCCCTTGTCTGCGTGAGCACTCAGTGTCTCCCTTGTCTCAGTGAGCACTCAGTGTCTCCCTTGTCTCAGTGAGCACTCAGTGTCTCCCTTGTCTCAGTGAGCACTCAGTGTCTCCCTTGTCTCAGTGAGCACTCAGTGTCTCCCTTGTCTCAGTGAGCACTCAGTGTCTCCCTTGTCTGCGTGAGCACTCAGTGTCTCCCTTGTCTGTGTGAGCACTCAGTGTCTCCCTTGTCTGCGTGAGCACTCAGTGTCTCCCTTGTCTCAGTGAGCACTCTGCTCAGTAATCTTTTAGATGTTTTGGAGTAAAAACCAATACATTTAAAATTGAGATTTACCAACAATGGTAAATTTGGTAGGATTCAGAAGAGATCGTATCATGCTAGATTGGTCCGTGAATACTTCTTAGGAGAAGCCTGACATGTGTCCTGAAGGATGCATGCATGGACCTTTGTAGATGAATATGAGAGATAAAATGTGTGCTGAGAGTATCTACAGAATACAGGAGAAACCATGAGTCTGAGGAACAATGGGAGTCTAGGAAAGGTTTGTAAGTCATAAGCCTGAAAAGGCAGATTTGGGACAAACAGAGGTCTGACCCACCTACGGATGGTTTTCAGAGTGAGAATAATTTAAACACTTGATCCAAAGAAATGGCCCATCCTCTGTATGCTTGGAGGGCTGTTCTGGTGTCCCCATGCAGGCCCCATTTTATTGGGGGGCGGGAGCAGAGACTTGTTGGGGAGTCACCTGCAGAGTTTCCAAGCATGGCGATAAAGCCTGAATTATCAGGGTAAGAAGTAAACCAGATGCCGAGAGACCTCTGGAAGGATTCACAACTGAAACGTGGGAGATACAGAGAGAGGTGAAAAACACTGGCGATATGGTCCTTAGATCGAGTGGAAAGTGCCCAAAGCTGCCAGTTCCAGTGTTCTGTACAGCTGTGTCCTGTAGCGGTGCGCTTGGGATTCCATGGAAACGCTGGCACCTTAAAGCTGCCATCCCTCTGCCCAGCTGGTCAGGGGTTAGAGGAAAAACACTTTCGTGTTTAAAATATGCTTTGTGGGCTGGGGATTTAGCTCAGTGGTACAGCGCTTGCCTAGCAAGTGCAAGGCCCTGGGTTTGGTCCTCAGCTCCGACAAAATATATATATTGCTTTACATTCCCTCCCTTTCTTCTTTCCCCAGGTGCTGACAGCTTATTGGACATAAGCTCCGAAGCTGACCACCAAGATCTTCTTGCCCTGTTGCAAGCAAAAGTCGCTTCCCTTACCTTACACAATAAGGAGTTACAAGATAAATTACAGGTTGGTAGATACAGTGCCAACCCAGGCCATTCTGTCAAGTATTGGTGTGTTCAGGGCTAGTCAGGTATATTTTGTTTTAAATAGCCACATAAGTTTCTCCTTTCCCTAAATAAGTAGCTCTAAAACCCTTATTGGTTTCAGATTATTTAACAGTCTTCACTAATTCTATTTCTGGAAATTGCTAAATTATGTATAATTGTGTATACTTTAATAAGTATAGTGACAAATAGAAAATTTAAATATAGACTAGATATATGTATATGATATACACAGAATGTTATATGGCAGTTTTTAATTTACAAATTTTATATGTCCATTTTGACATATATTAAATCTTGCTTTTTTGTTTGTTTTACATGTCAATATAGTTGGTCACTTTCACCCTGCCCATCCTCCTCGCTCTCCTGCTGAAACCCTCCTTCCAACCGAATCTCCCTCCTGCTTTGGTGTCATCTGTGTGTGACCCACGAATCTTAACTATAGTTGCTGCTGAAGCTTGCGTAGGTTATTTACTGGACCAAGAGCAAGTTATCAGTGGTTATACCACCAAAGGGAAAAATGGTACCCCCTTCCTCAACAATCCTTAACAGCCAGTAGTCCCTTGGGAAGGGGTGGGGCCTCATGGGCCCTCGCCACCCATAATGATGGTGAACAGCCCAACCTCTTGTGGGTCGTGTGCAGATAATCACAGCTGCAGTGAGTTCCTACTTGCAGTGGCTGTTTTATGTCCAGAAGACATCTTTTTACTGCATTTCTCCCCATCTGGCTCACGTTTGACCTCTGCTCCTGCCATGATGTTCCTTCCCCGAGCTTTAGAAGGAGGTGCTACAGATGTCCACTTTGGGATGAACAGTCAGTCCGTCTACCATCACTGACTCCTTACACTGTGTCTAGTTATGGATTCTGTATTAACTGTCACCCACCTGTAATAAGAAGCTTCTCTGATGAAGACTAGGTGTAGCACCAACCTGTGACGAATGTATGTGTATAGCCATGAGTGTTGAGACTGTGACTATGTAGCAAAACTAAACAATAGTAGTAGATTCCCTCTACCCCTGGAGCATATGACCTCCTGAGTCATGGGCCTTTTGACTATGTTTACAGACCAAGTATAAGCTTCCTACTGAAAAGTGGGCCTCGAATCCAGTTAGAAACATCATACCCATGCTGCTCTTGGCAACACATCTTTCCTGACAGGTCATTATTATACTCGCAGAGTTCACCAATGGGTAAGATTGTTGATGGCTTTTCTTCCCCATCAGCCTACATAGCACCTTCTGGCTGTGAAGCTAGCCAGTAGGGAGGAAACTTCCACCTCAGCTCCAACTTGGTTTCTCCTTATCCTGTAACCAAAGTATTTTTGGCAACTGAGTCTTGCTATCAAGGTCTGGTGGGTGACCAGGAGCTGTGTCAATATCCTGTTTTGCTTTGGGGGCCTTGGGGCTTCACTCACCAAGAACTCATAGGGAGATACCCCACACAGCTGGCTCTGGGGTTTTTAAGAACCCATTGCTTCTGGCAGGAGCATTAACCATTCCTTTTTTTTTCAGATTATAATTTTTAATAAGCTTATAAAATAAATAAAGGTTTCCACATGACTTTTTCATGTCTCCTGAGTTTGGGTTACACATCCCTCCTTTCCCCTCTTCTTCCCTGTCCTTCTTTACACACTGACATTTTATGCTTAAAATTTTAATGTACATCATAGTAGCCATTGGTTTAGTAAGACTGATCTCCAATCTTCTTAAGAACCTGATGAAAAATAACTATGCAGTGCTTTGGGCCATTGAAATGATAGGAGAAACAAAGGAAAAATTCGAATTGGAGGTTTTACAGATGAAACGGTTCCAATGTTTTAAAAATACAGAAATGATCTAAATGGAACACAGAATAAGATGCCCTGTAAGTCTGGCTCTGCTGCCCCAGACCGTGTATCTTCATGATCCAGGAGAACACGTGTAAAATGATAGCACTGCTCTTCCAGGCCCAAACTTCAGGTTGTCCCTCACAGCCCAGGCGTGTGCACACCGGGCCACTCCTTAGTGTCACATTCCTTGTTTCTTTCCCAGGCCAGATCACCCGAGAAGGCTGAAGCAGACCTAAGCCTTGACTCTTTCCATTCCACTCAGACTGACCTGGCCCCATCCCTGGACAAGTCGAGTGAAGCCCCTTCCTCCGACGCCAAATCCTCTCCATCTTTAGAGCGCCCTGTGGGGACATCCACTGTGGACAGCGATGTCAGAATCCAGCAGCTACAAGATACTTTGCTAGACTTGCAGAAGAAATTGGAGAGTTCTGAAGCAGAGAAGAAACAGCTCCAGGCTGAACTCCGGTCCCAGAGGACAGACCTGATATGCTTGAACAGCACAGAGATTTCAGAGAATGGCTCCGACCTCAGTCAGAAGCTCAAAGAAACCCAGAGCAAGTATGAGGAGGCCATGAAAGAAGTCCTCAGTGCTCAGAAGCAGATGAAACTGGGTCTCCTCTCCCATGAGAGTACAGATGGCCGTTCACATCTCCAAGAGGCGAGGATTGCTAACGATGACCTTGACGCCCTGAAGCAGGACCTGCGGAATGCATTGGAAGAAAGTAAAAGGAATAAAGAGAGAGTGAGTGAGTTAGAGACAAAGCTTGTGGAGAAGGAGAAGGCTCGGGCTACTAAGCCACCTGCAGAAGAATGTGAGGAGATGAGAAGCTCGTACTGCTCTGTCATTGAGCATATGAATAAGGAGAAGGCATTTTTGTTTGAGAAATACCAGCAGGCCCAAGAAGAAATCATGCAACTGAAAGATACACTGAAAAGTCAGATGCCGCAGGAAGCCCCTGATGACTCGGGGGATATGAAAGAGGCAATGAACAGGATGATAGATGAACTCAACAAGCAGGTAAGCGAGCTGTCACAGCTGTACAAAGAAGCCCAGGCAGAGCTGGAGGATTATAGGAAGAGGAAATCTCTAGAGGATGCAGCTGAATATATCCACAAAGCTGAGCACGAGAGGCTGATGCACGTGACAAACGTGTCCAGGGCGAAAGCTGAAGAAGCGCTGTCCGAAATGAAGTCTCAGTATTCCAGAGTGCTGAACGAGCTGACTCAGCTCAAACAACTGGTAGACGCTCACAAGGAGAACTCGGTGTCCATCACCGAACATCTGCAAGTGATAACCACACTGCGGACGACTGCCAAGGAGATGGAGGAGAAAATAAGCCACCTCAAAGAGCACCTTGCGAGCAGGGAAGCAGAAGTCACAAAGCTGGAGAAGCAACTCCTAGAAGAGAAAGCTGCTATGACCGACGCCATGGTCCCCAAGGCTTCCTATGAAAAGCTCCAGGCATCCTTAGAGAGTGAAGTAAATGCGTTAGCAGCTAAATTAAAGGATTCAGTGAAAGAGAAAGAGAAAGCACATTCAGAGGTCGCCCAGGTTCGAAGTGAGGCCTCTCAGGTGAAAAGGGAAAAGGAGAACATCCAGACGCTCTTGAAATCCAAAGAGCAGGAAATAACTGAACTTGCACAGAAACTGCAGCAAGCTCAGGAAGATCTCGAAGGGATGAAAAGATGTTCCGAGACCTCTTCGAAGCTGGAGGAGGATAAAGATGAAAAGGTCGGTGAACATCCCTGGCTGTTGGGTTTCTGGTACTAAGTCCTAATAAGGCCCTTCTTCAGATTTTCCTCAACTAAACCTTTATGGAATGTGTTGCTGGCAACTTGAGTGAATACTCAGAGGCTCTGTGCCTGTCTGGCACAGTCACCAAAAGCCCCAGCACTTGTAGGATTGTAAGTTGAAGGCTACCCTGAGCTGTAGAGTAAACAAAAAGTCTTTGGGATATTTTTTAAAAAGACTAATCTAAAAACCCAACAGTGCATGTGCACTCACACATACCGCACACACACAAATTAGAAATATTAGTTAACACACGTTACTAGTGTCTTAGGGTTGCTGTTGCTGTGATTCTGCTCAAAACGCCCTACAGGCTTGCCTGACCTTATGGAGGCATTTCCTCAGCTGAGGCTCCCTCCTCTTTGATGACTCCAGCTTGTGTCAAGTTGACACAGACCCAGCCAGCACAGCTAGTATTAGGGATCCAGGACAAGTGTGACCTGTCTCCAGGAATAGAGTGACAAGTGAGGGGAGCCAGCAATTTACAGGTGATCCTGGGTGTGGCACAGAGGATGGAAGGGAGTTCTGGGTCATTCTGTACCTGAATTCTCTCTGCACCCCCACTCCCTTATGCTCTGAATGGTCTTGGAACCCTGTTCGTTTTTCACCTGGGGTTGACACAAGAAGTTGTTTTCACTTTAAAGCCAGATGTCCAGAGGTGTCATTTGGACTGACTGTCCATTTCAGTGGGAAATGACGGCCATGCAGACAGTGCATGAGAAACACAAAGATCTTTAAGAAGCAGTCTAGGAGTCAAGCCTCTGAGTATTTATTTGACTTTGTAGATGATGAAGAATCACGTCTAGATTCAGATTGAGCTAACGTGTCACTGGAGAGACGTGACAAATCTGTATTTGATCAAATAATGTATTATATTTTTACTACACCCCTTCTAAAGTAAGAAAAGGACATTGGCACCGTAGCTTCACTTAAAACACAATAGGCCTTATCTGAACGGTACAAAAGCCAAGGTCTTAACTGGTTTGTCTGGATTGGTTATGCTTTATTTTACGGATTTCCGTTAAGAAATTTAAAAAAAGGAATTAGACTGGAGATGCAAAGAAATGACTAATGTTGGAAGCCTAGAAATACCCAGAACGTTGCTTCTGTAGATTACTAGCCTCCTGACTGATTTTTTTTTTTTCTCGCTAGATAAATGAGATGTCGAAGGAAGTCATGAAACTGAAGGAGGCCCTCAACAGCCTCTCACAGCTCTCCTACTCCACTAGCTCATCCAAGAGGCAGACCCAGCAGCTGGAGGCGCTGCAGCAGCAGGTCAAGCAGCTGCAGAACCAGCTGGCTGTGAGTGGGCTTCTGTTGTCGGCCTGTGGTGGGCTGGAGGGGGACCAAGTTGGGTACCAACATAACTGGCCGTAACAAAAAGATGCTCCAGCGAGTAATGGATTCAGGACGAGTTGGTGAGAGCGAGTGAGGGAGACGCTGGGAGAGACACTCTAGGAGTCATTGCAGTGAGATGGGGTCGATGTGTTGTCTATCACTGGGCAGGGAAAATCACGACAGCGAGAGGATGCTCATAGCCCCTCATCCACTTTGTCACTCTCCTCCTTCTGGGGTGGTCACCCCTCAGCTATGGCAGTGCTGAGAGCATCTTGTTGTTAGGGGGTCGGGATCTTGGGTAGTTGTGTATCTTCATATTTCAAGTTGCTTCTTGCTTTTTCTGCTTGTTTTACTACCCAGGGAAGCCTACTCGGTTTTTGTCTCCCTTGGCTGTTCCAACAAACTCCCAACTTGTTTTTTGACACGGTAGTTCTAGAGATCAGAACGCTGAAAATCAGCTGCACTGGACTACCATCAAAGCATGGCAGGGTTGCTCCTTCATGCGACTAAATGGAGCATCCATCTCCTTGGCTGCCAGCTTCTAGATGCCCCCTGCCTTCTAGGGCTCATAATACCTGGCCCACCTTCAGGGTACATCACCTCATCTTCTGCTTTTATCCTGTTACCTCCTCTTTTCCACCTCTGACTTCCTTGCTACTCTCTTAGGATACCTGTGATTCCATTTGAAGGCTACTCGGATTATCCACAACAATCCTCCCTCTCCATCTCTTGAGTCCTTAATGGCATCTGCAAGATCCTTTTTGCCATTTACAGATGTGTCATTTAGTTGGCCCTTTGAACCCTGGCAACAACCTTTCCAAAGGAGTGGGATCTGGATTAAAGCAGACTGCTAGTGCAGATAGGTGTCCAGTGGGGCTGAAATGTCCCATCTAGAGGAATGTAGTGAAACGGAGGGAGTGCTTTCTGTAAGATTCAGAGGTGGGAATGACAGAGCCAGGACTAGGAGCACGCAAGTGAGTAGACAAAATGGGAGAGCACATTATGAAGCTAATGAGGATGTGAGAGGCTGAGGTATTAGATGGATCCTTAACTCAGATATTAAAGACAACCATGTGCTGACAGAAATAGGGATTTAAAGGAAGCTTGTGAAGAGGGACGTGGAGCTGGATGTGGTGGCGCACACTTGTAATCCTAGCACTCAGGAGGCTCAGACAAGAGAATCACCGTGAAGTTGAAGCCAGCCTGGGATACATAGTGAGTCCCAGGCTAGCCTGAGCTACACGGGAAGACTGTCTCCACCCAGCCTTGTAGCATGAACATCAGCTCCTCAGAGGTGGCCCAAGGAAAGCCACCTCAGATTCTGGCCCTGGTGATGAGAGGAGGAAGGGTATTGATAAACATTTGTAGGTTTTTAGGTGATCCATATTTTATGGTTTTCATTTTCATAATAAAGAGAAAGGACTCATTCTCTTCGAACAAGGCGAGTTGGGAGGATCTGTAGTTCTAACTCAACAAGGAGCAGTGAGCATTACCAGCAGCGGTAATGAAGAACATTGAGACAGAGACTGTTCCTTGCTTGTATCCTTGGTACAGATTACTAAATAGCTGAACTCCTAGGGGGCTACACAGCATTATCTGTATACAGTAACGCCTTTAAAAATGAATAGATTTTCTTTTCAACTAAGTGAACAAATAATTGGTAGTTATAAAGTTGCAAATTAAACAAAAATAAACAACTTAAAAACTCTTAATATGAAGTTTGCCCATAACTCAACTCTGAAATAATTTCATGTTGCCTTTCATCTGTTTTTTTACAACATTGACTCACAGTGACTATATCTCTATGTATGTATGTATGTATGTATGTGTGGTTTTTAAATTGGGATTGTAATAAATATTTTGTCCGCAATTATTCTTCTAGCTTTGACACACCAAGATAGCTAGAATAGTGACAAGCATTTAGAAACACACGAGCCAGTGAATTAAACAAATCTAGAAGCTTCCTGTGCTAACATACAGAAGCAGATGTGTAGCACCTGAGTGACAGCTTTTCATGCTTAACATTCTCTTCAGTAAAGACGCCCCCAAGCTCATTAATAATGTCCTGTTGTCTCTTTCTAGGAATGTAAGAAACAACACCAGGAGGTCATATCGGTTTACAGAATGCATCTTCTATATGCTGTTCAGGTATGATAACACCAGTGACATCCCAAAGAAATTTGTCAGCCTAGCCAAGCAGTACCACACACCCGTCATCCAGAGATTTAGAGGTAGAAGTAGGAGGACCAAGAGTTCACTGACTTCCTCTGCTACATAGTGAGTTTGAGACCAGCCTGGGTTCCGTGCAACCCTCTCTCAAATAAAACTGGTAATAAATGGGACAGCAGGTGTTGCCCAGAGTGCTCCCATCAGACTAGCAGAATGAACTGGAATTAGAGGAGTCTCCTTTCTGAGAAACCTCAAATGGCCTTTGCTTGTGTCAAGCCTGTGCCTTACCTACTGGTGGTAGATTCATTACTTATTAAGAAGGAATATCACTATGAAAGATATATCTGCTTTTCCCTATCAAGAAGACCTAGGCTTTATCTAATAGGGATGCCAATATCTTCAGATGGCTCTCAGCACTGTCTTGTCCTTGTGCTTTTTGGCTAGCTGGGCTCATACAGCTAAGACCCCCCGTTACCCTTTACTGAGGATTTTGGTAGACCTAGTTATCCCCCCAAAGGAAACCAGGGAATTCTTTGACTCAACTTATCATGGAAATGTGAGAATTGATGGCGCTGACATTTTTCTGAACACTGAGGGGAGTAAGCAAAAGGCTGAATCTCAACCATCTTATTCCCCAGGGGAGAAGGTGCCTTGATGTAAATGAAGTTCTAATGTGTACCTTCTGTGTGAACTTTCTAGGGCCAAATGGATGAAGATGTCCAGAGAGTCCTGAAGCAAATACTCACCATGTGTAAAAACCAGTCCCAGAAGAAGTAAAACAGATTCCTTGGTGGGACACTGCCCCTGGTGGCCTATTTTTATGTTAGATCTGCAGTTGTCACCGACCACTGCCATTGTTCTTATCCATGGTGTGCACTGTGACCTAGCATCTTTTCCAGAGGTTTCTGGGGACTAGTCCCAGAAGAAGACACCCTCCTCAGAACTGCGTAGGTTCCTCAGACCAGCAGAGGTGAAGGTCCCTGTCATCTCTTCAGAATCTACAACTGGGATCAGCTATGCCCCAAAGTCTGGTCTACCTTCCTTCCCTGACCATCTGAACGGCTTCCCTGAGGGATCTGCTGAGGCCTCATGCAGTGAATAGTCCTGGGTCTCTGCCTTTGGGCTGTGCCCTTCAGCATGGGGGAGCATTTTTGCCCTCCATTCCCCAAACATGGTTTAATTTCTAACCAAATTAGAATAACACTAGATGTGAGTGTTTAAGATCCTTTATCCTGTGGCTTTAAGAACTCAAATTCCATCATTTCCCTCCAGCTGCCTTACATCTATCTCCTTGCCCTCCTTAAAGGTCTCACAGTTTGCTGAGTACTGTGAACTGTGATATAAAGTTTTAATCCAAGGGTGAACTTCCTTAAAGGTTTTGAAGTAAATCAACATACTGCAAATTTTCTATGCAAACTTGCCTCCTGCTGTTATCCAGGAAGCTCAGGAAATCCAAATATTTGTATTTCAACAAAGGACAGTAAACTGTGTGTTTACAGCCCAAAGAAATGCCTCATGGTTCTTAACCTCAATTTTTTAAAAAAGTGTTTTTTTTTCTGTATATTTTTATTGGCTTTCAAAGATGTTTTCATAGCTAAACCCCTATGTGAGATTAGATTATATTAACAATATTTTAGATAGCCATGCTTACGACTTCTTAAAATGTAACTTTTTCCTCCAAAGTTTTCAGCTATAGCAGAGGGTAGGTTATATATTCGAAACTCAATATGAGCTGCCACATGTACCTCTAGAATTTTCTGTAGTCTACTTCTGAATATAGTAAGTCCTTCTTTTGCCAGTTGAATAGCTGTATACACCCAAAACTCTATCACCCATAAGTGATTCCTGGAAGGACTGTTAGTTGCAATCAGTTTCTCCATGTTGAAAATGTCCGACGTGGTAACATGGTGCATAGCAAAAGTCTTGGGGGGAAATACGTCTTTTGACTTTCAGGTTAAAAAATGTTTGAGTTGCTTGCAGCTTCTCTTATGGCCCTGATCATGAGGGAGATGAGTGGAATATAGAACTTTTAGTACGTTACTGAACGTGGAGGCCCAACTCTGACTGGTTCAGTGGACTGCAGGGCTGCCTAGGCTCTGCGGGCGCTTGGCTGACCTGCATCTGTTCATCTGTTTTAGGTAAAGACCCACGCCAGCAAAACAAAAATGGCTTCAGGTTGGTGGTGTCCCTTTGCTTAAGTTGTCTAACTATAGTTATGCATTTCTCAAAATGCTCCAAAGAAATGTGAAAGAATTTGTCTCAGAACTTAAGAAATTCCAGAACCACCTGTTCTCGTGCCCCCACACAGAAATGCTGCAGAATGTAAAACTTGAGACATTTTGTAGGATGCCTGACAAAGTGTAGCCTTTTTCTTGTTTCAGGATGCATATTTATTACAAGTATTCTGGTTAAATATTGAAAAGATATATGCTGTAGTTTAGCATTTTTATCTTTGTAATTTACAGAAACTATTGCAGAAAATAAACTTGGTTCATTTTTGCATCCCTTTTGCTGATGTGTGGTGTATTTGTGAGCAGATCTGTGGCTTCAGTTGATTGGTTAGTAGCACTTCAGTGTGATGGATTTTACATCCTACTCCATCCTTGGCCAATGTGAGCAGTCCCCACCATATCACATAAGAATACATCATCCTGCCCACAGGCCCTGAACTCTTCCACTGAGGCCATGTTGGGCATTTTGTGTCGTATCTCTTTAATTGAGAAGTACCTGTCATTTGAACTGCAAGCTTTCTGGTTGGAAACCTATGCTGGATTTTCCCCTGCTTCTGGCTTCTTTAATTAAAAAAAAAAAAAAAAAAAAGTTTTGAAAAAAGTAAATACATCTTCCTATTCTATTAATAAGGATAATTCAATCCTGGGGGATGGGGAGCTGTCCTTGAGGTTCAGGGGGTGGAGGCAGGAAGATCAGGGGTACACATGAATGCGATCCTGAGTTACATAATGAGAGATTCTGTCTCTAAAGGAAAACAAACAAAAAACCCTCTTGTAGGACCAAGTCTAATGTTAAATCATAAAATATCCAATGGGAAATAATTGAGTGCACTTGCTTAAGTAGTGGCATTATTTGCCATAATACAACACCACCATTTCGTCCACTCATAGCCTGAACCTTCCATCTCGATGTCATCTGTTATTAGTACCTTATTTATACATTGAAACCTGAGTTCACGAGAAGCATGTGTGTGATACTCAGTTTACTTACTCGAACCTTTAATGTTCCCTGTAGAACTTCTAAACGGTCTCACTAAATAAGAAACACAGAGCCAAATACAGAGTTAAAAGCCCAGAGAGCCGAGCACTAGTGAAGAGCCGAGACCACCTTACCTTACCACTTACTGCCACCCTTCCCAAGAGAGAGACCTTCTTCCTGTGTGACTTGTGTTTTATTGCTTTCCTGTTCTGCCTTCTCATTGGCTCTAAGCCCAGCCATATGACTTCTTTGTCACTGCCTGTCTATACAGACCTCCTGGTCTCGATGGTTGATACTGGGATTAAAGGCTCAAGGGTCACCAAGCTTGGCTGTGTCCTTGACCACACAGAGACTCTGCCTGCCATATGGGATAAAGGGCGTGGGCTACCACCACCTGACTTCTATTCCTGGCTCTCCACTAATAACCTCTGATCTCCAGGCAAACTTTATTTATTAACATACAAATAAAATCACATTTCAGCACAATTAAAATATCACCACAGTTCCCCTCCTCCATCACCACCACCACTCCAAGAAAGAAAAAGAAAATGTCAAAGGAAAGGGGTTATTTCTATTGTAAATCAAGTGCATGTTCCCCAAGAAAACAGTTGGCATCACTGGAGCCGATCTGCCAACCCAGAGGCTAACTTCATGGGGACGGATTACTGGACGGGATACGTCCCTCTGTGCTTAGATATCTGGCTAGAACTAGGATGAAGTAAGTAAACTGAAAACAGACCTTTTCCCTTCTTGCCCCCAGCCCTTAGCTATCCTCTCCAGAAACCACAGCTATTAAATGGGTCACCTGAGACAGTCTTAGGTAGGAATTCATTGTAATGTGGAGACTCTTTTTAACTGCAGGACAGTATTTCATAGTACTACAATTTAATTAACTTGTTCCTTGTTGATAAGTCTTTCATCTGTAAATACTTCGTGGTTTAAAAAAATAGTGTTTTAACAGCTAAGCTATGTGAGGACTTTTCAAGTAATTTTCAAATTGACCATTTTTACACTAGCCTCATGATTCAGGCAATAAGGAGAATAAAGTATTGTTGACATCATCATATTAGTGAGAAGGAATAGTCTTGTCTTTCACAGTGGATGAATCATAGAATATTTGTTGTTATATAAACTTTGTTAAGACAGGCTCCAGAGTCCTCAATAACTAAACCCACTCATCCTAAGATAAACACAATACACTGTCGGGGAGAATGCCCCCCAAACATGTTGAAGCACAGCTTTTTTGCGTTGTGACAACTCTGGAATGCTGGGTGCTGACAGTAGCAGAAACACTGTCCAACAACGATGGAGGTGATACTTTCTGAGCAAAGTTACAAAGCAGACTACGTACAAGACAAAGAGCTGGAAAGGGCAGCAGACTGGAGAAGCAGGAGATTGCTGCCCAGCAGCTCAGGGCTGAGAACTATTCAGCATTATGGGAGGACATGGAAGACTGGAGGGGGAAAAAAGAGAACAAGATGAGCTCTTATAATGGTCCCCACAAATGGTCTTTGAAAACAGCTAAGGAATATGGGTTCCAGGCTATGGAAAGACTTCCACAAGGACTTATGTCCCGAGAGATGGGTGTGAGTAGGAATGTAGAGAGATTACTTCACTTTTACTATGAACCAGGCCCTTAAAGAGGCAGAAAATGCAGTTAAGAATTTGCTGTGTACCAGATTGTACCAGATGTGCAGGGAAGAGTAAAGAGCAGGCCATAGCCAGAAACTAACAGCTAGAAAAGGTGGGTAGTAAGGGCTCCCTATGTGTTACCTCCAGAAGTTTTGGGAGCTGTGCATTTAAGTCAAACACTCTGGTAGGCAGAGTAAGTTTTCTCTTCCCAAGAAGTTTATTTCAACAAGCAAACTTTGGAACGTGTGCTGGTTTGAAAGAAAATGGCCCCCGTAGGGAGTGGCACTATTAGGAGGTGTGGCCTTGTTGGAGGAGTGTGTTACTGTGGGGTCGGGCTTTGAAGACTCCTATGCTCAAGCTACGCCAAGTGAAACAGTTCACTTCCTGTTGCCTGCGGATCAAAATGTAGAACTGTCAGCTACCTCTTCAGCACCATGTCTGCCTGCAAGCTGCTGCCTTGCTACCTGCAATGATGATAATGGACGAAACATTGGAAACTGTAAGCCAGCCCCAATTAAATGTTTTCCTTTTATAAGAGTTGCTGTGGTCCTAGTGTCTCTTCACAGCAATAGAAATCCTAACTAAGACAGAACCTATATGAATAAGCTGTTATATACAGGGAAAGGGGTAATTCAAATTGCTGATTAGTTGACCTAAAGATTGTCCTGGATGATCATTAGAATGGGCCTACACTAACGCCAGAACCTCTAGAAGTATTTTGATTGCATTTATTTGTGTTTGAGTATGTGTACAGACATGTGTGAGCATGTGTGCCATAGTGTAACATGTGGAAGTCAGTGCACAATTTGTGTCCTCTGTTTTCTGTCCTCTCCTTTGATCACGTTGGTCCTTAGGACTGAACTCATGTTGTCAGGCTTGGCAGCAAGCACCTTTACCCTGTGAGCTACATTATGCCAGCTCAACAGGCGTTCTTTAGAGTCTTCTGTTTTCCTGGTGCTGGCAAAAATGCGATCAGCTGGCTTCCTGCTTCTGCCACCTGTTGCCATTGCCTTGCCCATCACTGTGGACTCTAATCCTCTGGAACTCTAAGCCAACGTCAACTCTTCCATTAGTTACTGTTTTGTCACAACTACAAAAAGTAACTAAACATAGGAGAATATTCCATTCATGTTAATTTGCTCACTTCTTGGAGGTCTGTTTAGATACGATCTTGTCAGAGAAGCCCTACTCTACTACACTGTACAAGTTAGAATCACGCTTTCCACGTTAGGTTCCTCACCTGCCTTCGGTCCTTTCTGTCACTTGCCTGTGAAATGACTCAGTCAGCTGAGCGAATGCTTGAGTGAGTCTTCCAATCCTGCCTGCCCTCTAGAAGGGGGCTTAGCCTTTTGACAAGGGGCCTTTTCACCAGTAATTCATATAATGTTGCTTTATACTACCTAAATTATGTGACTCCTTTTCTACTTTTCAGAAACACTATCATTCACAGCAGCCATACCTTTTTGTTTGTTTGTTTCATTTCCTGAGTTCCAGGAAACCAAATATTTGATATTCAGCTTTGCTTCCAGTTATGGTCTCAATCTTAAGTTTCCCCCCAAGGCCTCATTTATTAAAGGCTTGATATGCAGCTGATGGCAATACAGGGAGGTGGTAGCAGCCTCAGGCAATAGGGTCTAGCTGAAGGAAGTGGGTCCTTTGGAGCATGCTCTTCAAGATATACTAGGATTCATATTGGATCTCATTTCCCCTCCCTCTTTCCCTCTCCTTCTCCTCTCTCCTCTCTCTCTACTTATTTGCCATAGGGAAAACACTTCACCTGCCAAATGTTCCATGCCATGAGCTTCTGCTTTGCCACAGACCCCAAAACGACTAGACCAAGGAAATAGGAACTGAACCAAATCTTTCAAACTTATTTTCTCAGTTATTTTGTCACAAAAACAAAATACGGACTTGTAACACAAATCTTAAAAGGTCTTATTAATAAAAACAAGCCTGGAGCCAGGTATTGGGGTGAATGCTGAAAGATCAGAGAAGCAGAATAAGCCACAGCTTCCTCACCTCGCCAATTTTTCAGCTGATCCTGTTTCCTCAGACTGGAAGCTTCTGTGTCCTCATCCAAATGGATCTCAGTTGAATTGCTGCTCAAAAGCCTAAAATCTTAACCAGCCCCAGTTCCTGGTCCTCATGCCTTAAATGCCTTTCTGCTGTCTGCCATCACTTCCTGGGATTAAAGGCATGTGAGTCACCATGCTTGGCTGTTTCCAGTATGACTTTGAACTCACAGAGATCCAGAACTCACAGCATCCTTTGGAATGCTAGGATTAAAGGCGTGTGCTACCACTGCCCAACCTCTTATATTTAATATTGTAGCTGTTCTGTCCTCTGACCCCAGATAAGTTTATTGGAGTGCACAATATTTTGGGGAACACAATATCACCACACAGACTGACACATTCTGTCAGGGATTCACATAACAGGCATCTGGTATGTACATGGATATTCAGTAGATATGTATGTTGAGGCAGCTGGATAGATCCATAGTCTAGGGAAGCGCTGTGATGAGATTGTGGGGCAGGATAAATGTGGAAGCTCTGAGTGAACTAGGAGTAGTGGTTTGAATAAGAATGGCTCCCCTGAGCTCATATATTTGAATGAATGGCTAGCAGGGAGTGGTACCATTTGAAAGGATTAAGAGATGTGCCCTATTGGAGGAAGTGTGTCACTATTGATGGATTTTGAGGTTTCAAGAGCCCAAGCCAGGCCTGGTCTCTCTCTTCCTGCTCCTGAGGATCCAGATGTAGAACGCTCAGCCACTTCTCCAGCACGTGTCTGCCCGCATACCACTATGCTCCCCACCATGGTAACAATGGGCTAAACCCCTGGAAGTGTAAGCAAGCCTCAATGCCATGCTTCCCTTTATAAGAGTTGCCGAGGTCATGGTGTCTCGTCACAGCAATAGAGCACTGACCAGGACAGAAGACATCAGGACTAATGGTTAGCTTTTTGTTGCTGTAAGAAGCAACATAACCAAAAGCATCTTGGGGAGGAAACAGTCCATCAACCAGGGCAGGAAACTGAAGCAGAAACCATGGAGGAATGCTGCTTATTGGCTTGCTCCCAAGCTCATGTCCAGCTACATTTGTTATGTTGCCCAGGCCCATCTGCCCAGGGATGGTACCACCCATACATACCTGGTTAGGCCCTCCCACATCAATTAGCAATTGAGAAAGTGCTCCACAGGCCAATCTCATGGAGACAATCCTTGGATTGCAACTTCTTGACATAACTGGGCAGTGTTGAACCGACAGCTGAATCTAACTAGGAGAACATCTAATTCTGTCCAGAGAGGGGGAAAAAAAAAACTTGCAAAAATATTTGTTTGCATTTTCTTGTTCTTATATTTCATAGATTCTAGGATTGGAATCCTTTGAAGGTAATCATATTAGATTTGGGTCGTAAAAGCTCCAAGAGCCCTCTACATATGCTTTCTTTTCTCTACAAAGTCTCTACACATGCTTTCTCTCTAGCTTTCTTTCTTTTTCCTTTCCTTATTGGAGACCAGGTCTTACAATGTCCCCCTGGCTAATGTGACACTTGCCGTGTAGCCCAAGCTGTCCTCAAATTTTGCTTCAATCCTGCTTCTCCCTCTGAAGTTCTGAGAGTGTTGGCGTCTACCTTGGGACTAAGGGAGAGAACGTGAGTGGGCATACAAGAACTGACTATGGAGACTAATGACACTCCAGAGTTAGCAAAGACACCTAAGTCGCACATTAGTACTAAAATTCACATTGGAGGGACAGGGTTAAGATGGCATGGGAAGAACAAGTGTCAGAGATTTGGAACGCTGAGGCTGAAAGGTTGTCTGCGTTTGCCTTATAACTTTAAAGATGAGATCAGCTTGCTTTCTGCTCAGGGCTAATTAAGTGGAGGTAGAATCTGTGTCAGCTTTAGGAAGGGGGATCCAGCGTCAATTCTGCAATTCTGCTACCACACTAACATGATTGGGCTTAGCAACATTTTTTTTTTTTTTTTTTTAGTATCCTAAAAACACTAAAACATTCCGATTTGACGGTGCCCAACTTTATTAGGGGAAATAAGTATTAGATTCTTCCTTTTAATCCCCATAAATGTCAAATATCAGCCATGAGGCCATAAAAATCCTCACAGAATTCTAGAACCAGAGAAGTTTTAGAGAGCAAGGGGTACATACATAGACACTTAAAGTATAGTCAAGAAAATTGATACCCACAGGGCGTCACACCAAGCCAGAGTCAAAAGTGCAACCCTGACATCTTGAAACCAAGTTTATCACTCTATTGTTTCATGCTGAAGGTTCTCTTAGGAACCAGAGAACAGGCACAGTGGGATCTTTCTAAATTTTTGGCTCAGGAGCTTGAGGGTACAGATTTAAACTTTGTGTTTACAGACCATCTAGCTTTTATTACCTGTGAAAGAAAGCTCATTTAAATCCCCCAACTTTGAAAGGACTTTCTTGACATTCTAAGAATCCGTGCTCTTTTTCTATCCAGCCTTTCTTTTTGAAACAGGAGGAACTTACCTGTTCAGCTGTCAAGGCCTCAGTGCATGGTAGGGTTCATTATATCACTTTCAAACATGCTCATCTTTGTAGTACCACTGTATGCTTTGTGGCCTCGTGGGATGAAGCTGCATGATTTAGGGCTATACGGTGTTTGCCGAACGTGTCTTCTTCCCTGTAATGTAACTATTTGACAGCTACAGGGCTATTCCTAAATCCTTACTTCCTGAACTGTTTTCTTCAACAAGCCTGACTCCAACCTTAGGCAGAGAGGTAACACCCACGATCCAAACACCGCCAGTAGCTACAGGGAGTCTAGAGACCCAGAACACCAGAGACCAGAGTTTGGGGCACTTCAGGAAAAGGCTGGACTGACTAGCCAAGCAAGGATCATAGCTGAAAATGCCCGTAGACTTAGCAGTTTTAAAACTATCAGGCTCCTGAGCCCTGGAGAGCCTTCCTTTCTTCCATGGGATTTATCCTCTCTTCCTTCGTCTTCGAGAAGTGCGAAGGCACCACAGGACCGTTCACAGCAGCAAGGCTTCACTCCAGAGTGACCCTGGAAAGGTAGCCTGTGCTCTGGGAGCTGCAGGTCGGAAGTATAGCGCGTTGCCATGGCTCCTGGTGTCTTGGCTAAGACGGTGTCCGTCCCCATGACAACGCATTGTCTCCAAGTTCAGAAGCTTAGCTTCCGTGCTTCAGGACAGGGCCTGGCTGTCGGGGACACTGACAGGAGGCAGCAGAGATCCTAACTGCTTAGCCAGGTGAGGGAAGCCAGGAAGGCGTTTCCGGGTCGGGGGAGCCAAAGGTGCTCACCAGCTTCCTGTGCTGGGCGTCTGAACCTAGGCGGGAAAGATGGGGCCAAGCCCCCGAAAGGGTCCACGTCTAGGAAGCAACAGTGGAAAACCCACGGAGAAACAGCAAGAGATTTGTTCCAGGGGGAGCCAAGTGCCAAGTCCTAACTCAGGGCCCTGTGTAACTCCATGGGAAGAGCGTGTAGGATTGTTTAGAAAGGCGAGTTAGTTCTGCCCATCCCATGTTTGTGTAGTTGAGTGTTCTGGAGCCTGGGTCAAGGAAAGGGACAGCAGTATTCTTCAGGGAGCGATTTGGAGGATGTCAATATACAGTGAAGTGTGTGTGTGTGTGTGTGTGTGTGTGTGTGTGTGTGTGTGCGCGCGCGCGCGCGCATTTTAGGGTTAGGGATAGCCTTGAGAAATACACTTTTATCAACCACTCCCCCCACCCTCCCACGAGGTTCACTTTTGTCAACAGCTAACAGCAGCATCCTAAGTAGGCATGTGAGTTTTAGCCTCTTAAATAGAACTTTCTATTAAATAGTGGCATGGATCCTGGAAAGGGGAAGATTAACCAAAACACTTTAGGCTGTATTGATGAAAACTGATTACTTTTTGGTTTTGCTTTCCCTTAGCGCTGCCAAACAGTATTTGAGTTGAATAGGTCGTCAAGGTTACTGGATGACCCAGTAAATGTAAAAGATGTGTCATTTAGGAAATATTTTTAAAAGAACTTTGGAGGCATGATATAGAGTAGAAATTAGGACAAAGAAATGTAACTCTGATGAACACGTTCAATTTCGTTTTCTTTGGAGTTTCCAAATGTGGGTCTGCATAATCAATTTGTAGATTTGTATTTAGCAGTTTTAATTTAAAGTTAGTAGGGTCTAACTGAGGGAAAATAGAAGAAACATCCCAAGCACTTTCCCTGAAAGCTGACCTCTCTTGTGATTCTCGGTAGGAAGATGCAAGCCAACCCCATCCGCATTCCAACTGTTAGCAAGGACACCAGCTGGGATTTCTGCTTCCATCTGTAAGTACTGGCAGGACACTGACATGATGCTCACTCGCCAGAAAAAGCGGGCCTTTCCACTGTAAGGAGAGCCTGGGCGAAACTTTCCATAGAAGGGAAAGGTCCACAGCTGTGCCATATGTTAATAATGTTATGGAATAACATCCATTTGTGTCTACAACTTCTGAAAGATGGACAACAACTGTATTTTCCTAATTTATGAAAATGTTCAAATTTATACAAGTAAAGCAACATAATAACAACTCTACTAAACCTAGTGAGATAAACATAACAAAATCAGAGTAAGATTTCATGGGACAAAGAGGCAATGGAAAACTAAAGGCATTTTAAAATTATTTTTACTATTTTAAATTGTTTATGTGGGGTATGTGCATGAAAGAGGGGTGGGTATGTGCATGTGGGTGCTGATACATGTGGAAGCCAGAAGAAAGGGTATTGGGTACTCTGGTGCTAGAGTTACAGATAGTTGTAAACCACCTGACATGAGTGCTGGGAACTGAACTTGGGTCTTCTGGAAGAGCAGTAAGTTGTCCTAGCAATGGAGACATCTCTCCATTCCTACTAAGATCTTTCACATCCCAATAAGTAATCCTTATTGAGTAGATTCTGTGTGTCTGTCCTATCACGACTCTGTAGGGATGTGCTATCTGCACCATCGTTACTGCATTGTAAAGATGGTGATCATAAGTCAGAGAAGTTAGGCAGTTTGTCCAAAGTTGCACAGCTAGTTAGTGGTATTTAATCCAGCTTGTCTACTTTTCACCGTTGACCATTTCTCCATACGGCGATATCTTACTCTTGGAACTATTGGCATTTTGAGTTGGATAACTCTTTGGTAGGGAGATTTAGAAGCATGCCTTGCTTTTACCCACTATAGTCAAGTAGCACTGCCCCACATCCGAGCAAACAAAATATCTTCAGACATGGCCCCAGGGGGCAGAATCAGTCTTAGATGAAAACCACTGCTTTATTCCAGGGCCATTGTGTAGAAAAACAGCAGAAAAAATGGCTATCAGCCACTATGGCATTTAATTTTTTCTGCTAGCCATAACAAAAAGTAAGCAAAAGTAGGTATATTTAACTTTAATGCCATTTTATTTTAGTGTACTTAAAATATTATGTACAACTGCTAAATATTTTATACTAATTGCTAAATATTTTACACTATTTTTATAGCTAGTCATCAAAATTCAGTCTGTTTTCACACTTTTGGAAATATTTTAATTCTGACTAGTCATATTTTATGCTCATAATAGCCACTTGTGGCTAGTGGTTACCTTATTGAAGATTATATAATATACCATAAAATATAAGGTTAAATGTTATACAACTCTAAAAATGGACTTTAAATAAAAAAACAGCATTCCATATTTTTAATTCTGTATTTATCTCTGAGAGAGATGACTCAGCAGTTAAGAGCACACTCTATGCATCCAGAGGACTGGAGTTCAATTCCTAGCACCCACATGGCAGCTAATAATTGTCTGTAACTCCAGCTCCAGGGGATCCAAACCTTCTTTTGGCCTCCATAGGCACTGCACACACAAGGTGCACAGACATCCTTTACACTATATGAATATATGTCACTGTGACTGGTTTAATGAAGAAGCTGACTGGCCAATAGCTAGAAAGGATAAAGTTGGGGGAGAGCCAAACAGAAGACACTGGGAAGAAGAAAGGCAGAGTCAGAGGAGTCACCAGCCAGATGGGGAGCAATCAAGACATGCCAGAGAGGTAAATGCCACGATCCTTGGAGCAGCATATAGATGAATAGAAATGGGTTAATTTAAGTTGTAAGGGCTAATTAGCAATAAGCCTGAGCTATTGGCTGAGGATTTATAATTAATATTAAGACTCTAAGTGGTTATTCAAGAGTGGCTGCTGGCCCAGGAAAACTCCACCTGTACAAAACACCCACAATATAAAAGTAAATGAATCTTTTTAAAATGTAGAGTTCACAATATAGCATATTGGAAATACTCATTCTTTAAATATATTACCAATCAGGATTTAAATTTATTATTTCAACAGATGGAATGAGTCTCACAAGTCTAGGAAGGCCTCATTCACCTTGCTGATTCCTTTTATTCTGACTTTCTTGAGAGATCTCACTTGTCATTATGTAGTGTCTTAGTTAGGGTTTCTATTGCTGTGAAGAGACACCATGACCGTGGCAACTCTTAGAAAGGAAAACATTCATTGGGGCTGGCTTACAGTTCAGAGGTTCAGTCCATTATTGTCATGGTAGGAAGCATGGTGGCTTGCAGGCAGACATGGTGCTGGAGAAGGAGCTAAGAGCTGTACATCTTGATCTGCAGGCAAGGAGAAGGAGACCTCAAAGCCTGCCCTCACAATGACACACTTCCTCCAACAAGGCCACACCTAGATAAGAACCCAGTTTGTCACTTGCCTTCCAGGCAAATCCTATCACCAGGCTTGCTCTTGCTTTGCTAACAGCGTGCTCATCTGTGGGAAGGTCATTCTTCTGTGGCCTGAAGAAATGCTGCTCTATCCACATGATCTGGCATACCTGCTTGTCTTTGGGCATGTTATTTGGAAGACTACTCTGAGTGAATTTTATATAATTTTTCAAACTTGGTGTTAAAGATAACAGAACATTTATTTTCCCATCATACTTTTCTCAATTCTCCCATTGAAAAGAACAGCAAATATATATTGCCCAAGTAGTCAGTGTGAAAGGGCAGTTTTGTTGTTGTTGTTTTCAATAAGATCATCTTGCATACTGGCCTTGAACTCATAATTCTTGTGCTTGAGCCTCCTGGCATTACAGGCATAACCCACTATAACTGCTTAAGAAAGACAAACTTTATTTTTGAAAGTTTGCATTGGCTAGAATCCTAAAAAGCATAGTGAACACAAAGATGAGTCCTATGGGAGATATTTCTAATTAATTATCATTGTTCTTAAGATGTCGGAATTCTGTTTATTCCAGATGATTTTGATTCATTTTTCTGGTGATATTAGGATATGTTTGTCTCTTTTCTCTATGAATACACTTCCAGTTACCTCTTTCACAATTGCTATCAACCTTGAAGTTAGAAATTTATTTATATTGTATGTTAATGGATGTATGGTATGTGGGGGGAGAATTCTCAACTTGGTTCTTTCTTACAAAATTGGTTTCTAACACAACAAAGGAAGTAATGCACTTGACCTAGCATGTGGGTTTTCCTTGCCAAAAGCTGCATTCTCTTTGGTGAATCACAAATTACACATTGAAGATTTTGAGATTTATGAAAGAGGACCTGTGAAGTTAGTCTATCCTCAAAACGTTATTCCCTATCCCCTATTTCATTGTATCCACTCCTTTGCCTGGCTTGGATCTAAATTTTATGGTCTTCAAGATCTTCTAACTCAACACTCTCATTTTGTAGGAAGAAGCCGAGTCATGGGGCTAATAATAAGAATAATAGCAAGCATTCAGGAAGCACTTGCAAGATGCTGCTCACTGTACACAGTGGCTCATGAGGATGACCTCCTTTAGCCCTAATTGAGTTAGGCAGGCATTCACATTAACTTGCCTTTATGGAGAAGTCATTTAAATACCACTTATTTAGGGTTTCATGGTTTGCAGGCAGAGGAGCTGTGACTCTACTGCAGTATGACAAGTTTACCAGATGTTTTCTTCAAGCTAATGAATTGCTTCGTAGATGCTAGGTCCTTAGAGTAGTGTGAGTTTACTGTATATCTTTATTTCAAATTGAATTTAGAAAGTGTGGTGGTTTGAATAGGAATGGCCCCCATAAACTCTTGTGTTTGAATGCTTAGCCCATTGGAAGTGGCACTATTAGGAGGTTTTGGCCTTGTCGGGGTGGGTGTGGCCTTGCCGGAGGAAGTGTGTCACTTTGGAGGCAGGCTTTGAGGTCTTATAGGCCCAAGCTAGGCCTAGTGTGGCAGTCACTTCTGGTACCTACAGATCAAGACATAGAATTCTGAGCTCCTTCTTCAGGACCATATCTACCTGCATGCCACCATGACAATAATGGACTAAACCTCTGAAACTCTAAACCAACCCCTATTAAATGCTTTTCTTTATAAGAGTTGCCATGGTCATGGTGTCTCTTCACAGCAATAGAAACTCTAAGAGAAAGCAAGCTCATATCCTCCAGCTGAGGATACTTTATAGCCTTCTCTTTTGTCTTTTTCGAGAATCTTGATGCATGCCCTCTTATGCCCACAGGTCACAGCAAACCAGGAACCCAGCAGAACCCACTGATGACTTGTTTGCTATTTGTCAGTGTAGAGAGACTGAAGAAGACACTACAGTCCAGGAAGAAGGAACGACTGCTAACTCTATGTCTCTTCCAAAACAGCAATTAGCTCAGTCCCAGGAGAAAGTCGGTCAGCTCGTTAGGGAAAAAATGGTAAAGCAAACAAAATGTTTACTGGGTCTGGGTTGCCATTTAAAAGTGTGTGCACAATATGAGATAGTCTGCCTTGACTGAAGAATGCAGCACATGAGGAATCCATTGTGTGTTGTAACATGAAGATAATATTACAGAGCATAGTTGGGGAGCCAGCCTACTGTCCAGTTCTCTGTCCGTGTTGGTGTCTGTTCCTCACAAGAGGGCTCATGCTTTTAACTTTTAACCAAGCTTATAACTAAAAAAATATCAGTGTTTGCCACATCCAGTTGCTCTTTGGTTAGCCTGACCTGAAAAAGTCTCTTCTCCCTTATAGCAAGGTTTCAAGATGATCCTTGGGTAAGAAGAGGCTCAGGATGGTAAAGCAGGAGGTCAGGGACAGCAGTAGTCAAGCAGACAGGTGATATAGGAAGGATGTCATGGCCACAGTAGACTCAGCCATAAACCAAAGGGCAGAAAGCAGCAGAGGTGAGCATCCATGAAGGTGCATGCATTTCTAAAGCTGAGTCAGGGACTTGGGAATTCTGATTTCTGAACAGGTGTATAAACAAGAGTTCAAAATCTAGGATCTTGAGATAGCAACATGTTGACTTTCCTTATTAGGACACAGCCACCAGCCTGCTCTCAGATTCTGATTTATCAACAGAGGGGTTCATACAGTGATTCTGGCCATTCACGGTCAAAAGATGATTCTAAAGCATCTGTGAGGAAAACAGGAAGAGGGCTCAGGGAAGGCTGAGAAGGACCTTTGCGGCAACCGATGTTGATATCTCTCAAATGGATGTCTGCAAATCTACCTTTGCAAGCTGGTCAGAGAACTTCAGGGGACACTGTCACAACCTGGATCTTCTTCAGTTTACACATGCATTCTGGAAATATCATTCTATAAGCAAAAAAGGTACCATCTTCCACACAGTGAGAGTGTGCTTCTTTGCTTATATTGCTTCAATAAGCACCATGACCAAAAGCAACTTGGAGAGGAAAGGGTTTATTTGCCTTACACTTGCAGGCAACAGTCCATCACTGAGTGAAGTCAAGGCAGGAACTCATGCAGGGGCACAGGCAGGAACCATGGAGAAAAGACACTTTCTCGCTTGCCCTTTCTGGCTCATGCTCAGTTAGCTTTCTTATAAAGCCCAGACCCACCTACTTATGACTTTTCTGCCTACAGAAAAGGGTCAGAGCCCTCCTCCACCAATCAGCAGTCAAGAAAATGCTCCGTAGACATGCACAAGAGGCCAGCCTCATCTGAGCAGTTCCTCACTCGAGAGTCATTCTTCTTGGGTGACTCTAGGCTTGTGTCAAGTTGACAATAGACTAACCCATTCTAGTTGTGTCTTCTTCCCTAGGACAAGGAGTGTAGGAGGGGTACATACTGTTAAGGGCCAGCCAGTCTGACTCAGAGCTCTGGACTCCTCCTTCTGACAGTTTTCCTGGTACTTTGTTATATACTCAAAACAGAACTTAATGTTTGCTATGGTTAGCCTATGATGAACTCTCTAAAATACTGACTGGATATTTTTTAAGCCTTGGGAAATGCGGGGCTTGCATCATAAGAAGGAGGTGGAGTACCTGGCTAAGGTAGGAAATGTAGGAGTTGGGAGGACGTAGTCTGTGGACCCATATGAAGTGTTACTGTATTTTAAGTGGGATATAATTAGATGACTTAACAAATTTGGATCATGTGAACATGAACTAATTTTCTTCTTTCAATAACTCTTTGAGGTAGGTGGTTCAGGCTTCCAAATTTCAGGAAGGAAAGGCTGGGGTTTGGGTTTTGGTCCCCAAAACAAAGTAGCCAGCAAACATCACAGCAGGGCTGGAACTTCAGCTTTTGATTTCTTAAAGTGCTATTTTCACTTGACCTGGAAATTGACATCTGGAGTTGATGACCACTGTCTATGTAAAGTCACTGAAATGCATGACAACACAAATGTGCAGTTTGTGATTTTCTAGAGCTCTCTGGGAAGCTCTTTCCATACTCTATCTTTAACCTTATCACAAGAGATGGTCCATTCATTGGATGCTGCAAATATACCTCCTCTGTGCACAGTCCTATAACAATGATTGAGAGGGATAACCCCTCCCTTCTGGTTTCTTTTGAGACAGATTCTCACTCTGGAGCTCTGGCTGTCCTGGCACTCACTATGTAAACCAGGCTGGCCCCTAACTCACAGACATCTACCCACCTCAGCCTCCTGAGTGCTGAGATTAAAGGTGTGAGTTATCACACTCAGCAGGAATAAACTTCTTAAGGAAGTTATAGTCTATTTGGGAAGGCAGATAGCAAACAAATCAACAGCAATATCTGATGGGAGTACCATGCATAAAAAAGAAACCAGGTAAGGAATTGTGAGTGGCTGTTTCAGAAAGGTAGCCAAGACAGCCTCGGAGGTGAACAAAATCAAAGTGAGTGAGAGCACTCGAAAGAGCATCTCAGGCAGGGAAGCCCACAGTGGATGCTCACTTGCCAGATTCAGGGTCAGCTGGGCAATGTGTTTGTAGCAGTGAGACAAAGATGAGAACAGAGAGGGCTAGAAAACAGAGGAGGTGATCAGCACCAGGTCATACTGAGCAGAGCCATGCAGGCTATGGTAAAGACTTTGGATCTCATTAAAAATAAGAAGAATGATGGATATACACAGGCCAGTAACGTAATTTAATTATACTTTTAAAAGATTGTTGCCACATGAAATGTTTAAAAGCATTTAAGCTTATAGTAACTATAATAAACTACTTGCTCGCCATTGGAGGATGCTCATGAATTAACTTGTTATTCTGAAAGTGGGTAGGCCAAGAGAAAGAATGATCGAGTATCCTGCCCTTTCATTACAAACTGTACCAGTACACTGGGTAGCCAAAAAAGTAGATGGCAGAACTTTCTGGCTTTAATGTATTTAATGGTGATTGTGTGTGTATGTGCACACAAGCATGCATCACAGTGCATACAGAGACCAGAGGACAACTTTGTAAAATCAGTTCTCTTTCTACCTTTACATGGGATACAGGGATTGAACCTTAGATCACCAGGCTTGCAGTTTTAAAAGGCAGCTAGTGCCTTAATCAACTCAGCCACCTCATCAGCCCTGAGGAATTTCATTTCAGAGAAGTATTCCAGCTAACATATGAGGGAGCAATGACAGAGAATGTGTGCTAGCATCAGGAAACAAGACAAGCAAATAGTAACTTCTGATAGAAGAGCATACTGTACTTACAAAGTAGTTGTGCTTAGAAGTTTTTGTTTGCTTGCTTTTTTTTTTTTTTTTTTTTTTAAGGAAACCTGGTCATGGTGGCATTCAACACTCAAGAGGCAGAAGCAGAGGCAGGAGGATCATAAGTTTAAGGCCAGCCTGAGCTACATAGTAAGACTCTGTCTCAAAACACAAAACAACAAGAAAAATCCTCAAAAAATGTCAAAATATGGGGTTTATGACACCATTTGATATTAAAAATTACTGCTATTGTTTTGGTGGTAATGATTTTTGTGGTTGCTTTTAATCTCATATCTTTTAGAGCTACCCGTGAGGTATTAGTAGATGAAATAATATAGATTTCTTTCAAAGTAATAGGTGAAGTCATGGAGCACATGCTTGAGTAGGAGTGGCAATGATGATAAACAGGAAACCAATGAAGCCACGCGACCACTTTCGATATGCTATGAAAGTTTCCCATGATGAAGTGCTCTGGAAAAGCTCTTTGGCTATTAGATAGAAGGCGGAGTGGGGAGGAGAAGAGCAGCACAAATTAGGAGGGTGTACAGTCCAGCCGCATTGATGGCGGTGCGCGAGAGTGAGGAACTCAAGGTGGAAATGAGAAGGGCTTGGTTTTAGGATGTATGGATAAGGTGGAGCCAACCAGACTCAGTGTGATGAGAAATAATCACCCGACCTCCCTCCAAAAGATGCCAGGCCAGTGCAGTCCTAACCTCTAGTGAAGGACCCAAGACTTTCTTCCTTCCCTAAAATGACTTTTTTCCTCTCTGCAGAATACCAAAGCAAACAAGGAGCTGATTCGGTGTTTCATCCTTTCTCGGATTATTTTTGGGGAAGAACACTGGAAATGTGCACAGGCTTTAGCTAACCTGGCTTATGGTTACCTGACACTAAGAGGTACTTTTGTTTCCCCAGCCAGGTCTTGGTGGGCCAGCCTATGAGGCCAAAGTAAGCCATCCCTTGGGAGCTGAGATGACTGGGAGACCCCTACTTAGTTAGCTCCATGCCACAGTTCATCAAGAGAAGGGGGAGAGTCCATGGGGACAGGGGACAGTGTACCTTAGTAATAAAGATGATGTTGGTGGTGGTGACAGTAGTTATGGACTGTCCACTATGTGCCAAGGTAGTGGTTTTTAGTCTTCATAAATCCCTCAAAGGGCTACAAGTGTTAGCTTGTGGAGAAGACACTGAGGCAAAGTGAGAAGGAACAGGGCAATAGGAAGCTAATATTCTGAAGAAAACACTCAGCTCTCGGGGAAGGCCGACCCAGTAGTTTTCTGGTACAGGGGTACAAGCTGGAATCTGTAGTTGGTTGTTTTTACTCTTTGCTCTTTGGGGCCCACCACCCAGCTCCCAAATAAATCATACACATAAGCTTATTCTTTCTTGTAAATGCCCAGACTTAGATTGGCTTATTTCTAGCCATCTTTTCTTAACTTAAATTATCCTATCTACCTTTTGCCTCTGGGATTTTACCTTTCTCTATTTCTGTATATCTTTTCTTTCCTTGTTATTCTATGTCTGACTGTGTGGCTGGGTGCCTGGCCCCTTCTTTTCTCGCTCCTTGGTCTCTCTTGCTCCCTGATCCCTCTTTTTCTCCTTCTATTTATTTTCTCTGCCTGCCAGCTCCTCCTATCTTTTCTCCTGCCTTGCTATTGGCAATTCAGATCTTTATTAGACCATCAGGTGTTTTAGACAGGCACAGTAATACAGCTTCACAGAGTTAAACAAATGCAACATAAAAGAATACAACACATCTTCACATCATTAAAACAAATGTTCCTCAGAATAAACAAATATAACACATCTTAAAGTAATATGCCATAATGGGAGTCCATTTGCTGAAACTGGAACCTGAGTAAAAGCTCAGAGTTCAGAACTTTTCAGTAAGGGCTCAATAAATATCTTCAACAGATTGAGGCATTTCTGGAACAAGGGTGAGTGGAAACTGAGAAGGGAGTATTCTATACAAAACTCCTTATAAATCAGAACATCATAGGCTTTCTTCAGACCCAAATGGTAAGTGTCCTTACTGAAGAACAAAACTTTACTCCCATGGTGCTTTTGGTCATGATGTTTATCCAGCAACAGAAAGCAAACTAGACTAGTTGGCAACTGAACAGTGGGTCTGCAGCTAGGAAAACATGAGTTGAAGTCATAGGTTTGGACAAGTTTGATCAAAAAAAAGTATGTAAAAAGAGGAGGAGGGATGGCAGAGGACATCAGAGCAGAAAGCGGGAATGTTAGGAATGGGCAGCAGGAGAGGAGACAGAAAAAAATGGAAGGGCTGTGTCATGGTTTAAGGGAGGACACAAGGTCTCCAAAAGAAGTGTGGTCTGGTCTCAGCAGTTGATAGTCAGAGGTCAAATAAGGTCAAGGCTGGTGACCCAGTAGAGTTGGCAGTTCGGTCCCTGGAGAATGTTTTAGTTAGATATAAGTACCTAGACTTGAAACATGAGTCCCTCATCCCCAACCTAGGGTCTTCTAGGCTACACTAATTACGGCCTTTCTTGGAGAATAGCTCCATGCCTCAGAGTTCAGTTATAGTCTTTATCCAGTCTCCCCCAATTAATCCTTTCTAGTGTTTGGCCCATGGACTAGAACAACAAGGCTTTCAATGCCATAGACGTTTGAGAGGGATAAAGGACTCTCTGAGTTCTACTTACTTCTGTTGCTATTAATCCTGTAACTGCTTTGAAAATAGACAGAGGGACAGAATATATGAACCAGCCTGCTGTGGGGAAGGAGGGAACATTCTTGTGTGTCTTCATGCCTGGTTGCACATGTGCATGTCTTAGAGACATCAGACCTGCTTTCTTCATTTCCCTTTGGGTTCTTTCCCACATTGGAACATGGGTATCAAGCCCAAAGGCTGATTTTTCTTAATAAGCAGTCCTTCCGTAACCATTTTATGATGAATTTATATGTGCAAAAGAAACATTGGGAAGAGCATACTGGGACTATAATGTACAGGCACCCTCAAAGAACTTAGAACCTCTTGTGTGAAGTGAGCTACCTGGAGACCTATGATAGCATGTGTTTAAGGTCAGAGTTCTGTAACTGATTTAAATAAATGCCCTTGGAAAGGTTGGTAGATGGTGTGTGTGTGTGTGTGTGTGTGTGTGTGTGTGTGTGTGTGTGTCCATGCACATTCAAGAAAGACTAAGAAAGTAATAGGATGTGGTTAGTGGAAGAAAACACGGTGTGGGAAGTAAGAGTCTAATGAAAGACAAGGGCAGAGGTAAAGGCTTAAGGGAGCTATGTGCAGTGTCTGTTTAGACAGCAGGGAGATACCCTATGTAGCCATGACTTGGACTAGGAAGAGGAACTTGGAAATGAGGCTGTGCTGGGCAGATAACAGCATGACTTTTAAACATTGCCAAGGGCCTTGAACTGATACAATAGGGAAGAAAGGCTGCTGAAGGTTTTCCAGCAGGCCGCTGAAAATATCAGAGTATCCCTTTAGCAAAACCAATCTCTCAATGATAGTTGAATGGAAGCAACTGAGTAATCTGGATCTAGTCCTAAAGCCAAACCTAAATAAATAAGTAAAAAAGTAAGGATTCAGGGGTCTATGAAGAAAAGACCATTTTAAAACCAAGTCTCACTTCCAGGAATCTTTCCTAAATACACACTTACAACATATGGATTAAGCTATTTTTTGAAGATTGGTTATGGTACCGAAAGATTAAACACAACAAAGAATCTGTCGATGGAGAGCGAGCACACATACACAAAGGGGGAAGGACTTGTTGAGGAGCATGAAGGACCTCTGCGTACTGCTAGTTCTTCTTGCGTGAGTAAGAGGGGAATAGACAACGAGTATGCGAGACAGAAAAGTATGACAGAGTGCTTACAACAACAGTAAACCAGGCTGGGAATGAGGCCTCGCTGTTTGCTGTTCCACATGACTTTAATTTCTCTTTCTTTCCTTTTTCTTCCCTGTAAGATGTTGTAGTGTGTAGCCCAAGCTGGCCTCCAATTTACTATGTAGCTGAGGATGATGTTGGACTCCTGATCTTCCTGTCTCCACCTCCCAAGTGCTGGCTTGGTTTTAGCTTTTCAATCGTAGAAATAAATATTCTGTCCTAAAATGATCGTTGCCCAGGAGGGCACAGCAGCACAGGTGTGTGATCCACAGCAGCCAGGAAGCTGGAGCAGCAGTAGGATGACAAGCTAGAAACCAAACCACAGAGCAAGTTCAAGGCTAGCCTGGGCTACGTGACACTTGTTTTCTCTACCCACTCCAGAAGGAAAGGTAAATTCCCAAAGGCAATTTTGACCCCAAACATGCCATTTTCATTGATGAATAGATCATGAAAGGAGAACTGGAATTGTTGAGTGGAAGGTGTTTTGTTATTGTTTGCTTGTTTGTGAGATAGGGTCTTACTATATAGCCCCAGCTAGCCTCTGACTCACAGAAATTTGCTGGTATTGAAGTCATAAACTACTAGGCCTGGCTGGGTGCAGGCTTTGATGTGTTGAATTTGAATTTCAATAGAGAAACCTACTATTATTTTACTTGGTGTTAGAAACCTGGGAACAAAAGGTGAGAATAGAGAAAGGCAATCATAAGCACCAGGACCTCTGGAGACTAAAACTTGACAGAAGATATGGATGTGACAAGCACTTGAAGCTAGCTAGGGTTGCAATTATGGGAGTTGCTTGGATTTCCAAAATGTGACGAGAAGAGGAATATGCAGAAAGACTTGAAAAAGAGGACATGGTGATGAGTGGGAACCTTGGGAAAGACTTACTTAGCAAAGAATCGGTTAGGAAGGCTCAAGTAAATAAGGGTATTTGGTGCTGCAGCAAAATGGACAGTAAGAAATTGTGATTTGATGAATTTGGTAGGTCCATGGAAACCTCAGAACAGTTACTCCACAGTGGCTGCAGCAGAAGACAGTTTCCAGAGTTAAGTTCAAGGAACAGGGATGGATGATTACACAGTACATTCTCTTGTTTTAGTTTAGTTTGATTAGATTTGAGACAGTGCTTCATTTTGTAGACCAGGATATGCTCAAACCTATAATTTTTCTGTCTAAGCCTTCTGAGTGCTGAAATTACAGGTGTGTGGCACCATGCCTAGCTGGACTACATGTTGTACATACTAGGTATTGAAAGATAGGAAGGATAGCTAAAAATGTTTTTTAAAAAAGACATATTGTTTTACAAAAGAAAGAGATACAATAATATTTCAGGCAGAGAAGAAGAAGTAAATTGGAAAAGAGTATTGGAAATGTCTTAGTTAGGGTTTCTATTGCTGTGAAGAGAAACCATGACCATGGCAACTCTTATAAAGGAAAGCATTTAATTGGGGTTTGCTTACGGTATCATTAGTTTAGTGTATTGTCATCATGGCAGAGAACATGATGGCATGTAGGAAGGAACGTTGCTGGAGAAGTAGCTGAGAGTTTCTACACTGATCCATAGACACTGGGACTGGCTCAGGCATTTGAAAGCCCAAAGCCCAACCCCAGTGACACACTTCCTCCAGCAAGACCACAGCTACTCCAATAAGGCCGTATCTTTTAATCCCTCTCCAGTGTGCCACTCCTTGACAACCAAGCATTCAAATCTGAGCCTATTCATGCCACCACAGGAAGCATTTTTTAAAATGGGGTAGCCTGTCCTCCCAGCACTTAGATTGACGTCATTCTGGGCTACCTAGAGAAACCCTATTCAATAAGTTAGTGGACTAATGGGTGAGATGGGGTCCGGGAGGGAGCATGAAACCTTGGTAGAACAGAATGTGTAGGTGGCTGTTGCTTGGTGAGATAAAGTTAAGGATGCCAGGAGTGGAACTCTGTTTCCAGCTGCCCTGAGGGGTAATTCTAAAGAGCTCGATGGCACAGCAGCAAAGAAAGGACAGGCAGACAACACCAGGGTAGTCTGACACATGACAACGAACTGTTTCCAAGTGTGCCAGAAGGAGCAGATGGTACGTGGACAGGCAGTTTCCTGCTAGTTTGCTTGTTATTAATGAGATAGTAAATTAATCAGTCAGCTTGCTGTAATTGGGAACTGTCCAGATATTCATGCTCTGTTGTTAGTACTACAAAACCAGAAAAAGTAAAAGTCACGAGCCCTGTTTTCTCTAATTAGAAAAAAAAACCTGGTACAGAGACAACTGAGGATGATTTAAAACAAAGCCAAATGTAACAACAAACAAACAAACAAAAACTCCCACAGATGATCTAGCCTGCAGGAAGCCCAACTCCAGCTTAAAGTGAGTTTGCATTTGAGAGGGTCTTTGCAGAGCCATGAAAAATGCTCAAAGTGGAGACAGATAAAAGAGATTACTCAGTAAGAGAAACTGGCTCTGGGAGAAGCAGTGGTTAACATGCATCCAGACTCTATTCTAGTACCTCTTAATCCTTCCTCATGAATTAAATTTACCCTGGAGACCACAATAAGAAGGAAGGTGTTTTCATGAGCATCTCTTAGAAAGAGAAATCTTGAGACACAGGTAAACTAAATTGTTTGTTCAAGGCCACATGGTTAGTAGTATGTGGCTGTGCCAGGGCTTATTTCTAGGAAATCTGACCATTGACCTTGCTCTCTTGTTCCATAATAACTCCTTAAACATAAAAGATGACCAACGGTGACTGCTTTCAAGTGACCATAGTGACCTTAGAAGACTGGGTCACTCTGAACAGATTTCCTCTGGCCTGAGTCATGTTAAGAGACATCAGCAGCCAGGCATGGCAGCACACCTTTAATCCCAGCTTCCAGGGTCAGAGACAGTCAGACACCTGAGTTCGAGGCCAGCCTGGTCTACAGAGTAAGTCAGGACAGCTAGGGCCACATGGAGAAACCCTGTCTCAAAAAACCAAAACGGGGAGAGTAGAGAAACACAGACAGACAGACAGAAAGACATCAGGCAGGCAGACAGAGAGAGAGAGAGAGGAGAGAGAGAGAGAACAGAGATGAATAACTGCCCACACTAAAACAAAATGATCAATCTATTTCTAGACAAATTTGAATCCATTTGACAATTCATCAGCCCTTACCTGTTACCACTGACTCTGCAGGTTTGATGCTACTTCGATTTTTACCTCATTTATGCATCTTAAGTGCAACATAGTAAGGGTGGTGATGCCCCTGGCATGAAAGGACAGAGAAAAGAAAATGACTGAGTAACCATTGGGGTTGAAGACATGGAAATTAGAGTTGTCTGATGATGCGACATCCTTCATAGAAAGACCCGGTAGAAAGTCTCATGTGTATGCACATGTGCAGAGTTTTCTTTTTCAATTAAAAAATGCAGATTCATTTCAAAGTGACACTGATAGTGACTTTAGAGGACATGTTATCATGCACTTTATTAAATAGTATGTGCCATAAAAATAATTGCTATCAGACAATGGGAAACTGCATAAATACTTCAGACATCAACAGAGTGCTTTCATACCTGAAAAGGTTGGAAAACATTTCTCTAGAGCAGTGGTTTCCAAAGTCTTGAGAGTTAGTTCCCCTTTCACTGAAAGTGCTTGGGCACTTTCCATTTCTGTCATTTATTACAAAGCCGGTTCAGCAGTATTTATATATGCAATATGATAAATAGGTATAAGACAGGAAAAAAAGAACAGGCTAAAAACAGCACCGAAGTGTTGGTCCCCCAATACATGATGACATCTTGTGTGCCCACAGGAGTACATGCTTCCCACCTAGGCTGGAAAGACTGTGAAAGCAGCACTTCCCCCCTTCAGTGCTTAGTTTGAAGTGTGGGGATCCCAAACCCTGCTTGGTTTCTTTAAACCCCACTGGTTTTCAGTTCAGTGTTTTCACTGGGGACATAGGAGTGTGGAGACCACTGTATACCTGGCAGTTGAGCGTGCTGGAAGACAGTTCCTCTTAGAGATGTCACAGCAATCCAGGCACCACCAGAGCAGGGGAGGCAGGCCCGTGAAGCCCTGGGGATGCTTCAGAGCAGGTTTCTCTGTGGTGGTTGCTTCACTTCCAACCTACCCATCCAGAAGGTTACGCCGCTGTGGGGATGTTGAGTAACTCCTCCATGTTCACCCTTCTTTCTCCTAGGGAATCAGGGAGACAACTGAGTTGTGTTGCTACACTCCCAAGTATCCATGTGGTTTTGGAAAACAAGCCGTTTGATCAAAAGACTTTCTTGGTTTCCTATTTTAATGTCTTGGGTTTTAGACACCAGCACCGGCTTCTACTATCTCATTTTCCGAGTTGACTAGTTGATGCATCTGACAAGTGAGATGCAGTCACCTCACCTTAGTGTCTGCTTTGTTTTGAATGTGTCCTCTCTAAAAATCTAGGTGTCATCAAAGTGAAAGTATCAAGATGTGGAGCTGATCTAATTATTGATAAGAGATGATTGGGCCAGGAGTGGTCCATCTCCAAGAATGAGATTATGGCCTCAGTAAAAGAGGCCATAAGCCATCCTCCCATGTGAATAGAGCAAGAAAGGCATACCCACCTGTAGATGTCATACTCTTAGACTTCCCAAGCTCTAGGATTTTGAAAAAATAAACTTTTGCTCTTTCTAAGTCGTCCAGTCTCAGGTGGTCTGTTATGGGAACACAAGAAGGCCAGCCTCCAAGACTGCATCATACAGACCCAGCTCACAGTCTGTACATCTTTAAGTTCAAACTTCACTTTTAGTCTAATGGGTCCATTTCTTATCTTTTCTAACACTTTTGTTTTCATGGCCACAGGCTTTACTCAAATGCAAACTCCTCTGTTAATCAAAATCCGACCAAGATGATTTTGCTAACTCTAGCCAGGCATAGTGGTGCATGCCTTTTCTTTTTTTCTTTTCTTTCTTTCTTTCTTTCTTTCTTTCTTTTCTTTCTTTCTTTTTTTTTTTATTTTTGTTTTTTGTTTGTTTGTTTGTTTTGTTTTTCGAGACAGGGTTTCTCTGTGCAGCTTTGCACCTTTCCTGGAACTCACTTGGTAGACCAAGCTGGCCTCGAACTCAGAGATCTGCCTGGCTCTGCCTCCCAAGTGCTGGGATTAAAGGCATGTGCCACCACCACCCGGCAGTGCATGCCTTTGATCCCAGCAGAGGCAGGCGGATCTCTGTGAGTCTGTGATCAGCCTGGTCTACATCATGAGTTCTAGGATAGTTAGAACTATAAAGTGAGACCCTATCCCAGAAATAAAACTTTTACTAACTCTTTCTCCAGGTGTGGGCCTCAGACACCCTGGATTAACATCACCCAGGAGAGTTGTTATCAGTTTGAATGATAGGTAACCCTTGAAGACCTTATTGCTGTCTTAACTGTGCATCTTGTTTCTCACCTCTGTGCTGGTAAACCAGTAACTAGTGGAAGCTGAAAGCAAGGCCCTGCATAGGGCAGTGTGAGAGCCGCATGAGTCTGCTAACTTAGAACCAAGCCCTCTCTTTACAGAACCCACTTCCCTAAACTTCCCTTTCCTTCAGCTAAACTCTTCAGGGCCTACTTGGATTCAGGATCAGGTTTTGAGCCGTTCCAGAGAAGGCTTTGTTCCTTGTTGTGACTCAATAAGAAGGTCTTGCACATTGAGGACCTCTGAGGGCTGCAGGCTCCAACGGCCACTCCTTCCAAATATCCCTGGTTGAAAATTGAGTTGAACCTATGCTGTGAAAGCATGCTCCAAGGCCAAAGGCAGAGTGGAATTTTTTAGGCACAGGCCAGTGGTGTGAAGCAAGAATTAGGGACACAAGAGGCCTACTTGGCAGGAGTGAACATGTGCACCAGCCCTTGATGCATTCAGAGAGGGCCGAAAGTAAGCACCACTTCTTGACTTCATTAGAATGGAAGAGAACAGGATGGTATCCAGCCCTTCACTTTTCCCATGAAGAAAAGGGAAAGATATGACTTAGAGTTGATGATGAGGCAGTAGTCCAATAGACGGTGTTCTCAAGTCTGTCTTCTACCTCTGTTAACTGGACAAATAGTTCTCAGGAATACCAGATTTGTTTTTTAGAAAACAAGAGGAAATCCCCACCAGTTCTACCTGGGACTTGGCATTCCCTGAGTCTTCCTAGTGAGGGGCCCCACTGCACTTATAAATTGGATTCTTGTGTGTGTGTGTGACCAATTAGTATGACCAGCTTCATCTTGGATTGGACAAAAAGAACCCTCAGATGGAAGTAATTACATTCCTAAACCCTTGTATTTATAGAACGTATTTTCCAGAAAGCTGAAAGCTGGCCCTATTTGTCTCTGTGTGCTTGGTTAGGGGCAGTTTTCATAAAGAGTATCATTTGCCATTTGGAGGATGGAGATGCTTTGCAAATTGAAAAGGTCACATGCATTTGCAGCAGAATGTCGAAGGGGTTACTCAGCTCCCACCCCTGTCAATCACTGGTTTCTAAACTGAGATCCACAGATCAATGCCAGGAAGGCTGCATAAAGATCACCTGTGGGGTTCAAAACAGAACTTCCTGGACCAGTTCTTTTAGAGATTCCAGCTTCCTAGGACTAGGTTAGATCCAGGGATCTGTGTTGTATAAACACTCCAAGTACTGTGATTCACTAGATTTAGGAACCATACCTCACAACCACACTGTCTACCTTCTGCTCTTTCAGGAATGCTTTAGACTGGAACATGCCTTATGTAATGTCTTTTTTTTTTTATTGACACCCCCTAACTTCTTTGACACCTCTCTAACCTTCCTTAGGCCTCCCAGCTCAGGCCAAGAAACATGCTGTGTCGGCCAGGAACACACTGCTGACCTGGAAGCAAAACACAACCTCAGACAAGGAGAAAAAGGAAATCCTGGGAGCTCTGGTCATGCTCTACTATACTCTGGGAACAGCTTGGCTCCTCCAAAAACAATATCCTTTCTGTCCCAAGTGGACCCAGCAATGAAGGTTACAGGCTGCATGGCAGATGGGAGGGTAGAAGGCGGAAGTGGCTCCTGTGAGCTGTGGTTCAGCATCTGGTCCCTCCATTAGGCATTTGTCCACCTAAAGAGGTATGCATTTTATTTTTGTGTTTGTTCCTATAAGGCCTGAGTTGAGCCACGGAAGGGATCTTGCTAGCGACACACCCCATAGCCAATTGGAATGTTCTAAATCTGGTAGGCCTTCCATGGAACACTCAAAGTTAATATTCCCAATGCATATGTAAGTGGTAGTGGTGGTAGCAGTGTAAGACTGGAGAGAGTGAGTGGCAAAGTACACTAGCCCCCTATCCATAGTAATTCTCTGGGGGAGCTTTAAGAAGTGCTAAATGGCTTCTTCTCTGGGAATCTTGATTTTTTTTTTTTTTAACTAGGTCTAGGGTAATTATGTTCCTTGAACTGGTTGAAAGACACAAGCAACTATAATGTATAGCAGAACCCACTGGTTTAATGGGTGCTTGATCATCTAATGCTTTTTTTTTTTAATGCTGTTAAGAATATTGCCTATGAAAATAGAAGCCACACAAAAGGACCACTGATGAGGTTCTCCGTATCTCCGGAAAAGGAGCCTGGTATATGACTGTATCACATGACATACTCAGCTTATAAAGGGGGTGGGAGTTATGTCAGCTTATTGTTGTAGAAGTTCTAGTTCAAGGTCTGCTGGATCCTCTGCTCTTGGGCCTGTAGCAATGCAGAGAATCGTGTCAGGAGTGCCCAGTGAAGTAGAACCACTTACCTTATAGCCAGGGAGATGAGAAAGAGGAAGATGCTGGACTCCCACCGTGTTTATCAAGGGCATCCCCTCCTGTTCCCCTGTAACCAGATCCCACCTCATCAAGGTTCGAACATCTCCCAAGTGTCATGATAATATGCAAGCTCTTGATACACAGACCTTTCAGGACACCAGGGAGCAAAGTGATATCAACGTCTATCCTTAAGAAATATGTGGTTTTGATCTTTATATTCTCCCCTCTTGGTAGGTGTCAGGAGAAGTAGAGTTCCTGAGTAATCTTGAGCATTCTGAGCCCAGAAGCTCACATCTCTCCCCTTCGACACACCTTCCACCTATCAGCTTGCTATATCTGACATGTGGTCTTCTGCTGTTACACCCTTAGTGGGGAGCAATTAAAATTCAGGAAATGGAAGGATGTTTGGGAATTAAGGGGATTTTCTTTTCTGCTATTTGCCTCTGGCCCCAAACCTGCTTTTCTTGGATTTTCTAAATGAACCAAAAAGTCCCTTTCAGCATAATTAGTTCCTCTCGTTTCCCATGGCTATGAAACAATTTGGTAAAAATGAATAACTGTTGTTGGGCAGTCAATGTCTCTAAAGGAAATCTAGTATAATTTACAGTTTCCGTTTCTTCCTGTAAACACTCCCCACTCCAGACCTGGATTCAGACAGCCACCACAGGAAACCCAAGGCCTTAGTCTTTTCCAGAGAAGTCTCCCTTCTTGATGACACACACTGGAGAATTGAAAAGACAGTTAAATATCTGTTTTCAAACAACTGCTTGGTTTTTTCCCAAGGGCCCCATTGGTTAGCTTATAGACTGCTGTCCCTATACAGTGGCAGTCAGTGTGCCTGCATTTCCCTTGACTGACTCACTGGCAAACAGGCCTATACCCACCTGCAGAAAGCAGACAGGAACATGAAGGAACTGAAAGATTTAAACAACGGAGGTGATGGGGGAAGCCAAGTCTCAGAGAAAGACCTAACCATTGCTTTGGGCAGGTAAGATCTAGCCAAAAAGAAGTAGAAGCTTTTATGAATGAGGTCTGGGTTGTTTTTTTCCTGTTCTTTGACCTAATAAAAGGGGGGATATGTTGGGAGCAAAAAGCCCAGAACTCAGCTGATAATAAAAGAGGTCCTATTTGTCAAGTGTGGGTTCTGTGAGTTTACTGTGTCCTAACACCCTTAATCTTCACAGCCACCATTGAGGTCGGCAGTATGACTGTGGTTTCCTCAGCCAGCCAGGAGACGGAGCTGAGGTTAAGCAATTGGTCTAAGGCAGTGGTTCTCACCTGTGGGTTGTGACCCCTTGGGGTCACAAAACAGATATCCTGCATGTCAGCTATTTACATAATGATTCTTAACAGTAGCAAAATTACAGTTGTGAAGTAACCACAAAATAATCGCATGGTCTGGGGTCACCATGACATGAGGAACTGTATGAAAGAGTGGCAGCTTTCAGAAGGCTGGGAGCCACTGCCCTAAGGTGACTCAGCTTGTTCCATATTGCATCTGTGATCTGAACTCACCTCTCTTTGCCCTTCATTTTGTAGCTCTCTTGCAGTTACTTTGGGATGGACTTGTTTTTCTGAGTTGCCTCTTTCTTTTGTCATCGAGTGTGGTGTCTTAACAGATAAGGAAAGAGCACTTAAGATGGCTGATTGGAGACTGTCAGAGCTATGGACAGACGTGCCTTTGGACAGACGTGCATTTTTAAGGAAAGCTCTGTTCTGTGTAGAAACAGAGTTTGTAGGATTTGTTTAAGCCAGAACAAGACTTAAAACTGTTGAGAGCTGAGTTAAGGATCCTTTGAGAATCCAGTATTTAGAAAGGAGAGTGGGCCCATCAGATTATCAGGAGAGAGAAATAATGAAAGTTTACTGTTCCCCAGATTTTTCAAATACCTTCACATCCTTGAAAGAAATCTCTTTCCAAAAGCTTTAAGCTCTTGGCATGGTAGGGCAGATGACTGAATGGTAAGTAAATGAAACATGTGTGTCACATCTGCCTCCTCTAAACAGCCATGAATCTAGAAGTCAAATGGGACATGTTGGAATGTTCAGAGCAAAATCAGACTATTGACTCAAATCCATAGGGCCATAGTTAGAGTCTGGTGAATGTCTCCTGCTGTCACAGAGGGCAGTACTTAAAGGTTTTCTGCCTTATGTGAAACAAAGCCATGTTCCCTTTTCTCTATCTATTCTAGTATTTATTTTACTTATTCATACCACAATCTTTGAGTATCTGTTTTGTGTAGGTACTAAGTGTTAGAATACTTACTAGGAATAACACATACCATACCCTGTTCTGAGTGCTTGGAAACTGTATTTCATTCAGTCTTTGCCATAACCTATGAGGGTAGGCATTCTTAATATTTTTATTTTACAGATAAGAAAATAAGGCACAGAAAGATTAACTGAATGGGACAGAATGAGTTGAAGAGCTTGGCTTATCATTGAAACATCTGAATTCATAGCCTATTTTCTGCACCATCCCATTATATTTGATATGTATCAACTATCTAGTAAAGACAGATATTTAGTAATGCCCTTTTCCATTGAAGGGTAGAGACACTAAGGCAAGATTGTCCAGGCCAAACAACTTGCTAACATCTTCCTCAAAACTCTTGATGGGAGCCATTCTTAATGTCTGAAGAGCAAGAGAAATATTTTTGGTCAAGAGAAACACATGTCTGGTTGATAGAAGAGATTGTTACAAAGAATGATTAGACATTCTAATCTAGTGCCTGTGCCCTTGGTCATGCACACTCATATTCAGGACAAGATTAATCTGTCAGAAAGGCTAGCTTACAGGCCTTTTGCTCTCTTCAGGTGCAAGTCACAAATAGGCAGCTCTGAGTTCTTTTTTATTGAGTCAAACTCTGTTTCCTAGGCTGTTCTCAAGTTTACGGGAATCCTTCTGTTTCTGCCTCATGAGTACTGGAAATATGGTTATGGGCCATCATATTTAGCCTAGAGTTTTGGGGCTTTAAGCCCTAAGACCAGGAGTTTTATGACTTTAGAAGCCAGAAATCTGTAGCTCTTGTTGCTGCGGCAGAGATGTATTTCTCGGGGTTTTGAGTCCTGTCACCCTACAGTAGGTGGTATGGCATCTCCTGAGTCTCAGGAGTCATGCTCACATTTTAAACATTGATAGCTCTCTAGATCTTTGCTTGAGGGTCTTGCAGTACCAGCTTTCAGAGCCTCTTACCTTCTACAGTCTTAGCTCTCCAGTTCTGAACCCTAGCTGTGCTCTCTGGAACTCTTCAGACACCTTTTATTTTGCTGATACGTAGTCTCAGGCTGAGTGTTACAGGGTCTTAGTATCTTCTGTTAGAGCAATAAAGACTACAGGTGGGCAATAAAAGACAATTATGGTGACGTCTCTGTTGGTGTCTAGATTTACAGCTCAAGATGTTGTCCTACTGAGAAGCCTCCAGACTGACCTTAAAAAAACGTGAAAATATGTCTGCTTGTGAGCCAGAAGAGGTGCATGGCATGCTTGTGCATAGCTTCTAATCCCATACTCACAGCCTCACATGTACATGACTGCTAGTTCTACCAGTTATCAGCCTTTCATATAAACCAATCATATGTGTTACACATGTGTGTCATGTAAGCGTGTCAATCACAGGCTTTGTTGCTGAGTCCTTAGGGCTTCTGCTTTGCCCCATCTTCACTAATATTACACAGCCCACAGTCTGTATTTATGAGTAAGTTATCCCATCTTATGCATTTCTGGGTGACATTTTTTATTTGCATTTTTATAAAAATTATATGAGAATAAAACATCTTCATGGGTTAAGCAAATGGTGGTAGTCTGTGGGATCTTGTGGGCAAAATTCAGGATAATGGGAGTTTATTTAAAGCAATGCTAGGTTTTGAGCCAACCATCCAGATGATTTGTCTATGAAGACAAATTCTTCTTGGAATTAATTTCTTATGTGTCTGCAAAGTAAGTGACCTCTGTGTGACTTTTCACCTTCTTTTCTTTTCTTGTAGAGCCTCCTTGGCCATGCACAGGATGAACCTAGCTCTGGCATACTTTGAAAAGGCAATTGGCAACATCATCATTGCCAAGGGTCATGGCACATCAGAACTGATTAGTCTGTATGAAGAAATCGCTCAGATTGAGCAGCTGAGGAAGAACCATGAGCAGGCCATCCGGTATTTGCAGCAGGTTGGTTCTTTGGCAAGGTGGTCTTGTTTGGATCCAGACCCAGTAGTTTCTCATAACAAGGAGTTAAGATTGGTCCCTTTAACCCTAGCATCCTAATGGGCAGAATTGGTTCTATGTTGTCTTAGTTAGAGTTTTTATTGCTGTGAAGAGACACTATGACCACAGCAACTCTTATAAGGAAAACATTTAATTGAGGGGGCTCACTTAAGTTCCAGAGGTTCAGTCCATTATCATCATGGTGGGGAACATGGCAGCATGCAAGAAGATGTAGTACTGGAGGAATAGCTGAGAGTCCTATATCTTGCAGGCAACAGAAAGTTGACTGATTCACTGGGCAGTATCTGAGCATATGAAACCTCTAAGTCTGCCCCCACAGTGACACTTCCTCCAACAAGGCCATACCTACTCCAACAAAGCCATAACTCCTAATAGTGTCACTTCCTAAGAGATTATGGGGGCCATTAAAACTACATTCAAACTTCCACGCATGTTAACCTTGACTTTCTTCCAGCTCCAAACAAGAGCCTCAAACCTAAAAACTACCTGACCAGAGGCTCCTGACTCTAGTGAACATATATGTTCTGTGACCTGATTGGGAAATAACACATGCCCTCCTAGGCCTCTCATCTCTGTCAGTGCTGGGAGGAAACCAAGCTTGAGCCTACCCTGAGAGGAAAAACTCATGGGGGCAGCTGACCTTGACTTGAAGAAGACCGAAAGGAAAGACTGGAGAGATAGCTCAAAGGTATTTTCCGGGCAAATACCTGGTGACCAAATTTGATCCCTGGAACCCATGGGAAAGTGGAAGGAAACAGTAGATTCCATAGAATAAGCCTCTGAGTTCCACATGTGTCTGTACATGTAGATGTGCATACATAAGCAAATAATAATAGCAGCAATAATAAATAATTTTTAATGCTTAGCCCATAGAGAGTAGCACTATTAGGAGGTGTGGCCTTGTTGAAGTAGCTGTGGCCTTGTTGGAGGAAGTGTATCACTGTGGAGGTGGGCTTTAAGGACTCATATACACTCAAGCTACACACAGTATGACAGTTCACTTCCTGTTGCCTATGGATCAAGATGTAGAGCTCTCAGTTCCTTCTCTAGCAACATGTCTGCCTACATGCCACCATGCTTCCCACCATGACAATAATGGGCTAGACTTCTGAACTGTAAGCCAGCTCCAATTAAATGTTTTCCTTTATAAGAGTTGCCATGGTCATGGTGTCTCTTCACAGCAATAGAACCCTAACTAAGACAGGCCTCTTATCTGAAAACCCATAATATTTTGTTATATCAGATGCCCTTTAAGTTCATTGAAACTGGTTTTATTTCCAAATCTAAATATAAACAAGTAAAAGTGTATCTCACTTGGAGGTAACTAATTGAAAAATGCTCAGGGAAAACCAAAACAAAGGAAGAAATATTGAGCCTATGATATAAATACCATTTAAGGTACTTCCATTTAAAATGTGCTTGAACAATTACTTAAATTCACCTTTCTCTCTTCTGAATAAAATGCTGCAGTATGGTCAGAAGTCTGCTTTCACCACAGATATACTGACATGCTGGATTTTGTACATGGGAAAAGTTGTAGCACAGCCCCCCACAGTCTTATGTCAAAAGCCATGGAGCTAAGAAAGGTATGGAGAACAATTTGACAACCCAAGATTATAAACACTAGGCAAAGGAGAGAAGCATTGGAGGATCTGCTTTGGTGCCAGAGTTACTGCCAGAGAAAGACATGAGTTTTGAATTCAAAGCTCTCTTAACACTGTGGTCAAGCCAGGTAGTAGTGACTCATGCCTTTGATCCTAGCACTCGGGAGACCAGGGCAGACAAATCTCTGAGTTCGAGGCCAGCCTGGCTATACAGGACATTCCAGGACAGCCAGGACTACACAGAGAAACCCTGTCTCGAAAAACCAAAAACCAACCAAACAAAAAAACTGGTCAAATTAGAATGAAGAAAGTAATGAACATCAACGTTTATAGCAACACCAAAAAACAAGAATTAAAATTTATAGGATATTTTTATTGTGTACGCTAGAGTATGTATTTCATTTAACCCACAAAGACCTTAAAAGTAGGTATCATTATTATTTTTTTATTATTTTTATTTTTTACTTTTTTATTTTTTTGGTTTTTCAAGACAGGGTTTCTCTGTGTAGCTTTGCATGCCTTTCCTGGATCTCACACTGTAGACCAGGCTGGCCTCAAAATCACAAAGATCCGCCTGCCTATGCCTCCCGAGTGCTGGGATTAAAGGCGTGCACCACCACTGCTTGGCTAGGTATCATTATTTTACCTCATTTTTAAGGATCAGAGAAGTGAAGCACAGAGTTATAGCCAATTCAGCTGTTATATGGCTAACAAGTGGCAAAATAGAAATTTGAACCCAGAAAATACGACCCAGGAGCTTCTAGTTAAAGGAACATGCCTGGCTTTATGGTGGGTGGGTGATGACAATCCCTTTAGCTCTTGAGACACTTACAAGTTGGCGGGTGGACTATTATGCATAGGTGAGTCTGTCCTTGCTGGTAGCTATGGGTCAGCTGATTTCACTCTTCTTTTTTCCTAAGCTACATACTTTCCATTTAAATACAAATAGTAATTCCACTAATAATTATTATTATTGTACATTTCTCTAATGGTTACTAAATGCTAGATGATATTATAAACACTTTACATATATTACTCTATTTAACAATTACAGCAACTGTTTGTGACAAATTCTAGTTTTATCATCTTTTTCTCCTGTATTTCAAGAAGTTAAAGCACTATCCTCTGTCACGGTGTTAGCTAAGCAGGACTGGAGCTCTTGGATCTGTGTTTTATGACTTTTTGATTTTGAACTCTTGAGATTCTGAGCTAATGTTGTAGTTATGTTCTGCTGTGAGACCTAGTAGAAGTAATGCAGCTAAGATTTAGTTAGAACTGACCACATGATGGATAGCATCCAGTGTTTGCATATGCTGACTCCTTTAATCTTTCCTGAGCCCTAATCAGTAAGACCCATACATTCCGTCCTGCAGAAGAAGGTGAAATCATTTGTTCAAGATCCACAAAAGGAAGTAACTGAGCTGGAACTCAGGCTCTGCTCTCATTTAATTCTGTGTTTAGCTGAGTTGGTTCCCAGTTAGCTAGCAATTCTGACAGCTGCTGAGAAATGAAGTGAAAGACTGTCACCGGGTTCTGATCTTGTCATGGGTTTCTAGACTGTCACTGGGTACTGATCTTGTCATGGGTTTCTAGACTGTCACCGGGTTCTGATCTTGTCATGGGTTTCTAGACTGTCACCGGGTTCTGATCTTGTCATGGGTTTCTAGACTGTCACTGGGTACTGATTTTGTCATGGGTTTCTAGACTGTCACAGGGTACTGATCTTGTCATGGGTTTCTAGACTGTCACCGGGTACTGATCTTGTCATGGGTTTCTAGACTGTCACAGGGTACTGATCTTGTCATGGGTTTCTAGACTGTCACAGGGTACTGATTTTGTCATGGGTTTCCTTTTTTCCAGGCCTATACTATCTGTGTTTCTTCGTTTTCTGAAGTCAGCCCCCAAACTGCTGAGGCGAGTGCTTTACTAGCTAAAGCTTACGCCATGTCTGGAGAATCCCAGCACAGGGGTAGGTAGAGGAGGTGGCCTTGCATTTATTGTCACTCCCCAGTGACATGAGAAGCAAACTGATGAATGATCCATAAATAAGAAAGAGATTATAGGTAGCTACTCATGTAATGAAAAGATAAAGCGAGTACAATTTTGTAAAAAATCAATTCCAAAATTACACATGAGGTTACAACTGATATCTTCCCAAATTAATTGAGCACCAAAACCAACTATTTTCTATTTCCTGTACTCCCTTAGAATATCCACTACATTTACCATTCTAAACTGTAGAGATCACACACACTGTAAGCATGGCTTACCACGTGAACTCAGTAGGAGAGGAGGCATCAGCTCCTCCTCTCTCCCTGCATTCAGCCTTACCTCCTCCCCTCCAGCTTTACAAGAGAGAATGATGTAGCAGTTAGAAATTTCAGGACTGTATTCAGAGATAATGGACTAGGGTTTCTAGGGGGAAGCTAAGTGTTGAGTATCTCTTCCAGCAAAACTCCTCTATCCAGCAAGGTTGTCAGAGTGAAACTGGGTGGTGGAAAGATGGATGAACAGGTGAGGGAAGCAGTGCAGGTTGAGCAGCCTGACAGATGCTGGAGTCAATTAAAGGGACTTTTCTCTGTCTTGGCTTCATAGACAATGGAGTGGGGTCTTCCCTGTCAGAAGAATTTGCGATTTGTGCAGAATGCAAAATGTCGTTCCCTAGCTGGGTGGTGGTGGTGCACACCTTTAATCCCAGCACTCGGGAGGCAGAGGTGGTGAATCTCTCTGAGTTCGAGGCCAACCTGGTCTACAAAGTGAGTTCCAGGACAGGCTCCAAAACTACACAGAGAAGCCCTATCTCGAAAAACAAACAAACAAAATTAAAGAAAAGATGTCAAAAATGTACATTGGGAAAAGAAACAGTTTCTTCAAACTAAGGTGCCAGAGTAACTGGATTGCTACATGTAAAGCTTGGGACTCGACCTTATCTCTCAGCCTGTAAGAAAATCACCTGCACATATGACCACCAAACACAATGAAATTCTCAAACTGATAGAGGTACAGGTAGGGTTGGAAACCCTTCAGGATATTGGTGTAGTCTGCACTTTCTGAGAGTGGCTGCAGTCACTCAGGAAACAACAAAAACAACTGACCAATGAGATTTCATGAAATTAAAACATGGCACAGTAGAGGAAAAGATTGAAGAGGCAGCCTACAATGCAGGAGGACATCTTTGCTAGCTCCACGTCTGAGTAATACCTGGATCATAAAAAGGACTAAAACAAACAAACAACAAACAAAACAACAACCCAAACAAACCAGTCAATAAATGAGATAGTGAAATGAACAAACAGTTCTCAGGAGAAGAAATGTTAACCGCTGTGGTGGTGGTGGTGGTGGTGGTGGAGGAGGTGGTGGAGGAGGAGGAGGAGGAGGAGGAGGAGGAGGAGGAGGAGTGGTGGACATAGCTGCTTCCAGATGGCCAGTAAACACGAAACCATGTTCAGCATTATACTAATCAGAGAAGAGCACACAGAGGTGAAGTTGAGATTCCATCACCCCAGCCAGAATTCACAGGAAAGCTCATTATCTCCTGTGACAATAAATGGTGAACTCATAATCTACATGGTCACTGAGGAATAAGAAGCCCTGGACCACCTACCCCAGAAAGCACTTGAGAGGAAGAGAGTGGCTCTCAGCTTCTGGGAAGTCCCTGACCCAATTCAACTCCTAACACACTGAGCATCCTCCTCACAGTTTCCATCTCAACCATCAGAAAAAGGGGAGAAGTTTAGGGAGCCCCACTCTCAAATTTCACCAATAAAATTCACTGCACCAAGCTCCCCACCACCACCACACACACATACAAAAAATAACATAAGGGAATACTTCCTATTTTTATGATGTCATCATCATAAAGATATTACAGGAAAAAAACAAATCAGTACTTTCATATATGTAGCTATGGAACGTTCTTGATGAAATACATAGCTAATAAATACTATGCCATAAACAACCAAAAATTCCCCCTAAAGAATGCCAGGCTCATTCAATATTCAACTTTTAATCAATATACCATACAAACAGACTAAAGATGAAAAGCCTATAATTTGTATCAATTGCTCCAGAAAAAAAACAGTATACAAAATGTAAAACCCATTCATGATGAATGGGAACCTCTTTATTCACAAATGTATGTATTAAGCAGTTAATATCCTTCTTAATGGTAAAAGACTATTTCTACCTTAAGACCACTCAGCAAGGTAAGGATCTTTAACTCTTGTGTGACTTAGTGCTACAAGTTGAAGTAATAAGACAAGAAAAACCTAGGAATAAAACTTAGGAAAGAATATTAGGAAACTTAGGAAAGAATGTTTTCTACTTGCAAACAATGTATTGTCTCTGCAGAAAATTCTAACACAGATATGGAACTTCTTGACTAAGTAAGTTTAAGTTTATCAAGGTCTCCAAATGAAATCAGAGCTGATCTAAATAAATGCAGAGACACCCTGTGTGTGTAATAGAAGACTTAAGACAATAAAGGGGTCAGCTTTTCCAGAAGTGATCTAAGAACTTTAATTATGGTCATTGTTCCAGCAGGAATTTTTACAAATAAAGATAAGACTCTAAAATACATCTGGAGAATCAAAGAAGCTACAATAGCTAAATCCATTTTGAAAATTAAGGGTATAGTTAGAGTATAATAACTAATACAATAAAGCTTCAATAATCAAGAGAGTGTGGTGATATCAAGATCAGTATTACTACAACATAACTCAGAGTCCATAGATAGACCTATATGAATATGACCAGTTAACTTTTGATAAAGGTACAAAAGAAATTCAATAAGAAAAGCATAATCCTTTAAGTATTAAGACGATTGGACATTCACATAAAAATAACAAGTTAGAATTCTTGCTTTTTTATATCATACATAAGCACTGACTCATAGTCTCATGTCCTAATGTAATAACTAAAGTTTATATAGAAAGACAGTCAAAAGAGATAAAAAAAACCTGCATAAAAATTAAATATAAATGGTCAATAATCATGAAAAAAATATTAATCAAGAAGTGAATAAATAGTGGTGAGCTATGGTAGTTCAATGCCTGCAATGTCAAAACTCAAGATGCTGAGAAAGAAGGACTGTGAATTTGAGATCAGTCTGGCCTATATGGTGGGAAGAGAGGGAGAAGAGGGAGAGACAGAGAACTAAAGATATGCTTTTTTCCTATTGAAGTCTTAAATGATGATGATCGGCTTGGTGGCAGCAATTTGATTCAAACTCTGGATAATAACTTGGCAGGGTATTGCACATCTTAGTGTATATAACTTCTTTTTTTAATTTTTACTTATATGACTATGTGCAGGTATGTGCATGTGAGTGCAAGTGCTCTTGAGGCCGGAGATGTCAGATCCCTCAGTGACTGAAGTTACAGTGAGCTGCCCAGTGGGGGTGCTGGGAACTGAACTCTGGTCCCTAGAAGAGCAGCACAGGCCCTCCACTGCTGAGCCATCTCTCCAGCCCCTCAAAATGTGTATATCTTTAGAACAGCAGTGAGATCAAGTTCTCACCTAGCCTGTGTACGTTTTATTTAGTCTTAAAAACGAGGATTTAAAAGTTAGATGATAGGCTAGATGCTGCCTCTGTGTGTTCTGGTGAAGGACAAAACATAGGAAAATATCGATTTTATTTCAAGCAGAGAAAGAAAGAGCTGCAGAAACTCACAAAGGAAGCAAAAGGAAACCTTAAAGGCAGAAGATCAGTGATGCAGGGAGGCTTAATGCAGCTCCAGCTGCTGGATGCAGGGAGGCTGAATGCAGCTCCAGCTGCTGGATGCATGGAAGCTGAATGCAGCCCCAGCTGCTGGATGCATGGAAGCTGAATGCAGCCCCAGCTACTGGATGTATGGAAGCTGAATGCAGCCCCAGCTGCTGGATGCAGGGATGCTGAATGCAGCTCCAGCTGCTGGATGCAGGGAGGCTGAATGCAGCTCCAGCTGCTGGATGCATGGAAGCTGAATGCAGCCCCAGCTGCTGGATGCATGGAAGCTGAATGCAGCCCCAGCTACTGGATGTATGGAAGCTGAATGCAGCCCCAGCTGCTGGATGCATGGAAGCTGAATGCAGCCCCAGCTGCTGGATGTATGGAAGCTGAATGCAGCTCTAGCTGCTGGATGCAGGGAGGCTGAATGCAGCTCCAGCTGCTGGATGCAGGGAAGCCAAATGCAGCCCCAGCTGCTGGATGCAGGGAGGCTGGATGCAGGGAGGCCGATGCAGCCCCAGCGGCTGTTCTGGGTTGGTGGTGTGTTGAGAACAGAAGCAACTTGCCTCTTCCTTGCTGAGCACTGAGAATCTAACAGTAGGCTGTTCATATGATCCTAAAATAAAACCAGAAGAGATACATCCTTCAACAGATGCACACATCATAACACAAGGATAAAAGAGACATAAAAGGCAAAATTACTCCCAAACATGCCAACCCCCCAGTTACCTAAAATGTAAAAATGGCCTCAGCTCACCACCAATAAAGAGATACACAGCAGCTGGCTGGATTTGAAAGAAGACCAAGACACATACCTCATTGGTGGTCTTAGTTAGGGTTTCCATTGCTGTGACCAAAGCAACTTGGGTGGAGTTTATTTTGCTTATATTTCTGCATCATAATCCATCATCAAAGGAAGTCAGAGCAGGAAAATGGAGGCAAGAACTGAAGCAGAGGCCACGGAGGGGAGCGGCTTACTGTGTTACTCCTCTGGAGTTGCTCAGCCTGCTTTCTTGCAGCAACCCATGACCTACCTCCCAGGCGTGGCACCACCCACAATGGGCGGGGCCTCCCCTCGCCCATCAATTACTAATTAGAAAATGTACCACAGGCTTGCCCACAAGCCAGTCTGTTGGGGACAAATTTTTTCCATTTTCCAAAATGACTCTAGTTTGTTGTCAAGTTGATATAAAAGCTAGCCAACTGGAAAAGACATCCACATACTGGGAGTCAAAGGATGGAAAACAATCTACCAAGTGGATATGAGACAAATGTAAGCTTACAAAGCTATTTTGATGTCTGATAGAGGAGACTTCAAACCTAAACTGTAAGAAATAAAGAAGACCACAGAGTACTAATAAAAGGAATGATAATCAAAAAGATCTAACAATGATAAATATATATGCATAAAATGGTAGGGCTCCTAATTTGATAAACTTTAATGAAGATAAAAAGTTCAGATAAGTTCTCATATAATAACAATGGGTTGTTTCATCTCTAAATAGGTCATTATACAAACTAAACGAAAAGAAACTTCAGTTAAATTACATCACAGCTCAAATGGACTTAATAGATACCCACAAATATACCTATAAAAATTCTTTGCAGCAGCCAATTTAACCTTCTATAAAACAGACACATCCTAGGCCACAAGTCAAACCTCACCATATTTTCTTGGATGTTATCTGATCATATCTCACCAAAACTAGAAATCAATAGCAAGAAAAAACAGAAATGCATGGGCCCGAACATTGAGTAAACCAGGAAACAATTAAAACTAATTTCTGGAATCAAATGAAAAGTGAAAGTATACATTACCAGAATCTTTGTGATACAGCTAAGGCAGTTCCCAAGGAACCTTTGTACTCAAGGGTCCTTACGTTTAAAAACCGGAGGCCAGGTGTGTTGGCACAAGCCTTTAATCCCAGCACTGGAGGAAGCAGGGGCAGGTGGTTTCCAGTGACTTTGAGGCCAGCTTAGTCTACATAGTAAGTTCTAGGACATCCAGGGCTATGTAGAGAGACTGTGTCTCTAGTTATTTGATTAATTATTAATACAAGACAAAATATGAATGCTCTTAAATGACATAATGCTGCACTTCAAAGTCATATAAGAACCAGAACAATCCAAACTAAACTCTATAGATATCAAGAAATAATATGTTAGAGCAGAAATTAATAAAATTGACATAAAAAGAACAATATAAAGAATCAATCAGACACAGGGTTAGTTCTTTGAAAACTAAACAAGATTGAAAAACCTTTGCAAAAGAAAGGGGGAACACAAGTAAATACCACTGAAGATAAAAAGTGAGAAGTTAGTACAGAGTTCATTGAAATTCAAATAATTACCAGGAAATACTTTGAAAACCTGCAGTTCAAAAACAAAATTCCTAGAAAACCCAGAAGTGGAGAAATTCCTAGGCACATGTGGCTTATCAAAATTAAATCTAGAGGATATAAACTGCTTAATTAATTCCACAATAAAAATTGAAGCATTAATAAAAATATGGAATATAGGAAACTATTAGCTGGTAACTAGCACCACAGCTTCTCAGCTGTTACAGAAAATGGAAATGTTTGAACTCTGACAAGCTCCCAGTGCTAAATAAGGGAACAGCGACAAAAGGGAAAACTAGACAAATTTCCCTGATGAACACAGACACAAAAAATTTCCATAGAATTAATGTTGCAAATCAACTTCAAGGATACATTAAGAACATGTTGGTTTGATTCCAGGGAAGAAAGGTTGAATCAAGATATGTAACTGCTACACAGTAAATAAAATACAACGCATAAATAAAAGACAGAAACTTCACAATCATCTCTACCAATGCAGAAAAGGTCCTCAAAAACATTGTGTTCCTTCTTGATAAAAGTCTATGAAAACTAAGAATAGAAGGAACATGGTTGAATACAATAGGCCATATATGACGAATCCATGGCCACCATTATAACAAATAAGGGAAACAGCCCATTTCCTCTAAAATCGGGAATGAGACCAGGGTGTCCACTCTCTTGGCTTTTATTGAATTATAGAGCTCAAAGTCTTAATTAGATCAATAGAATGGGAGAAAATGGGAGAGGGAGAGGAGGAGGGAGAGAGAGAGAGAGTGTGTGTGTGAGAGACAGAGAGAGGGAGAGAGGGAGAGAGAGAGAATACAAATAGGAAAGAAGTTAAAATTTCTCTATTCATAGAGGACATGGTCCTTTACTTAAAATACACTGAAGATTCCCCTTTCGAACTCTCAGATATAATAGCAAAGTAGTAGGATACAAAATCAGCATAGAAAATCAATATGCCAATAACAAGAGAAGTCAGGGGGAAATTCTGTTCACAGATAAAAAGCAACAACTCAGAATAAACTTAACTGCGAAGGTGAAGGATTCTACAAAGAAAAATTTTGAACACTGAAAAACGAAGCCAGAGCAAACACTAGAAGGTGCAAAAAGCCTCCCATGTTCATGGATTGAAGAAGTAATATTTTGAAAAGGACTATATTAGTGAAAGTAATGCACAGACTCAGCGCAGCGCTCATTAAAATCCCAATGATATACTTCATAGCACAAGGGGGGGATCCTAAAATTCACAAGGAAGTACAAAAGACCTTAAACAACTAAGGCAATCCTTACTAGAAAGAGTCATGTTGGAGGTGTCATAAACCTGATCTCAAAGTATATCACAGACCCCAGAAACTAAAACAGCACTGTGCTGGCACAAAGAGACAAGGTGCAAAGGAATAGAAAAATCACCTAGGAAAAAAACTACACAGCTCCAGTCAGTTATTTTTTGACAAAAGAGTCAAAAACATACATTGCCAGGAAAAAGGAAAAGTAGTTCCTTTAACCAATGATGCTGGGGGAACTGCTGGTCGGCGTGTGGCATAGTGAAATCGGGTCCTGGGATACAATTAGGAGGGTAGCATGGCTGCCTGCACATTGAGCCTCGGTTGGAGCCCCAGCACCTCACAAAACTGGCACAGTGCTGCGCACCCTCTGTCCAGTACTCAGAAGCTGAGCAAGAGGACCGAAAGTTCAAGGTCATCCTCTGCTACGTAGAGAGTTTGGAGCCAGCCTGGGATACGTGATGCCCTGCTTCATGGAAAGAACAGAAAAGGAGTCCTGTCTCCTATCCTGAACAAAAACTAATTCATAATGGGTCAAAGACCTAAACATAGGACCTAGTCTTGAAACTGCTATTGGAAAACATGGGAAACACTTCAAGATATAGGTATAGTCAAGGACTTTCTGAAAATAACTGTAATAATAATTGCACAGGAAACAATCCCATAAACTGACCAGTGGAATAACATGACATTAGAAAGCTTCTTACAGCAAATAAAATAATTATCAGAGTGAAGAGATAGCCTACCAAAGGAGGTAAAATATATAAGATTAATATAAATTAAAGAACTACAGAAATTAAACACCAAAACCCACCCCAATCAAGCAATGAATGTTATAATACACTTAAACAGTTCTCAAAAGAAGAAACAAAATGGTCGATATTTGAAATTAAGAAAATGCAAATTAAAATTAATTTGAGATTCTGACCCACCCCACTAAGAATGGCTTTTATCAGAAAACAAGCAAGCAAACAAACAAACAAACAAACAAACAAACAAAAAACCCTACTGGCCAGGATGTGTGAAAAGAACCTTTATACACCACTAATGAGAATGTAAAACTTGCAAAGCCTCTCTGGAAATCAGCATGAAGTTCTAAAAAAAAAATAAAATAGAACTTCCTTATGACCCAGCTATACCACGCTTAGGTGTATAACCAAACCAAAGATGCTTAAGTCAGTATCCCAGAGACATTTGCATATCCATTTCATTGCTGCACTTGTTCATAATAACCAGTGTACTGGCTGGTTTTGTGTGTCAACTTGACACAAGCTAGAGTCATCAGAAGAAGGAGTCTCAGCTGAGGAAATGCCTCCTTGAGATCCAGCTGTAAGGTGTTTTCTCATTTTGTGATCAATGGGGGTGGGGATGGGGGTGGGCAGCCCATGGTGGGTAGTCCCTTCCCTGGGCTGGAGGGCCTGGGTTCTATAAGAAGGTGGGCTGAGCAAGCCATGATGAGCAAGCCAGTAAGCAGTATTCCTCCATGGCCTCTGCATCAGCTCCTGCCTCCAGGATCCTGTCTTGTTTGAGTTCCTGTCCTGATTTCCTTCAGTAGTGAACAGCAATGCTGAAGTGTATAGCCTGTAGACCCCTTCCTCCCCAATTTGCTCTTTGGTCATAATGGTTTGCTGCAGCAATCGAAACCTTAACAAGACAGCCAGGAAAAGAAACCAGCCTAGATGTTCTTTACATATATAGAGAAACCAGAGAACAACTTGCAGGAGTCAGTGCTCTCCTTCCATCATGTGGGATGTTGGGGTTGAATTCAGTTCCTCAGGCTTGACCATGCTGCCATCCTCACTGAGCCATCTCACTGGCTCCATTAATAGCAAGAAAGTACAAGCTTTCCAACTAAGGACAGGAGTAAGGCAGAGATGATCTTCCCTCAACACTCCTTTTCAACATCATATTAGAAGTCCTAATGCAATAGGACAAGAAAAGAAGACATGTGCTATTTAGGAATAAGAAATAAAACCTTTATTTGAAGATGATCCAATGATCTAATTTGGGAAACTAAAAAATCATTATCATCACCATCATCATCAACTCTCCTGAAACTAATGGACTATAGATAATATGCAGAATTCTAGGTTAATATACAAAAAATCCAGTCACTGTGATTATGACAAAAACAGACAAGTGGAATTTCTTGACTGCTGGAATTATAGGAGTGAGCTACCATATTCTGGCTACAACAGTGAATTTTTAAACAGAAAATAAATTGCCAAGTCATATCTCTGAATACATACATACACTCATGTGTATACATTAAAGATATCTAAATAAAAACTATTGAACTGATGCACCTTCCCCCTACTTGAAATACATGCACACATTTTATCATAAGACTGTCATCTGATTCTAGCCCATCCTGTCTTGGACTTTTTGAAGGTCTTTGTGAAACCTGAGATAGGAGCAGGCACACACTTTAAGCATGAAAATGTCAATGGAGCCCAAGCTGATAACAGACATCTGTGAAGGCTTGAAGTTTACTTTAAATAATCCTTTCCATTTTTCCAGATGCTGTTGAGATATATTTCATAAAAAGTATTAGTACATATCAAACATTGGGCTCTGAAGATTATGAAACTCTCACCACCATTGAAGACTTTTGTACATGGCTCATCCAAAATGGAGCAAAACAGGTAAAGGTTACCAAGTCATAAACATGATTCCTATTTTATTTGTTAGATATAGATGGCCTTTTTGTCTCACAGTTCAGAAATTAGAGATCACACAAGTCTCAGATACAGCTGAGTGTCACACACAAGAAACTGCTGTTGCTTATGTTATCGATAAAATACTTTGCTTTTGTTGTGCATACATGAAGTCCTTTAAACCCAGAACATTTTAAGCTCTACCTCTGTAAGCTTACTAATTTGAATGAAAACTAGCCACCACCTTTGGATCTAACAGAAATGAATGATAAACAGCGCTGGTGATGGCGCTGGTTATGGCACTGATTACTGGAGGAAAGGCCACAGTCATGACAGAACCCACTATTAATTAGTTTCAGAGTTTTATTAGGAGGAAGGGTGTAGGAGAGCATGTGTGGAGGGCAGAGGGAAAGATCTTGGGGGGGGGGAAGAGAGTAGAGCAGAGAGAGAGGGTGGGGTCTGCGTCCAGCTTTTTAAGGGCTCCTGATGAAGCATGTGCTGATTGTGTGACCAAGTAGTTGCCAGCGCACACTGATGACGTAAGACACAAGACCCTTTGCTTAACTCCTGAACTGCACATGTACGGTCATGTAGCTGGAGTGAGGGCAGAATTCTAACACTAACTGCTTTAGTTTCTGGTTTTTTGTTTTTTATTTTTCACAGTGGTATTTCCCTTTCAGTATGACTTTCATCCCTTACTAGCCACAATCTCGTCTTTAAAGGTTATGTAAAATGTCTCAGGTGCTCTCATAGTTAGGATTTCTAGTGCTGTGACAAAACACCAAGACTATATGAAACTTTGGGAAGAAAAGGGTCTACTTCAGTCTAAAGTTCAGCAACACAGTCCATCGCTGTGGGAAGTTAGGGCATAAACCCACAGGGAGCAAACCTAGAAGTCGGAACTGAAGCTGAGGAGTGCTGCCTACTAGTTTGCTCCTCAGGGCTTGCCCAGCCTGCTTTCTTATAGCACCCAAGACCATGGGGCCAGGAGTGGTACCACCCACAATTAGCTGGACCCTCCCCATCAATCCCTAATAAAACGACCCACAGCTGAGGCATAGATGCATATTCTCAATTGAGGTTCCCTCTTCTTCAGCTTGTGTCCAGTTGACATTAAAACTAAGAGTACAGATACTGACAATTTTATTTAATGATCCCACCAGTCATTTGCTTAGGAAGCTGTGACCTAAGCTTTATGTATTTAAACACAGTGAAGACCTTTGTGTGTTGTGAAATTTCTTATGACTTTGAGCCGTCCAAACCAACCTTATACTTCCTCAGGCCAGTGGGAACAATTAATTGGATAGATCTGACATTGGCCATATGACAACTTGTACATTAAAAGTGAGTGTATAAGCATATGGTTAAGAATGTGTTTCCTTTCATTAATAAAAGCTTCTTTTATGCCACATATAAATATTTTTAAAACTAATGTTTTTTATTAACTAGTATTTGTAAAAATGAAAGACACATAGTGACTGTGACATGTTCTAATGGTTCAGAGGGTTAATTTTGAATCTCAGTACCATAGAATAATGCCATGTCTGTAATTTTACTTTCAGAGATGTGTTTTCCAGCCTTTGGTAGCTTTTTCTTGTTATATGATGGTGCAATGAACATCATGATCTTGTTTATGAAAGAATTCCACACATGGCGCTTCACAGCCCTCCTCTTCTAACCCCAGGTGCTCTCTAGGACAGCAAGCTCTTGGGAAAAGACAGAAAAGGCGAGAGTCCAAGTGATTACTAATCTATTATCAAGCAGGACTGTGAAGTGATGATAGCTTTGGCTTTAGAAACGAAGCTCCATAAGGGCAGGAACAGTGGTCTGCTGTGTTCACTGCTCTGTACCCAGTGTGTCAAACAGTAACTAGCACATAGTAGGTGCTCAATAAGTATTTCATGGAGCTGTTAATTTCATTGTACATCTTCTGCTTTAAAAAGGAATTCCTAGGTCAGGCCGTGGTGGTGCACGCCTGTAATCGCAGCACTTGAGAGGCAGAGGCAGGTGGATCTCTCTGAGTTCAAGGCCAGCCTGGTCTACAAAGCGAGTTCCAGGACAGGCTCCAAAGCTACAGAGAAACCCTGTCTCAAAAAAAACAAAAACAAAAACAAAACAAAACAAAAAGGAATTCCTTAGCCAACTTCCAAGCCTAATGTGAGCTATAGGCTCATTGTATATGAGCTACAGGCTCATTGTAGAGTACCAGAAGAGATGCATATGACTTGGTCATGTGTTCAACACAGTAGAAGAGAAGGAAATTTCCACAATCTAGTAAAGGCCACACATGAAAAGCCCATGCTGGTATCATAGTCTGTGGGGCAGCCTGGAAGCTTTTCCTCTGAATGTCAGAGAGTAAGAACAGGACAAGGATGCCCACTCTCCACACTTCCTTTCAATGTTGAGCTGAAAGCACCAGCCAAAGTGAGTAGGCCGGAAAAAGAGACAAACAGTACTCACATTAGAAAGAAGGCTGAATTATCTCTTCAGAATGATGAAATGTTATATGGAAGTCCTAAAGATATTCTCTCTCTCTCTCTCTCTCTCTCTCTCTCTCTCTCTCTCTCTCTCTCTCTCTGCCTCTCTTGTCCTCTTCTCTCTCTTGTTCATACACACTTAAAACTAATAAGTTCAACCAGTCTACAAAAGACAAAAGAAACACAAAATAGGTTTTGTATCTGTACACTATTAATGAAAAACTGAAAGTAAAGTCAGAAAATAATCCCATTTACATGAGTATTTTTTAAAAAAAAGGAGGACATACTTAGAAATAAATTTACCGAGTTAGGTAAAATATTTTCAAATACTGAGAAAAATAAACAGAAAAGTTTAACTATATCTACACTTTCCTATTCTGAAAAATACAAAGGCACCGAGTTTTGAGATTCCTGAATTATTGGCACTGAAAAGCAGTACTTGATATCCTTAAATATGTATTATTCAACACCCCTTACCCCTAAGGCTTAGGGAACATTGCAGGAGAGGAGATGATGGAAAGATTGTAAGAGCCGGGGGGGGGGGGCGGGAAGCAGTTTTACAGGGAGATGGTTTTCTCTAGACAGAACATGCATGCTGCATCTGTGAAAACAATAAAACCTGCACCAGACCACACCAGTGGACATACTGATGCGGGCAGGGTCGCTCCCAGGGTACACTCCCAGATGAAGACCTGAGCCAGTAGGTGACTGAGGAGGGAGGGATAATCAAGTTTTCCTCAGGGGTGAGTCCCCTAATATGTTGTCAAGCATACATGGTGTCCTCTACACCTGGATACATATGGAGAACTTGAGAGGGAAATGTGCGTGTGTGTGTGTGTGTGTGTGTGTGTGTGTGTGTGTGTGTGTGAGAGAGAGAGAGAGAGAGAGAGAGAGAGAGGGGGGGGGGATACATAGAAGAGCAATAACTAAACCTCTTCACTCTTTCTAAATAACACACATTGGTGTGTGGAAACACCAAGGACCATGGACAGCTAAAGCCATTCAAAGCAGAAAGAATCTAGCTGGAGCCATCACATCACCTGACTTCAAACTGTACTGCATAGTCATAGTGATAGATCGCATGGCCTTAGCACAAAAACAGACACAAAGATCAATGGAACATAATAGAAGACCCAGAGACAAACCCCAACACCTAATCTTGACAAAGGTGCCAAAAAACCTGCGCTAGGAAAACGATGAGCTCTTCTGTAAGCAGTGCTGGCAAAACTGGGTATCCCCTGGAGAAAAACCAAAGTAATTCTCCATTTCTCACTCTGAACGAAAGGGTTCTCAAACTGGATCAAAGGTCATAATTTAAAACCAGAAATGCTGATGCTGCTAACGGAAAACATTAAACAACAACAAAACAAAACAGAAACTTGAGGACATAAGTATAGGCAACACATTTCTAAATAGAACCTTGATAGCACAAAATCTGCTCCCAGGATCCACAGACCAAATTATGTGAGATTTGAAAGCTCCTCAATAGAAAAAGAAACCAGCAGGTAGTAACCACACAGCAAGGCTTAACCGTTCTTTCAGACAAAGGGCTGACATTAGAATAGATAAGGAAACACTAGACCCCAAAGGGGAGGAAACAGAAAACTCCACAATGAACTGAAAAGCAGTTCTCAAAAGAAGAAATACAAATGCCTAATAAATGTTTTTTAAAGTGAATAACATCTGGAGCCATCAGAGAAATGCAAATTAAAGCCTCGCTGGAATTCCATCTCACCGGAGTGAGAACAGTTAGAAAATCAAGAAAACACACTTCTAGAAATCTACGGCAGCAAATGCGGGCAATGGTGTGCTGAAAGAGGAACCATTACCTGCTGTCGGTGGAGATCGGTATAGAGGCCTCTCAAAGAAGTAAAACTAAAACTGCCACATAACTCAGCTATTCCACTCCTGGGCATATGCCCAACGGGCTCTCTGTCTTACCACAGAGATACTTGCAAATACACCTTTATTGCTGTTTGTTTCATAATAGCAAGGAAGTGCAATCAGCCTGGATGTCCATTGAGTAAAGAATGGATAATGGACATGTGGAACATCAGTGCTGTGACATTTAGTCAGCCAGTAAAGAAAGATGCTGGGAGACAGAGATAGGTGGATCTCTGTGAGTTCGAGGCCAGCTGGTCTACAAAGTGAATTCTAGGACAGCCAGGGCTACAAAGAAAAACCTTGTCTCATAAACAAACAAACAAACAAACAAACAACAAATAAATAAATAAATAAGGAAGGAGAGAAAGAAGAAAGAAAGAAAGAAGAAAGAAAGAAAGAAAGAAAGAAAGAAAGAAAGAAAGAAAGAAAGAAAGAAAGAAAGAAAGGATGGTCGGAGGGAGGAAGGAAGCAAGGAAGGAAGTTAGGAAGGGAGGAAAGAAAGGAGAGAAAGGAATAAAGAAGAAAAGTTTTCTGGAAGAGGGTGGAACTAGAATGCATTATATTAGGACATCATTTCTCAACCTGTGCGTCTCAGTTTGGGGGTAGCCTAAGACCATAGGAAAACACAGATATTTATAACAAAATTCATAGCCATAGCAAAATTACAGATATGAAATAGCAACAAAAATAATTTTATGGTTGAAGGTCACCACACCCCTGTATTGAAGGGTCGCAGCATTAGGAAGGTTGAGAACCACTGCACTAGAAGGGAGCCCTGGCTCAGAAGGACAAACGTCCTTGTCATATGTGGATCCTAACCTCTGTTAATGTGTGTATTCAGGCTCAACATGTTGGCACAGGCCTTTAATCCCAGAACTGCAAGAGAGAGGCAAGCAGAGCCCTGTGAGGCTAACCTGGTCTACATAGCAAGTTTCAGGCCAGGCACAACTACATAAAGAAAGCCAGCTTCAAAAGGGAAAGAGAATGTGTATCCGTATGGGAGTAAATATGAATAATGGCTAGGAAACTAGAAAGGAAACCACGACACCAGGAGAGGGCTTTAAAGGAAGTGGGTAGGGAAGACAGTGGACCAGAGAGGATGGAAGAATGATGGCGGGTGAGGAAGGAGGTGTATGGACCGCAGACGTGTGTGTATATGTAGGTGTAGAATTTGTCTAAATGAAATACGCATAAAAACCTCAGGAAATCTGCTACTTTGTAAGTTAATTTAAAAATTATATTTTATATATTTTTAAAAAGACAAAATATTGGAAGGCAAATGCAGACAATTGACATGATGAATGGTTTATGTTGGTCTACACTGAACTTTCTGCTGTGGAGTGAGTAGATTAGAGAGAGCATTGTCATGGAAGATGAGTGACCTAGGGTGGTGGTGGCACACGCCTGTAATCCCAGCACTCGGGAGGCAGAGGCAGGAGGATCTCTGTGAGTTCGAAGCCAGCCTGGTCTACAGAGCGAGATCCAGTACAGCCAGAGCTACACGGAGAAACTCTGCCTTGAAAAACAAAACAAAACAAAACAATGTCCAAGTTATGAAAGAGAAGAGGGAGGAAAGAACTGTTATGGAGAAGAAAGAATTACAAAAGCAAAAATGCAAACTATGATCAGACACTCCGCTTTTTAAAATTATAAATAATATTATTGAATAATTGGAAAATGTACGTGTTTGGTTAATAGTATTGTATCCTTATAACATTAGTGTGACAATGTTATTGCTATATAGAACAGTCTTGCTCTGAGAAGATATGGGGTTCAATATTTAGGAATAAAATTTCTCTATGTCTATAATTTATTTTTAATAACAATGTATGCACATTTCATATATACATACATATATGTATATTTAAGAAGGAACAATAAAATAAACGTGGGGGAATGGTACTCACTTGTGAATCTAGGTGAAAATTTTCTAAGTGTTGATTCTGCTATTCTTTGGCTTTTCTGAAAGTTTGTAAAGTGGAAGAAACAAAGAGTTGGGGCTATGGAATGTAGGCTGGCATGGAACCCTGACCCTGTGGCCAAAGTGATCTTGAGAAAGAGCTTAGCTTTTATTAGGCCCCTTCCCACTGTCTATAAAGTAAGTACAGTGATAGCCCTTATCCCATGGAATATTGTGAAGATTAACTGACACTGTGGATTAACTGGCATTAACTGTCATTGTTAACATTAATTCATAATATGGTAGAGTACTTGGGTGAGTCATCATAACTGACTGTTTCTGACTGACTGTGAAATTGTGGGGTAAAAGGACCCTTTTCACAATACCCATGTCGTAGCCATGGTTAATTTTGTTTTTAATTTATATCCCCTAGGTGGCTTACAAACTGCTAAAGTATACACTAAACTCTCGCACCTATGGTGACTGTGGTAAGAAAGTAGCCGAGACCTTTTATAACATGGGCAGCATCTGTTTTGCCAAAGGAGACCTTAGAAATGCGATTCAGCTGCTAAGGAAGGTGAGCGAAGAAATGCAACGTCTAGCTGACTTTGTTACATTTTTTTTCATGGACTTATTATAAGCAGGATATGGGGAATTGTGTGTGTACATGTATGTGTATTATTCAGAGATCTCTATAGGAACAGAGCTAATAGCATGAAACACACACACACACACACACACACACACACACACACACACACACACACACACGGATGTATTAGAGTGGCTTCCAGGCTGAGGTCCAGCTAGTCCAACCACGGCTTTCTACCTGCACAAAGTCCAAGAATCTAGTAGTTGCTCAGTCCATGATGCTGGATGTCTCAGCTGGTCTTCAGTATATGCTGGGATCCTAAAGAAGTAGGCTCTAATGCTGGTGATGGGATGGACTTGCCAGCAAGAGCAAGGGCAAGCAGGCAAAGAGCAAAAGCTTCTTTCTTCTATATCCCAGCAAGGAGGTGTGACCCAGATTAAGGGTGGATTTTTCCACCTCAAAAGACCTCGATTTTTTTTTCTATTTAAAAGGGTTTTTTTTTTTTCATTTTGCATACCAACCACAGATTCCCCTCCCTCTCCTCCTCCAGCTCTCCCCCACTTCCTCTCCACACCCCCCATCCACTCCCCAGAGAGGGTAAGTGGGGAGTCAACAAAGAAAAGACCTAGATAAAGGTGGGGCTTCCCATTTCAAATGGTTTGATTTAATTAAGAAAAATCCCTTATAGTTGTACCCACCCGCCTGAGTTTTATAGTTAATTCCAGATGTAGTCAGGTTGACAATCAAGAACAGCCATCACAATATGTATATCTTTTCCAATTTTTTAAAAACCTTTGTAAGGTATATAACCAGAGAGTAGGCCAACAGAACAAAAAGCTAAAGACTCAGTGTGTTAAAACCGGGCATGGTGGTGCACTCCTCTGGTGCCTGGACTCGGAGGAAGAGGCAGGCGGATCTCTGTGAATTTGAGGCCAGCCTGGTCTACAGAGAGAGTTCCAGGACATCCAGGGCTACAGAGAGAAACCTTGTCTCAAACACACACACACACACACACACACACACACACACACACACACACACACACACACCAGAAAGACTTCAAGGAGAGCATGAGCACAGAGCCTACAAAGTCAGAAAACTGCTCACTGAAAAGACGACCATTTGAGGCCCACAGATGAGATGGAAAAAAAGCTAAGGGTGAAGTGAGAAAGGACTTCCGGGGAAGCAACAGACCAATAAACACTCAAGGCTACTGTGGTGATGGGGAAAATGAAGAGTCTGTGTGCACAGATGTTGAACAGTGTTCCTCAGATCTAAAACCGAAACGTAGTGCAAGGATCAAAAATCAAATTCCTGAGCTGCACCCACCTGCCTGTTTGGTTCAGAGCTTCTGAGTTGTGTCTAGAGGCTGGCTTTCTGTTTTGTTTTTTAATATGACAGAGGCGATTTTTAACATCTTGTTGATTTTAAAGATCAATGATTTATATGATGAATTACAAAGGCTCCTCTAAGAACTTACAGTGTAAATTATCATGAGAAAATGGTTGATATGTTACAAGTAAGAACTTTAAGAACTGTATGGATTTCCAAAGAAGAAATTAGAATAAGTAATAAATAGACCTAGTAAAGAGTTCACTGAGAAACCTTTCTGAAATAAAAAAGGTCCTTACTATATACATTATAAAGGTGTTACAGTTCAGATCCAAAATGTCTCCACAGACTCATGCTTTCGACACATGGTCCTCAGCTCATGACACAATTTAAGGAGGGTGTGAAACGTGGCATGATCCCTAGCTGGTGGAAGGTCACTGGGGGCTGGCCTGGAAGGTTATGACTGCCTCTGGTTTCAGGCTAGCTTACCAACATCCTGACTGCAATGTGAGTCTGCTCTCAATGAGACTGAAATGGACTGTGCTAATGAAGACTGGGGTGGGTCAGGAACTGCCCCCAGAACTGCAAAGGAGAGAAGAGTCTTGAATATTATTAAGGACCAGCCTTAATAATCTTCTTTTTCCCAGGGGCCCAGAAGAGAGGCTACGAACAGCAAAAATTATTTTGGGGGAAAGAATCTAAGTACACTGAGCTCTTTTGTTCATCTACTTTATTCCTCTGGGATAAAATTCTGTTCACACAGCTTCAGTTCTGCTCTCGTGTCTAGCTCCTTTATCTTCTGTTCCCTCTAAGTTCTATCTTAATTCTCTCATCTTAGTTTTGCCCCATCTAGGTTCTCATCCATTTAGTTCCTTCCCATCTTAGCTCCTCTCCCATCTCCTTTCCAATCTTGTTCTTCCTCATCTTGTTCTTCTCCATGCCCCCTCGTCCTCATCTTCCATCTCATTCCTCTTATACTCCCTTCTAGCCCTTCAATCTAGTATTTCCATCTCAGTTTGTTCCTCTCCAGTTCATATCCATCTAGTTCTTCCATTCTCTTTTCTCTTCTCTGTCTAGTCCTTGCTCTGAAGGTAAAACTGCCTTTTATCCCTTTGGCCCTTGTCTCTCCAAGCTATCTCTGCTCCCACAGCTTCTGGCAGGGCAGAGGAAGTGTGCTCAGTCACTAGGCAACTTGGCTAAGCAACTTCTGTCACAGCTAGATGTACCTGTAAGCTGGAACCCTTTAGTTCTGAGTTAATTGTTAAGAGTGGACCTAAAACTAGAGATAAGACTTTGGAAAGGAAAAGGTTAAGCTTAATTAGCACATCCCCCAGGCCTTCTTAACAGATAGTCTGGATGCTTAAGTCTGTTCTTAGCAAGTACAGAGGTATCTCTGATAAGATACTTGCGTCAGTACAGGGATGGTCCTGGCCGGATGCTGCTAATGACAATAATTACAGAAAGGCCTGAAGTTAGGAATCCTGGTTGCATTACTGCTCAGAAGATTATCTAAATATTCCTTTAGTAGAGGGGAAATTGTGCCCAAAGAACTATGGAAAAGCTACAGTAGCACACAAGAAATTCATAGTAGGAAACCACTAATAATCAAAAGTCAATATTACCAAGACTCCTTGAGCTTTGGTGTGACCTTTGGAAGACCCTTGGCTTCTTCCAGGTATTAGCTTGTCATAATCAGCTGAAATACTACTTCATATATTTTTGCAGCTTGCAGCAGGAGAGAGCATCAGCTTTAGATGCTGAGCAAAGACTCTTTGTCAGACAGAGGAAGAGAAACATGTGGATATATTTCTAGTGGTACTTTTGGCTGATGTCTTTCTTGGTAATCTCAGGTTCCACATAAAAGGAATCAAATGGTTAATTCACAAAATTTAAAAAAGACAGATATTTAGAAGTTATAATCTGTGATGGAATAATTTTAATTAATGTCTAGTAAATGTACATCATATTGGGAGGTGTGCAATTTGATCAGCTCTATATACAGATGAAACTGTTGCTCCAATCAATACAATGTGTATAGCAGCTACTCCCAGATGTACCCTAATATCCCTGTGTAGTTCATCAATTCCACATTATCTACTGATACTGGCAGAACAGCAGCAACAACCAAACCAAGCAAAAAAAAAAAAATTAAAAATTAAAAAAAAACCAAAAAACCAGAAACATGGGTCAATGGAATTGAGGACCTAGAAATAAACCTATACATCTATGGAGGCATAATCTTTGACAAAGGTGTTAAAAACATGCATTGGAAAAAAGACAGCCTCTTCAACAAATAGTGCTGGGAAAATGTATACCTACCTTCAGAACAATGAAACTAGATCTGTGAGACACAGCTAAGGAAGTTCTAAGAGGAAAATTCATAGCTCTGAATGCATACATCAAAACACATTGATATCTAAAATATCTTAATGTACCTGAAGGTTTTAGAAAATCAAAACAAGCCAAACCCAAAGTAGCAGGCTACAAGAAATAACGAATGTCATGCCATTCATGAATGTATTGGATATGGATCCATACTAGATGCCCACCAACATACAAATGTATAAAGGAAATATGGCGTGTAAACATATTAGAATTTTATTGAGGAAAGATATTGTCACATTACATTTTTCTCATCTGTTGAAACTGGAGTATGTGTGTGTGTGTGTGTGTGTGTGTGTGTGTGTGTGTGTGTGTGACATGAAAGTAGAAAAATAACTATGAGGAGAAGAGTCTAAAGAGAAGGCGAAAGGGGAACAAAACAGCATGGTGGAAATGTGTAATGAAAGCCGAAGGATGCACTATTTGGGGTGAGAAAGGGGTCACTCATAAGGGGAAACTGGGCCAAGCAAGAATGAAGTAAAATGTATATACATATGGAAATGGAAATATCACAATGAAACCTGCTGCTCTACATGCTAACAAATTTAATGAAGATTTCTCTGTGTGACCAGATTCTTCTGTCCCATTGATTTGTCTGTCTGTGTGCTAACACATATTGAAGAGTGTAGCTTTAAAACAAGGCTGAAATTGGGGATGTTCTAGCTCTCATTCATATTTGTTGATGGTATTATGGAATTTTTGACATTTCCAGAGGAATTTTACAGTTACTATGTCAATTCATATTTGAAAACTTGCTGGAATTTTGACTGAAATTGCATAGAGAGCCTAGATTTGTTTATAGAGATTTGGCATTTTAATGATGTTTGTTATCTCTCTCAAGAACATGGATTTCAGAATCTAAATTATAGTTTATTTGCAATAATATTATGTAGTATATGTCTTGTACATATTCTCTCATATTTATTTGATTTTGCATTTTTATCCTATTTAAAATACATTACTTTGAACTTCACTTTCTGATTGTTTGTTGTTGGTATACGGACACACTATTGATTGGGCTTTGTATAACCTTGTGTCTCATGACCTTGATACATTTGCTTAACTTGTTAGTTCCAGTACTGTGTTGTAGATTTTCTACAGAGATAGTCCTATCATGTGCTAATAAGTACTGTATCTTTTATTTCAAGCTGGATGATTTGTATTTCTTTTTATCTTACTGCACTGTTGAGAATACAGAAGCTGTGTCAAGTAGACCATATGAGAACAGATACATTTGTCTGATCCTAAACTTTGTGAAAGAATTTAGACTTTTATTATTAGAGTTGGTGTTAGCTGTAGATCTTTTCAGATATTGTATTATGTTGAAGAAGTTTCCATTTCCTTCTGAGTTGGCAAGATATTTTAATTAGAAATAGATGTTGAATACTATGAAATTATTATTCTGTCTATACTGAGATGATCCATGGCTAGTTTCTAGTTCCATTTCTGTGTCTTCAAGTTCTCTATTTTTTTTTAATTTAGATTCAAAACAGTTGTTAATCCTACCCAGTTTATTTTCATGCCAGACATCTTTATTTCTAAAGTTTTTATTAGATCTCTCTCTCTCTCTCTCTCTCTCTCTCTCTCTCTCTCTCTCTCTCTCTCTCTCTCTCTGTGTGTGTGTGTGTGTATTCATGTCTCTGTTTAACCTTAAAAGAAACACACACACACACACACACACACACACACGAGTAGGGGAGTAAATGGAGAATGAATATAGTTCCAATGTACTTTCTTCTTCTCCTTCCTTCCTTCCTTCCTTCCTTCCTTCCTTCCTTCCTTCCTCTCTCTCTCTCTCTCTCTCTCTCTCTCTCTCTCTCTCTCTCTCTCTCTCTCTCTCTCTCTTTCTTTCTGTGACAGAGTCTCACTATAGCTCAGATTGGTCTTAAACTCATGATCCTTCTTGTTTCAGCTTCCAGTGTGCTGGATTATAGGAATGTGCCACTGTGCCTATATGTTTCTTGGTTAGTTAGGATTGGTTGTTTTTATCATTATGGGTCTCACTAGTTTTTATTTTTCATGCTGAGTGAGTAATCTTTGTTTGGATACTAGAGTCCTGGAACTCACTCTGTAAACCAGGGTGGCCTCAAACTCAGAGATCCTCCTATACCTGCCTCCCGAGTGCTGGGATTAAAGGCTGACATTATAGATCTTATTATTGGATATTGGATCTCATTGCTATTCTTGAAATTCATTCCAGTTAAAATACTTGTAAACAACTTGGTCATTTAGTCAAGGGTAAGAACAGGCACAAACTTGACCTGGTATAAATGCCAGGTATTCTGCCCAGCATCCCCTCCCGCAGATGACACCTTTTTGTGCATTCTGCAGTTTTCTCTCATGCAAGGGCTAACCTTTCCTACTTGAGGAGAACTCACTGCAGATAGGCATTGTTTTTCTGTCTCCTCTCTGTTACAATTTTCCAAGAGTCTACTTGGACTCTCAGCTCTATGAGAGATTCTGGTAAGCCTAATTTGGTCTCTCTTCTCTGTGTGATAGCCCAGACCAGAAACACAAAGCAGTAGCCTAGGACAATCATGCTGTTTACCATACTTTCTCTTTTTGGGATAATCACAGTCTTTTATTGTTTGATGTCTAGTGTCTTGAAAAAACAGTTAATGAATTTTCATACTTCCTATTGGTGTTTGAGATAGATATTAAATCTTGTTCTATTATTCCATTTTATGTGGAAACAAATGTCAGCAATAAAATGTCAAGAAACTTGCCTAAGAATAAAGTGGTTGGCATCAGACTACAGGGCAGCTTTGCCAGGCCTACATAGAGTTTAATTGAATCTATTTAGTTTGAGTTATTTAAAAAAAAAAAAAAAAAAACAAACCTGAGAGAAACCACTGTTGTAGCCACGTCTTAAGGAGGGACTCTATCACTTTTGGGTCCTGTTACTTTGGTCATTTGTAGCAATGGGTACAGTAAACTGGACTGCATATATATTACATGCAGGATACAGAAAATAAAGTGAGCCTTCAGTCCACACTGCTTTTCTCTTTGACCAGGAACCAATGGAATGAATTACAGGTATTTTCATATGTGAACTTGTGACCCCGCAGGTCCACTAGGCTGTTTCTGATTTTGGTTTGCAATTGACATTGACATGTTTGCTCTGCGTCTCTATAACCTGTTACGTTTCACTTACAGTGTCTGATGGTTCAAATTTTGATCTATGGAAGTAAGCATATTAAGAGCAGAGAGACTAAAAACCTCCTTACCCTATTGCAGAGGTAAGTTCTGCATCTGGATACAAACCATGTTGTCATTATGGGTATATAAACCAGCCTGTCTCTGATGCAGTCAGGTATTAGTGATTATCTAGTAAGGCAAAAATCTTACCTTAGATATGAGTTTTGTCAAATTCTATACTGGACATAATTAGTTCAGCTCTTATTAACTTAGGACCCAGACTTATAGGAGTTGGCTGTAATAATATGTAGTATATTACTACATATGCAAATACATTAAGCATATCATTCTCAGTGCTAAGAATTTTAGCCTAATTCTGCATGACAAATCTTTGTTGATAGTATGATAGCCACAATATTGTGTATTTATGGATTTCTACAAAGTCTATAAGTGAATACATTAAAATTATTTTTCTCATTGAGTATATCTAGGTCTCTAAGTATAAGGCAGGTATTTGGGCAGACTTAGCATGTTCAGATTATATATATTTAGGTTTAAGCCAAAGGGAATGCTTGGCAGAGATCTGCCCAGTTTTCTTCCCCTTTCTTATCATTGATACTTACATATCTCAATGTGATATTGATCTTGAATTGTTCCCTTCTAAGAAAAAAGAGACTAAAATTGTTAAATGTTTGCTAAAACCTCCAACTGAGCTAGGTCCTGCTTAGAAACAATTTCATTTAAACTTCTATAACTACTCAATATGAAACTCTCATTTGTCAGAATGGATCCCAAGGTTCTGAAGATTTTTCTCAAAGCTACAGTCTTAGAGATTTGGACCTAAGTAAATGTGACCCTAAAAGTGGTATGCTTTTCTCAGAAAGTTCTTTAACAAAGAGGTTAGTGGTTTATGAGTATCTTTGTTAGGGTTTCTATTGCTGTGAAGAGGCACCATGAACATGGAAACTCTTATAAAGAAAAAACCATTTAATTGGGATGGCTTACATTTTTAGAGGTTTAGTCTATTATCATCATGGTGTGATATGGTGGTATGCAGGCAGACATGGTGCTGGAGAAGCAGTTGAGGGTCCTGCATCTGAGACACTGGGCATGGCTTGAGCATATATGAGACTTCAAAGCCTGCCTCTACAATGCCATACTTCCTCCAGCAAGGCCACACCTACTCCAACAAAGCCACACCTCCAAATAGTGCCGTTTCCTATGAGCTTATGGGGAAAATTTACATTCAAACTACCACAATGGGTGAGGTTGGGACTCTGATTTCATTCACCAGAAGTGGTTCCTAATCAATCCATTCTCAGCAGACACATCAGGTTAATCAGGTGGGAGAGATGAGCTTGAAGAACAGTTGTAGCCCATTCTACCCACTCCAGCCTCAGTCAGCCACACTTCAGGTAGGTTCTGAAGAAGGTTATTGCCTTCATCATCCAGGGACTTGGGTTCCTCAGCCCCATTCTATAACATTCAGGTTAGGGGTACAGCAAAACAGACACACAAAGAAACAGGGAGGAATTTGCTCCCTGCTTGCAAGTGTGTATAAAAGCATATTTCTTAACCAAAATAGTAAGAATATGAGAAACTAGAATATAGATCTCCTTCCATTTCTCTAACACATGTTATTTGTGACTCATAAACCACAGCTGGGTAGGTATGTTTTTCTCTCAGGTTGAAACTGAAGCTTAGGGTGTTTGGGGTAAGATATGAACTAAAGTTGGTAAGACTCTTCCTTTTGCTATGTAGTAAGGACTTCAGTGGACCTGAGTTATACAAATGGGTACAGCAACTCAGCTGACACACTCCAGAACCATTTCTGTATGGAAAACCTGAGAATTGATTTGCTTAAACTAGGCTGCCCAGAAAGAGGCAGAGCTGGGATTTCATACAGGTCTCTCTAACTTTAGTATGTGGCCTCTGGAGGCAGTCTAGCTTCTACTATAAAAGCAGATTCAAAACTCAAGGCTTCAACTCTCCACTCTCTCATCTTAGAGAACTTACTTTAACGCCCTGAGCCTTACTTAGAACTCACTTAACGCCCTGGAGTTGCACACCACTATAATAATAGTGCTTCCCTCTCATTTCTGCATTAATCAGACCATACATAATGGTCAGGTTCTGGCCAACTTTAAATCTTAAATGTTCGCTGATTGTCAACATCATAATAAAATGTCAATAATGATAGTAATTCTTTTTCTGAAGTGTAGACATAATGAACCAGAATGTTTAAATGAGTCATATATATTACCATATTATTATTTTATGTTAAGAGTAGGGTAAGGGATATTCATGACTAGAGTAAGACTTATGATTTTAATCTATTTTTATCACCTAGAGAGCACATGAACCTGAGCAAATCTGCTACCCCTCCTTGAGCCTTGGCTCACTACATATCAGTAAATGATGAGTTGTTAGGACCTTTTAAGTCATAAGGACTGAAGCAGAATCCTGTCTATACTTGCCCAACAGAGTATGTGCTAAGTCAGTGTTAGCTGAACATTCTTCCCTCCCCTTCCTTACAGAACACTCACTGCCTCTTACTTTTAAGGCAACACATCAGAATATTTGAAATCTGACATAATTGTTAGTCAGAATCACCATATTTTGTGATTGAGGATTTGACACTCTTTCCTATTCAATGTACCTATTGTATTTTGAAATTACTACTAATGAAACACCAACAAAAGTAAAAACAACATGTAATTTCAGAGACGAAATACAGTCTCTTTCCTCAAATTTGGAGTAAAACTTCTACCCAGCTTGTATGCAAACAAGAGAAGCCTCCGAGCTGGAGAGATGGCTAAGTAAGTCAGTTGAAGGAACCTGCTGCCACCTCTGAAGATAATCCCTGAGACCCACACGGTGGGAGAAGAGAAAGGACTCCTGCAATTTGACCTCCAAATGCAAGTCAGTGCTTACCACGGCATGCACTCATGAGTGCACACACACGCATACACACACACCAAAACAAACAACAAAAAGTACATATAAAGATATGAGACCCACAACTGGTCAAGGTTCAAATAATAAGTGACTGAGCCGCAAAGGAGACATTGATCAATCGATCGATCGATTATATCTGCACTCTCCTCCTGGGGCTCAGGGATCGTTGTGGACGAGGCAGCAGAAAGACTGTAAGGGTAGGGTGGTTGTGTGACCACAAGGAAACAATGTCCTCTGTGTACAAGAGTTGCACATGTGAGCTCATAGTGGTTATAACACCATGAACAAGATCTACACAAGTTTAAGGCACTCATGTAAAATTAGATAGGCAGCGTTTATAGGACTGGATGGCTTTTCAAAAATGAGAAAACAAAGTGGGATGGGTGAGATGAGAGGTAAATCTGGGAGAAGATGGGGGAGGGATAAGACAGTCAAAATGCAATGTATTCTCAGAGTTAATAAAATATATTTTTAAATTTTTAAAGAGAAACTTCAAGATAAATAGAGTGAATATATTTCTCAGTAGCCTCAAGTTGACAAGAGCCCTAGAAGGAGGAGAAATTAGGGGACATTTGTGGAAGCTGATGTAGACCAGTCTATGTTTCTTTAAGTGTCTGAACTTAAGTCCATCAGGTTTCAGATTCCCACTCCTTCACTATGTAGAGGATTTAGCTTTGATGGGTTTGTGTCTGAATACGGAGAGACCTGTTCAGTAGGTTACACTCTAGAACCCATTTTACACAGAGACACACTGAGAACTGAGTTTTTCCACTTACTTTGCCCAGGAAGAGGCAGGGCTGCTTGGAATTTAATACAGGTCTCTAACTGCTCTCTCTCTCTGCTGAAGACAGCAAAATCTAGACCTAGCCAGAGTCCATATAAGGGGAAAAGAAGTCTTTTGAAGGCCTCTGCTGTAGTAGATATTGCGTCAATAAAGGTTTTTCTTTCCCTGAAACAAGCCCGTATCTCATTTCCCAAGAACTGCTGAGCAAAGCCATGGGTAGTTGCCAAAGCCCAGATGTCCAAAAGCAGTGCAAGAATTGCTCTCTCTGCTTCAGCATCTCACTGGAACAATCAGTCCCAGATGTCCTGGGACTAGATCCGATGTGCTCTAGTGTGCTTTCCCCCACCTCCTTCAGGAACTTACTGAAACAATCTCTGGACTGCCATGGCCAGAAGCCTGAATTCTTGTCTTTTGGAGCCTATGCAAAGGAGTTAGAGCAGATGGGCCACTTGAAGCAAGAGTTAATTCCAAGGCAGAACAATCGTTGCAAGGGCATCCTGTAAGATTTCAGTGCATAGAAAAGGCAGAAGAAAACTTCAGATTTGGAAACAGACTTGAAAGTTGTTTGGTTTAAATTTTACCTAAGTCACAAACGCACTTCATCTTTTGCTTGTTTGTTTTTGTTTTTTTCTTTAGAGATAGGGTTTCTCTATGTAGCCTTGGCTATCCTGGAACTCGTTTTGTAAATCAGGATGGCCTTGAACTCACAGAGATCCACCTGCCTCTGACTCCCGAATGCTGGGATTAAGGGCGTGCACCACCACTGCCTGGCTATGCACTTCAATTTTAACCATTCATAAACCAAGCTCCTAAGAATGAGAAGCACTATGTTTCAGGTATTTTCCTTCCAGAGAAAACATACACATAACCAGTTTAAAATTATTTTGTAGTATACTTTTAATAGAATTATAAATGAAAATGATGGGGAATAAATTGTGAAGCCAGAACTTGAGTGTAAACGTTGTGCATGAAGGGTCCAAGGTCTTCAAATGTAGGTAGACAACTGTAACACCAGATAGAAAAGAAGCCAGAGAGGGTCTTCGAAGCAGTGTGAACAAAAGCTCAGTGTCCTGGCTGGTATTTCTCAGGGCAGCAAGTAGTCTTGACTTGTTCTAGTTTAAGGTGCATGAGTAATAACATGCTGCCAATAAACTTGGGATGAAATACGAAGGTCACACTATGGGACTTTCATAAACTATACTAAGTATTTTAGGACTTATTTAGACAGCAACTATTGAAGAACTTTGAACAGGATATGATAGCCAGTTATCAGCTTTCAGACATTAACTCTGATAGCAATGGGCCTGAAAGATAGTACATAGGGAGAAATAAAGAGAGCACCTAGAGCGCAGATGCAACAGCCCAAGAGAGGTGGTGTGATCTTTAAGTAACTAAGCTGTAGTGAAAGCATGTATAGACTGAGAAACATTCTACAGTCTATGTTGACAAACTTTGACACCAATTAGATGTGAAGTGTGGCAGGGGCAAGAAACAAAGGTGGCTTTGAAGTCTCTGGCTAGGGCTAGAGAGATGGCTCAGCAGTTAAGAGCACTGGTGCTCTTCCAGACATCTTAAGTTCAATTCTCAGCAAGCACATGGTGGCTCACAACCATCTATACTAGGATCTAATGCCCTCTTCTGGTGTAAAGGTGTGCATGCAGATAGAGCACTCATATAAACATAAAATAAATAAATCTTTAAAAAAAAAAAGTCTCTGGCTTGACAACTAGATGAATACAATGAACAGTGCTGGCAGAGGAGAGGAGACTATCTTGGAGGATGTCTAGGACCTAGAGGGATAATGATTTCCATGTTGCATATGCTATGTTTGAAGTACTCCCTGTACACCCACTTGGCAATGTCCTGTACATCTACTTGGCAATGTCTAGTAAGCTGCGGGCAGTTTGGAACAAGAGCTCACGGAGATATATTCTGAAGCTTATGAGATAGATAAAATAATCTACAGAATGTGTGTATATGTGAAACAATAGGACTTGGAAAGAACTTTGGAGACCATGTATGCTTATTTTGGAGAGATTGTAGCATGATGATTTAATACCTTAGCAATGGGACACAAATTTGAGCTTTCATATTAACAGTAAGACTTCCTAACTCTCACTTTATCCCTAAAAATAAGAGCACTCTATCTAAGCATTTAATATATGGCAGACACATAGCTTCCAAGAACTGCATTCCAATAAGCATTATTGGCTGGGCAGTGGTAGCACAGGACTTTAATACCAGCACTCGGGAGGCAGAGGCAAGCGGATCTTGATGATTTCAAGGCCAGCCTGGTCTACAGAGCTAGTTATAGGACACCCAAGGCTATAAGAAACCCTGTCTTAGGGGGTGCATGCAAGTAAAAAGTGAGCATACACGATTTCCAATCTCAAGCAGCATTAACAAAGATGAGTGTTAGCCTGTTATTTGTAATAATGGAAACTACAGCTATTATAAGCTCAGTATAAGAGGAGTCAGCCTTCTTTATACTCTATTGGAAAGACTTGTTTTTATACTACCTTTTTGTTGGGTATTTTTTGGGGGGGATGAGTAAAATGTTTAAATGCATGTGTCCCATAACTCTAAACTATGGCTCAGACTCTGTCTTTTGAGATCCTTACACAAATGATGTGCATGTCTGTCTGCATCTTCCTTAAAGATTTCTTTCATAAGAAAAAAAATGGTAGGAAAACTTAATGGCAACCAGAAGAAACAGTGGTTTGTTTATTTTCATAAACATGGGTTGTAGGTTTGGAGAGTCACAGAAAATACCTCAGATATATTGAAAGGAATGAGAAAAAAACATATTGTTTTTTATAAATATGTGATTAGTAAAGATAATAGTATTATCTCTGGGCCACTTGAGTGTGGAGACTTTCTTTATGTTATATATTTCTGTTATTTTGTATTAAATTTTATAACATGCATTTTATTGTGGTGACAGATAAACTCAAGTATGTGACACAAGCATCAATGTTAAGAGATAATTCAATGTAGCAGGAAGAACTGGGATTACACCAATGGCTGGGTTACAACCCAGCTCTATTGTGTATCAGCATATGGTCTTGGACAAATCACTGATCAGTTTTCTCATCCATGAACTAGGGATAAGCACATAATGCCCAATTCATATGGTTATTGTAAATAAATGAGTTAATGTGAGGAAAAATGTTTGGAAAGACATCTGGCATGGAGCATTTGATAATTAGAGGTGATGATGATAATGATGGCAGATGTGAAGTGAGTGGAGACTAATAAAAGTCATTCTATTGGCAAATAGGATTTTCCCCATTTACTAAGATTAGCATGAACTCTGTTAGTAGAACAACTTTTTGAGATTATATTTGTCCAGTACCTGATTAGACATGTTCCATAATGAGAAAGTCACTTATTACTTTGCAGACTTCTTCTATTACAAGAGAGTCCTAACTATAGAATAATTTAGACCACAGACTAAATGTAGTGTTACAAAGCTGTTTGAATCTTATTCATTCCAACACTTTTTGCATACAAGTTATCCTAAATTTCAGCTTTCTTTAATGAGGGGTCAAATAGAATCAATCTATACTATACAAACATAATGCAGAGTGAGAATATGTACACAAAACACTTTGCACCAGCATGTAGTAGGCAATATGGGATTAATAGATATTGGCTGTGTCTATTAATCCAGACTGATTGGCAGTGTGAAAGCATCGGGTATCAGCTTCATTTTCATCCTAGTCAAATAGCTCTGGGACAGTTACAAACTGAAAAGTTATGTTGATAGAGCTTTTTCATGAATTTTGAAGCTATGTATGTCAACAGAAGGGGGTGAACAAAAAAAAAAAAAGCTTCCTTTTTACAAGAAGAGAAAGAAAGCAGGTACCACAGAGTCCATTGACCTATTAGGGCCCAAGCATCTTTTTGTGTTTGTTTGTTTAAATAAAAATTATTGTAAAAAGAAACCTTGTGGGGTGGGGGAACCGGCATACACCAAACCCGAAGTCAATACATCTTAATGACATCTAACTTCTATTCAGTTAGAGTGGCCATTCAGAAGCTCTAGAACTTCACATTGGATTTTACTGTTTTAATATCAAATGTATTTACTGGACTTATTCACCACCCAGAAAGGAAAAAAATCCATGACATAATTAGAACTAGAGAAACCATTAGCTTTACATCTTCTTTCACAGCTCATGTCCATTACCTGCATTCAGTCCTTTCCCAAATCATCTTGGGCATGTAAACACAATGGAGCAACTGCTTCTGGGCTGGGAGGCTGGGAGAGGGAAGGTGAAGGAATGAAGGGTGGAAACTGCCTTTGTGAAATTAAAAGGGAGAGTATTTGGTCAGTATGAGAGAGTGAGAAGGACCATTGGCTTCAGGGTCCAGATACTAACTGGCAACAGCTTTTCCAGATCAGGATTCAAGCACTAGCTTGATATAGTGGCCTACATGGAGAAGCAAAAACTTGGGAGCCTTTAGTCCTCTGCCTTCAGATCTCCTTTATGGCAAACAGTGACTCCCAAGAGGCAGTTCTGGGGGTTCCTTGTCTTTGGCAGAACCACAGGGAGATTGATAGTCCACAGCCATTCTTCCGTGCCCACAAATGGATAAGTAGGAGAGTCTAGTGTGGAATAAGACAAGGCAAATTCACACACTTCATCTCATGGTATCTCTCTGTTATTAACTTCCTGGAGTGGTACTTGCAGATCAACAGCAAAGTTCCAGCTTTGGTAGTGTTTGGTTTATTGGCATTTTCTGTCATACACTGTAGGCAGGGGAATACCTATACTATCAACAATGATTTGCTATTCAGGGGTAGAGAAAAGAATCCTGTCCTCTGAGGCAGTCACCCTCCTGTGGGATAGCAATTATGCTCTGAGTCACTCACACATTTTGGACTCAGTCTACCTGTCTTATTCATGCCTTTAACATATGGTAAGCACCCACTGAATAACAGATACAGCCAGAGAGGTCAGAGGTTAGCAACATAAATAAAACATTCCATTCACCATAAGGGGATGGCCTTCAGTGCAGGAAATAGCTCAAAAAAACTATAAAAATACAAAACATGAGTTCCAGATTAGAGCCCCCTGTGCAGTGAGGATAAAGAGGAGAGAGTAGCTAGAGGACCCAGAAAAGCCTTCAGAGTGTAACCACTGAGTTGTTTCCCAAAGGGAAAGTTCATCCGGATTGAAAAGAGAACTCATTCCAGGAAGAAAGAAAAATGCATGCAAAGACAAAGCAGAATGAAGGAGGGCAGTACCTGGAAAAAATGGTAAGTACTTAGCTCTTGCACAGAGCTGCACTTTCAACTAGGGAATGCTGACTTCAAGAGATGCACACAGGCTACCCGGGGAAGGAGAAAGAGCTGTGGTAGAAATCAGCTTAGAAAAACAAACAAACAAACAAACAAAAAACCAAACAAGCAGTAATAAATAAAGTGACGTGGGCTGCTTTGCCTCAGGCCTTTGAATATACTAGATTCTCTACCTACACCTTTAGAGCACATTATTATTAATGCTGTATTTTTATGTAGCTGAATTCTTTTTGAGACAGTCAGTAATTTAAATTTTAGCAAAGGAAACTTTATACTATCTTTAGCACCAAAATAGATGAAATGGTTTTGTTCAAATCAAAGGACGTATGACATGCTTGATCTGAGGGTTCAAGAATGATTTTGTAGTCTGATAAACAATTGGGGTCCTATTTTAGGTCATGATGAAATCTTAGGATAGTCATTATGTCAACAACCATTTATCTGATCATAGAAACTTGATTTTAACATGTCCCTATGAACTAATTGTTCCTCGTGATTCACAGTGGTTAAGAGTAGCTCAAAAGCTGGACATAGTGGCACCTGCCTCTAGTCCCAGCTGCTTGGGAGGTGGCAACAGACAGATCACTTAAGCCTTGAGCTCAGCCTTGGCAACACAGAGGGTCAGTCACAGTTTCATTGTCACTCTGGAACCAGGGAGGCCTGGATTCAAACTATTAATACTTTCTAGTTACATGTAATCCCATTTGGCTTTTCTAAAAATAGAGAAGAAAACCTTACCTGTGGGGGGACCTTCCCTACTTTTCCTCCTAGGGTACTCTTGAGGAGTGAGGGATAAGAGATTTAGCTAGAAATATAGAGGGGAGAGAGAGACAGAAACACAGGATAGCCTCGGGAGGGCCTGGATCCTTATCCACCAGCCCCTTCTGTCTCTTCTAAAGGGCTTTTTAAGGAATGTCAAGGGGTGGAGCAAAAGACCTCCCCCTAGCACAGCCAAGTGCAGACCCTTCAAATCACCTGGTAATCACACATGTGGTCAACCCATCCCCTTATGCAGTCCTTTTGGGTAGAGCAAGCTCAGATCTCACTAGTAAACCTCTGTGGGCTCTCACACTTATCTGTGTCAGGATTGCTGTAAGAAATAGATAAAGCACTTGCAAAGTGTTGGCCCACAGTAACCATATACTAAATGAACAGCCATTTTATTATTGTGATTTTATGATCTTTGCTTTATAGCATTGATGATTAAAGCAACAGGGCAGGGGCTGGCTGCTTGGAAAAACTCATAGTAAGCTAATGTAGAAAATGTTTTGTTGGTTAATGTTTCAAAAGAGATCTAGAACACCTGAAAACAGAAAATATGAATATAGTTTGAAACAAACACTTAAACCCAAAACAGAGACTGATTATGCTCAGTGCAAGTCAGTCTTGCAACACAGAGGCTTTTGAGCAGGGGAATCCTGCCACCATGTGGTGGCTGACTTCTGGTTACTATCCTAGCAATCACAGTCCTCAGATCTGTGGCCACCTCTGATTCGGTGTGACCCTTGAATGGAAGTAAATCTGTGCCTGTTCCCCCTGCTAACATTAACTCTGCTTTACTGACTAGGTAACTAAAGCCACAGGTAATTCCCTGTATGTTAGGCAGGAGTCAGAGCATGAAAGTCTTTAGTGACACTGTACATGTAAAACCCCAAGTTCCTTGCAAAATTGTGTATCAGATTTCTGCAGGATGTAGTAATTCTATCCCTCCCAGGGCTATGAAAATCACCCTTTTTGTAGACTTGAGGCATAAAAAGTGTCTGAAAACCACTCTTTATAGAAACTTTGTGGATAAGTATTTTGGCCCATACTTCTAATCTAGCTCAGCTCTTCCAGTATTAGGAAACAGTTTAAAGCCAAGAAAGAGGCAAGGTGGGTTGGTCCTCTATGGCTTACGGTATACCTCTGGGATTTGAATCTCTGTGCTCTTCAGAATTATTTGAAAATCCTGAAGAATACTGGATAAATTAGGTAGGATTTTCTCAGCTGCTATTAAATGTGATCCAGGGAGTTGTTACCCAGACTTTGCTAACTAAGTCCAGGGAACAGCTTCTTGGTCTTTTAGGAGAAACACAAGGCTCTGGTCCTGTGTTGGACATGTTTAAAGCTCAGCAGGGTTGAGTGTGGTAATGTGAAGTCAGGATACTGTCCTTACCTCAGGATGAGCACAGCCTTTCCATACAGAGGAGGCAGTGATGTGGTGTGGGAGGCTGTCATCCAAGGGAAAAACCAAGACAATGAAAATGCTTTTCCTTTTCCTTTTAGGTCTCACGTTATCAGTGAATTAAGAACTCTACATAAGCTAGTCAACAATAAAAACAACTTTGTTGCTAACCCAAATTCTAGAGTACAGAATGTGTTTATCAGCATGGACAGCAGTGGCAGAACCAACGTGGAAGAGTTTTTTGTTGTTGTTGTTGTTGTTGGGTTTTTTTTGTTGTTGTTGTTGTTGGGTTTTTTTTGTTGTTGTTTTTTGAGACAGGATTTCTCTGCATCTTTGGTGCCTGTACTGGATCTCACTCTGTAGACCAGGCTGGCTGGCCTCGAACTCAGAGAGATCCACCTGGCTCTGCCTCCCGAGTGCTGGGATTAAAGGTGTTCGCCACCACCACCCGGTGGTTTTTTTTTTTTTTTTTTTTTTTTTTTTTTTTTAACTAAGAATTCTAAAGATTTTTGAGGAAAAAGTTCCACCTTGCAGCACTACGTAGGTGGGATATGTAAGAGCTAGAAACCGAGGCCTTGATCTGTAACTTGGTAAAGAAATCTTTGGATCGCTCTGTCTAGGTTGGACTTCATGTCACTCTTAGGAATTTGCTCTTATGATGATTCCTCTCACCTGTTTTTTTATTGTGATTCATGCCTTTGAGTCTTTACTTTCCACCCCTAGATACTGTGGGTTGAATAGAACCTCGTGCAGCTGCACCACATAGGTAGTCCTCACTTTAAAAAATTATACAGTACCTTATTAAGCAATTGATCGATGAACATCCTAAACTATTTGGAAGTGGTTTTAGTCACAACCTATTTAAGGCTACTAAAACGTCTTTGTGGGTAGTGTTTGAGTCTCCTGAGACATTTGCCCTGATATGATTCCATATCAGAATCAGAATGGACTTTGTTTTATAAATGAAGAAATTACGGGTAGGACGAGAAATGAAGGGACTGTGTCTAAGGTCAGTTATCTCTTCCCCGTCGCCTCCCGCAGGCTGGATTTAAAAACCTTTAGGAAAGGGCGGGCTGGGAAGGCGGCTCCACTCCTAAAAGTGCTGTCTGTGTAAGCCTGACTACCTGAGTGCTGACCACACGAGACCTGAAAAGCTGGGTGCGGTGACCTGACTCTGAAACCCCAGGGGTGAGATGAGAGGCACACGGGAGAGTCATCTGGAAGAGAAGCTGAAAAGCCAGGCAGCCTGGCATGCAGCGCTGCAACCGAATAAGGGAGACTCTGGGCCAGCCGGGTGCAAGGCGAGAACACTCTGCAAAGTTGTCTTCTCACCTCCACACAGGTGCCATGGCGTCTGCCCCTCTCCCACACACAAAGAAGCAATAAATCTTTAGAAAAGGTTTGTGAAAGCATTCCTCAGCTGATGAACTATCTAGGAAAAGAAGCGGGCATTATTGAATTATATTATTTCTCATGTATACAGCAAAGGTAAGAGAGAAATTTCATAGCATACAACTTTATAATACTTTATAAACTTTATACAACTTTAAATTTTTTTCTCCCCGGGCCTGGAGATGGCTCAGAGATTAAGAGCTCTGGTCCCGAGTTCAATTCCCAGCAACCACATGGTGGCTCCTAACCATCTATGATGAGATCTGGTTCCCTCTTCTGGTATGCAGGCAGAAAACTGTGTACATAAATAATAAGTCTTAAAAAAATTTTTTTTCTCCCATCACCGTTACCTGAACAGGCTTTGTCTCTGCGAGAATCCGTGTCTCACTACCAACTACCATACCACTTAGGACTTACCAAACGTTTTGGTTCCTTATTCAAGAAGTTATTTGTTCAGTCTGTAAAAACTAATCACACAATCCCTAAGTGACAGGAAGTAGTGAGAGGATTTGGCTGTGGCCAGAGCATGTGTGAGCCATAATCTCAAGGCCAGCCCACAGACCGGCAGGCTCTCTCCAGGCTGCTGCCAGCTTTCTCCCAGAATGCTTTAGTCCGGCACTCAGAATCAAAGTCCCCAGGTCCAGCCCTGACTCCTCTTTTTGTCATTGCTTATTTACTGGTTACTCAGCTTGTCATTGTTAATTTTAGCCCTGCCTGGAGATGGGACATTTGCTCGTCTTTGAAAGTTCCAGATTGACTTAAGTAGGCTTGGAAGAGTTACTTCCACGTCTACACACTAGTTTATGAATTTGAAAAATATGTTACCACTGTGGTAACATACTGAGTAGTTCCACCAAAACTTAAAAATTTTACTGCTTTGTGAACTCTTAAGAAACAGTAAAGCTGTCCCCATTACTCATCTGTCTTGAGGTGGCATGGGTGGGGGAGAGTTGCCCTCCCCACCTGCCTATCAATGCCTGGGACAAGTGAGAGAGCTGGCCCTGTGGTCCTAAGAGCCCAAGAGCTATCTATCCCTGACCTCCACCAGCTGCAACACTCGGGACAGCAGACCCTGCACCTCTGCAGGGCAGCACAACAGAGCCAACCCTGTTAGCACAGGTGTGGGTAAACCAGCCCTGAAGTTGTGAGCATGGGCGAACTGTTCCCATTACTCATCTATCTTGTGATCGCATGGGCGGAGGAGAGTTAGTTTACCAAGGAAATCTACAACTATCTTATATTGATCCATAAGCTACTAATTTCACAAAGAAAACATATTCAAAGATCATCAAAATCCCTATCCATGACAGTTCTGGATGCTCAAGTACTCCCAACATCTCTAATTAGAGCACTGTCTATTCTCCTAAGGGAAATTTGCTACAGTATCAATGAATGTGCTTAGGTGCATTTAACCTGGTGTGTTTAAAAGGAGCACTGCAAAGTGAGGCTCAAGCTCAGTGGCTCAGCACTTGCCTAATGTGTTCAAGCCCCTAAGTTTTATTTCAGGTGACAAGAAACAGAGTGTGAAGGCAGGAAGGGGAGGAGTCTATATATTCATAAAAACTTGTGAAATGAGTGTAGACGCACATATGAGGGTCCGAGGACTCTTCAGTTTGGTCTGTCCTTCTACCCTTTTTTACAGCAGGTCTTTCTTTTCATGTGCTTTGTACATCAGACTAGCTGGACCATAAACTTCTGATTCTCTTCATCTTGCCCTCGAGTGCTGGGATTACAGACACACAACTGCATCCAGTTTTTTCTTAAGTCCTAAGCATTGAACACAAGTCACCGGGCTTGCATGGACGGCACTTTCACTGAGCCGTCCCCCAGCGCTCTATTCCATTCTGCAAGAGTCCTACTCCAACTGCGGAGAATGCCAGTCCGCCTGCTGCAAGCAACTGCAGCTAGTTTCTATAGGGATAATTTACCTCAGCTAGTCTGTGACTTATGAAAGTTTAATAAATTAATCTCATCATTCTGAGTGGTTAAATACATTCTAGGTAGATACATAAAACGGGGAATAAACAAGTTAAAAAGAAAAAAAAAGGCCATCTTCCTATTTGTGGCAAGTGAAATTTTACCCAAAAGAACATGATATAAACTTTAAAAAGACAAAACTAGCTTGTGTTCATCCATTGGCTGTATGTGTACATGGAAACAAAGTATTTTGACACTTAGTAGATCCATCCATTTCCTTTTCAAGACACACACTAGAGTTCACAAACATCAACCTGCTTGGTAGCTGCTGAACATGCTGAGATTGTCTGGGATACTCACAAGTCATCACTAGTAACCCTGGGCCTTAGCCACCTGCTTCCTCCAGGGCTGTGTGCTATTTTAGGGTGGGGCATTCCAAAGGCACCCTCGAATTTTGGTGGATAGCACTGAATCATTTTCAACCACCCTTATTCCTGGGTACTTTTATTTGGGGACAGAAGTCATGGAATAAACAGATGACAAAAGAATCTATATGCCACAAAAACTATTTTTAGTAAAAACTACCCAGAAAAATACAAAAATACTCAATGGCTGGTTTCGATTTGGTCAAGAAGCTTCTGTAGGCAAATGGAAAGTGTTAGGTGCTAACTGCATCAAGCAGCTCTGAGAACAAGAAAACCTGTGACCTCGAAGGCTGTCTGTACATGGTGTTCAGGGAAAAATAAACTATAGAGCTAGGCATGGTGACATAAACCTGTAATCCCAGCACTCAAGAGGCAGAGCCAGGCGGATCTCTGAGTTTGAGGCCAGCCTGGTCTACAAAGTGAGTTCCAGGACAGCCAGAGCTGTTATACAGAGAAACCCTGTGTGGAAAAACCAAATTGCATGCGTGCGTTGTGTGTGTGTGTGTGTGTGTGTGTGTGTGTGTGTGTGTGTTGCTCTTGCAGAAGACTGGGGTTTGCTCCCCAGAACCCACTTGGTGGCTCATAACTATCTGTAACTCCAATTCTAAGGCATTAATGCCTTCTTCTGAACTCTGCAGGCACCAGCCACATATGCAGTGCATATCCATCGGAAGTAGGCAAAAACACACATACACATAAATGAATACATTAAAAAAAAGATAATCACAGGAGCAGTACAATAAGCCAGATACTTTATGGCTATATGAAAACATTTATTCACAAAATAAAGATATTTGCAAAATGGGACCTTGCTCCTGTCTTCCCCAGAGTCTCTACAGACAATCCCGTAGGAAATCATGAAGGTATGCAGTCCGAGTGACAACACAAATATAAACACACACACAGATCCGCCAGCAACAACTCAGGACTCAGGAACCTCTTCATCGGGGCAGCAGTAATATTCCACGAAACATATTTGCCCATCTTCATTTCTAATCATGTACTGTAAGGAGAGGAATCCCCGATGATCTGTCCGAATAGATACCTTACAGGACAAAGCTAATGCCTTTGTAGAGGGTTTCAGTAGAGAAAGTTTGTATCTGTAGGAGAGTAAATGAAAAGCTGTTATTTGGGTCCACTAAATGCAATGCACGTAACACCAAGTAAAGGACAAAGTTAGCCAGGAACTACTGAGCAGCAAGTACTCGCTAACACGTCAGTCTTTTCTTTCACTTTATCCACCCGTGACTACAACCCAATATCCTCAGGTAAATCCAGAGCCCATCCACCATTTTTAAAAATGTGATACATTTTTAACATACTAAAATTACCTGTTTTGTTTTTATATGGAAATTTGGTACTTAACTTCATCTTTATCAACAATGCAACCTTTATATTAAGAACTGACCTGTTAATCTGGGTCTTATTACAGTGAAATGCTTCCATCAAGTCAGAATCTTTGGGATAGTCAAGGTGGGAGCTTCCTGAATTTCCAAAAGTAGATAACCTATAGGTGAAAGTAAGTAATTCATTTATTCATAGGTTCAATAATAAGCAATATTAGGATCTAAGCTGCCTTAAATGACATATACAAAACTGATCCTAGGGACTAGGGAGATGGTTCAGTGCGTAAGTGCATTTGCAGGGCAAGCCTCAGGAACTGAGTTCAAATCCCCAGAAGTCACATGGTTAGACGTGACTACTTATCTGTAACCCTACCACTAAAGGATGAAGACTAAAACATTCTCAGAACCCAGTAGGCAGCTGCTTAGCCAAAATGAGGAGCTTATGATTCAAGGCAATAAGATGGAGAGCAGCAGAGGAAACTCCCAATGTCCTTTGCTGGCCTTACATGTGCACATAAGGGCAAAGGCACCTGCACACTCATGTAAATGCACCACCATACACACAGACCACACACAACATGTGTGTGCCTGTGTGTATTTATAAATGTAAAAAATATTATGTATATAAATATATAAAACAATATATATATATATATATAAAAAAAAAACTTGGTTGCTTGGGTGTTCCCACATAGGTCCAAGCTGTATAGTTCAGATTGGTCTTGCACTCAATTCTCTCGTTTCTGCCTCCAAATGCTGAGACTACTGGCATGTATCACCACACACAGCTAAAACATACCTTACCAGCACCATAATGAAGCTTTCCACAGGATGTTGCAGAAAGTATCCAGTAACAAAATATTAAAATACTTCTACTTTCTACTTTTATTCACGCGTGTGTGTGTGTGTGTGTGTGTGTGTGTGTGTGTGTGTGCCTGTGCATGTGACTCCAGGTGCTCTAAGAGATCATTTTGGAGCTGGAGTTACAGGCAGTTGTGAGCTGCCTGACATGGTGCTCAGAATCAAACTTGAGTCCTCTGAAAGAGCAGTATATGCTCTTACTTGCCTGAACTATCTCTCTAGCCTAGAAACAGCTCTGAAGAAAATCTCACATCAGAGTACACACTATATACTCTGTACAGCTGTATAATCAGAATTAAGTTTCCTTACCCTTAAATCTAAATCTCTATATATGTATATATAGACAGATAGATAGATATAAATCTGAATATACCTCAGAGAACTGATAATAATGGAAGACTTGGATCTAAACCACTGTAAGTGTGGGTCCTGTTCCTAGCTTTTACTGCTGAACCATTTACATGTAGTTCTGCCTTTAAATTATGCTTTAGTATTATAGCATTTCTGTGTGTTAGACTGATGTTAGAAGTTTAACAATCTTCCCCATTGTACTCTTAGCAAATATATCCACTTCTGAGTTTAATCTCCAAGAACTGCCTAGCATTTGTTATGGGAGGAACATGCTGAGCAGCACAGCGATTAGACCTGGGAGATCTTCCCCAAGCTCAGTGTCTCCTCTCCACATTCCCAGTCAGTCTTCTCCTTTCTAATACAGCTTCTCTCTTAGTATCTTATGTTCCACTATCCTGCAGCTATGATGGTCCTCAGATCTAAATGTCCAATCTAGGCTGATTTCCTGAGCACTGTGTCCATGTGTCTAAACCCCCAGTGCCATATGAACTTCAAATTTTAACATATCCAGAAAAAGAATTCACTACCATTTCCACACACTAAATTGTTTCCCATTCTGGAAATACAAGGCCTATCTAGTTAGTTTTGCTGAGAGTTGATTTGGAAAAGGAGCCGCTGATGTTTGTTTTAAATGATTAATTGGGGTGTCATTGCTTTTCATTTTGGTTAACTTTTTTGACCTAACATGAGTGAATGTTTTGACCAATATCACAAGAAAGAGCCTGCTGTGATTGTTCCTAAGTAAAAAACAAACAACCCCTCCCAAGACAACTTATATTCTCTTATTTCCTATCTTCAAAATTATTAAGTTCTATAAAATTCTAGTCCTGGGGGGGGGGGGGGGGAAACAACCCACAGAAATTTTGCTGGCACAAATGTCAGAAGAGTTTCAACACCGTATTCATTCTTACTGAAAAAGGCCTGGACCTGTGAGGTTCACCTGGACTAACTCTCTAAGCACTCAAGTACTGTTTCCCAAGTATTTAAGAGCATTATCTTGGTATTTTAATGGTTTGCAATTTTGTTCTCTGCTGATTCACACATTTTTTTCTTCTACCTTAATTTTAAGGTGTTTTTTACTAGTCTTAAGATGGATTTGTACATTAGGTTATCAATAGCTACTAAGTTTAAAAAAACAAAAAAACAAAAAACTACCAGCAATATCTACTTCCTTTCGTATCCTGAACTAACTTAAAAAAAAAAAATAGATACCTTATAATACAAACACACTGTTTAAATGTTTTAATCCAATATTCCTCATGATGTAACCTCATCTACATCATCAAATACAGCAATGAAAACACCAGTGGTTTGTAAATGATGAGAATGGGCTTCTTAGCACCAAACCAACATTGCCCGACTATAAAATGCTAAGTAGATTATTCTTATGTCTTAAATTTCCTATCTTGGAGTTGTAAAATTATAATCAAATGCTTCTGAAAATTCTGAAAACTCTAGGATGGGTTAAAAAAAAAGTCCCTGCAACTAAAGCAAATGTTGGGTGGAGAGTTGGATCCACTACCAGACCACATTAAGGGTAACTGCACTCATGTACCTGAAATGGGGCTTGTCAGGAGACACGGTGATCTGTAGAACATCACTTGTCATGTCCAACTCAGAAAATGCTTCCCGGAGCCCCTCTGACTGCAGGATAATCTTACTCATAACATTGGTGCTACAGAAATCAAAATCCAGAGTCTCTTCAGGCTCCTGAGTGTTAATTTTGCAGACTGTCACCACCCCCCCTTCTTCTAGAAACAGCATCAAAGGGTGGCCATAACCTTGGTAACACATCCGAAGAGCGGTTAGCGTCCCTGCAATGAAAGAAGTCATATAGGCTCAGCTCTGTGGCTCTGGGTTTAGCTTTCCCTCCAAATGACACACACCGCCTTAAGAATAATTCATTCTGCTAAGCTTCTAGCATGCATGTCTCTTCAAGAATCCCAATTCCTGTAACTGCAAGGAAACTGGGAGCAAACCTAATTTGTTGAAACAAATTTCCCACTTAAAATGGGAAACATGCCTCAGAAAAATGCTTACTCATATACAATGCCTCCTACTGAGATACAGTATTATTTAAAATCAAACTGGTAGCAACAGAGGGTAGCCATAGGTGATGTTATTTAACACCGTGAATCCCTACAGAGGAGGAAAATAAAACATTCCGCTCCTTTCTACTGGCTCCAAAGCCAGGAAGGGACATGGGGCAGCACATGTTCTTAGGGAAAACCAGCTGGGGAACACTGCACTATGGAACACATGGGTAAGAACAGATGTGGACTGCAGTGTGCGTATGACAGCTGTGAGTGTGGGTGCATGAACGTCCGCGCATGCCCACGGGCTTCATGGAACAGTTTTGGGGTTGGTTCTCTCCTTCTACCACAGGACCTGGGAATCAAACTCAGGTTTTGCCAAGCTTGCTGGGTGAGAACTCTTACCCACTGAGCCATCTCCCTTGCTCTGAGTGTGTAATTAGACTCAGTTACAGACTGTGCCTCAGACCCATTATCCCAGTATTTTGACAGCACAGACGAGACCACAGCCAGGGTGTCCATGGTATGGCAGAGGACACTGTAAGCCCAGGACTTGGCACATGAGGCAGAAGTATCCCAAGTTTAAGGCCAACCTGAGCTACACTCAAGATCCTGTCTACAAAACCCAAAACTAACAGTGGAGCTGCGGCCAGTGCAAAGCCATGTCTTTAGGACTACAACTGATGCTGTCTAGCTTACACTCAAGTTATTTTCCTATGAAAGAAAATCATTCTGGAACTCTGCTGGGAGTCTTATATTGTAGTCTTATGCCCATGGCAACTGAATTTCCTAATCTCTAAAAATAATTTCCTAAGCAAGTAAAAATATATTTTGAAGAAACAGACATAATGTATAAGTCTTATTTTAATTTCAGCAAACCATTTTAAACACAGTCAACTGGGAGTCAGGAAAATTTATTTTTCTCTGCCTGTAAGCAGATGTTAATTTTGAGTAAGTTAGAGAAAATATGTAATTAAAACAAATTTTACAATGTTAAACATATACTTTATGACTGTTTAATGCCTTCTTTGATCTTAAACTTGGGATCTTGGAGCCTTGTGTGATGATTCTGTCAACTTGACAGGCTCTAGACTCCCCTGGGACACAAGGCCCTAGGTGTCTGTGAGAAAGTGAGATGGTGGAAGTCTCACCCTAACTCTGGGTAGGGCCTCAAGAGCCTTCCCATAACAATTAGTTTCCTGGCTAAGTATTTACTGGCCTGGGGTCGGAGTTCAGCTGGCAGTGCTTGCCTAACATGTATCCAGTACTGCATTCAATTCCCAGCACCACATAAAACTATAGGTGGTTGCTGTAATTTCAGCACTTCAGATGCAGAGAGGCAGGAGGATGAGAAGTTCAAGGATATCCTCAGCTACAGAGTGAGTTCAAGGTCAGTCTGGGATACAAAAAAGAAGTTTACATTCTGGAATTCTTCCTGTATTTTTCTAACCATAATATTTTTATGTCTTCATCATCATCACCATCATAAAAATAAAAATAATAAAAAATAATAATAATATAGCTGACCTGGCGTAGGACTTGATCCAAAAATAGATAAACAGTCTAAAAGGATAGTTAAGTTAATTCGGAAAGTAACAGATTCTTCCTGAATGATAAATTCTTGGAACACTTCAGCCTATGAGAAAAGTAAACACGGAAGTGAGGTTATAGTAAAGAATGACCGTTCACATGTAAGATTCTATAAAAGTGACAAATACTGTGCCAACTCCATGAGAATAATTTCTCATTCTCCGCTAAGACATGTCAATTTTTCAACCATTACCAATTAGACTACTACTCAATGGTTTAATAGTTAAAGGTATAACACTAACTTGGGTCCCATTTAGAAGCTCCTGAAGTGGGGAAGGGAATATGATTCTGAGGGGAATATAATGAAAATATTTTGTATGAAAATTTTTAAAAAATTTAAAAGGGAGCCTGGAGAGATAGCTTAGCAGTTAAGAGCACTGGCTACTCTTCTAGAGGACCCAGGTTTGATTCCCAGCACCCATACAGTAGCTCACAACCATCTGTAACTTTTTCCAGAGGATCCAACACTGTCTTCTGGAAGGTACTCTGAAGGTACCAGGCACATACATACCTTCTGCAGACGTTCATGCAGGCAAAACACTCATACACATAAAGTTAAAAAAAAAAAAACTTAATTAAAAAGCCACAAAAAAGCTCCCTCCCCAAGCAGGGGTCCTTCATCTTCATTTCTGGATATAAACCTACCACCCACGTGAGCTTTCCCTGCTCCTTCCTTGAGCCCATCAGTTAAGACTAAAGTCACTTGTGAATAGAACAATTTAATAACGCATGCACAATAGTAGTTTACAATTTCTTTATTTTAAAGTTAATTTTATGTGCATTGGTGTTTTGTCTGTGTGAGGCTGTCAGATCACCCGGAACTGTGGTTACAGACAGTTGTGAGCTGCCATGTGGGTGCTGGGACTTGAATCTGGGTCCTCTGGAAGAGCAGGCAGTGCTCTTAACAGCTGAGCCTCTCCATTTTCTTTTGAAGACAGAAACCATGTGTTATTTATTCCTCCATTTGTGAGGTCATGCTTATACACATGTTCAAAACTTTGAACTGATGTTGAGATCCGATCTGAACCACACAAAGAGTATGATTACAGCTGTAAGAATAGATTATAGCTATCTATGGGTGATGGTCCAGGGCTTTAACCCCAGTACTTCAAGACAAAGTAGAGGCAAGTCAATCTAGAACTTGAGTTCAGTCTTGTCTATAAAACAAGTTCTAGGTAACCAGGGTTATATGTTAGATGTTAGGTCCTGTCTCCGCAAAAACAACCAAAAAAATAAAACGCTATTATAGCCCACAAGAGGGAAAACTAAACCGTGAAGGACAATAATTATAATGTAAAGAGTAAACAAACATTGAGTTTTCATCATAAGACAGCTGAAATTAAATCTGTTGCAGTTGCCACTTATATAAAATAGGGATGATATTTGTGCTTATTTTTGTGAAGATTAAAAAGAGGTAAACGTGGTCTTCATTTATCATGGTCTGTTATTCCTTGTTCCCCCTTTCTGTTCTTGATCCACCGGGGATCTCCTGCTCCCAGAGTTCCAGGAGTCCAATTGGCGAGAAAGAGGAAGGATTGTATAAGTGAGAATTGTTGAGACCAAGATTGGAAAAAGCACAGGGACAAACAGCCAAACTAATGGAAACACATGAATTATGAACCAAAGGCTGTGGAGCCCCCAACTGGATCAGGCCTTCTGGATAAGTGAGACAATTGTATAGCTTGAACTGTTTGGGAAACACCCAGGCAGTGGGACCAGGACCTGTCCTTAGTGCATGAGCTGGCTGTTTGGAACCTGGGGCTTATGTGGGGACACTTTACTCAGCCTCAGGAAGGAGGGGACTGGACCTGCCTGTACTGAATCTATCAGGATGAGCTGAATCCTCAGAGGAGGAGTCTTTGCCCTGGAAGAGATGGGAATGGGGGGTGGGCTGGGAGAAAGAAGGGAGCGGGGGTGGGAGGGGGGAGGACAGGGGAACCCATGGCTGATATATAAAATTGAAACACAAATATCTGTATTAAAAAAAATAATAAAACGGAGATAAACAACAGCCTGGTCTACAGAGTGAGTTCCAGGACAGGCGCCAAAGCTACACAGAAAAACCCTGTCTCGAAAAACCAAAAAGGAAAAAAAAAAAAAAGAAAGAAAGAAACAGAAAAAAAGAAAAAAAAAGGAGGTAAACGATGAGAAGAGTATCTCATAGTTTAACTTTAATAGACTATCATTAGTGGAAATGGCATTTGTTGGCAGGAAAGAAAAAAAAAATCAAGTAATGGCATTTATACTCTAACTTTAATTTTTTCGAATAAGTCCTTCAAAACTCATTAACTAGGCGACTGCTTACAAGTGCCTCCTCTCCCCCATACCTGAATAAAGGCATTGGCTTGCACACACTTTGCATTTTCCACTGTAACTTTGAGTCCATTTTTAGTAGCAAAACACGCGGCGTGATCTTTAAAATGAATGGCTTTCAAGACCGTGGAGAGATTCCTCACGTTGTCAAGGCTGGCCACCAGGCAGTACTGTTCATCCTCGTCCTGAACGTGCTGGGTTAGGAGAGGCATGGATGGTCACCCTGCACAATCGGCTCGGAGAGAGGGATGCTCCTCTTCCGGGAGATCTCTGAAAACCTGAGAGACGCACAACAAACCTGGCATCAAGTGCTGACAAGACTGGCCACCTCAACCCGAGCCGAAATCGACTGTCCAGGGAGAGCCACACTTCTGCCACTTTCAACTTTTGGGGAAATTCTATCTCCCTGTTTCAAAACTACGGTTTCCTTGTCCTTCACGGGGGTGGGGGAAGCAATTCACAGAGCAAAACTGGAGTGGTTTCCACCGGTAAATAAATAGGCTACATACATAACCTGCTTAGAGCCTGTCTGGCACTTCCTAGCGCCATCAACCCGGCCATCCACCGAACCGGAGCGGCGGCGGCCCCGACAGTCACCCCGCTCACCAGCTCGCTCGCCGCGCACAGCGGCGCTGCCACTAAGGGGAGCCCCGGGCACCAGGCCCCTGCTTTTGAGGTGATGTCCCGACGCCTCAAGGCCCTTTCCAGCCCAGCCCCAAGTTAGGACAGACACCCTGAGCGTCCCGAAGCGAGCAGGCCTGGCAAACAGCTCCCGCCGCTGTTCAGACCCGCCGCCGCTGTTCAGATCCGCCGCCACTTGGGCCACCGTCACCACCGAGCCGCCGCGGGCCTAGATAGTCTACGACGAGACCGGAAGAAGGCGCCCTACAGCTGGATGACTAACCCAGAGCCTAGTGTGTGCTACCATAGAGGACAGAAGGAGGAGCGAGCGGCAGAACCGGAAGTGCGGCCTGCAGCGAACGCGGCGAGGCAAGATGGCGGCGACCAAGAGGAAGCGGCATGGGGGCTTGGAAGTTCAAGCAAAGAAGCCAAAAAGGAGCCGGAAAGATACCGGGCAGCCAGCTAAGCCGGACGCTGGGGCCAAAAAGGTGGAGGAAGAAGATAGAGATCGCATTCCAGGTCCCGTCTGCAAGGTAAAAGGCCCAACTGCGGGGCTCTGTGTGGCGTAAGCTTCGTGACCCGCTTTTGGGCTACCGACGTGACTGCAGCCAAAGCTGTCCTGGCCTCAGGGGTCCCCTTGACTGCACTGCACAGTGCTTATGTCTAATTTTCGTGCAGGTGGCCTCCCTAAGACAGTCGTCCGTAGACCCGTAGCCAGCTCACAGGGAGGCGATTGAACGGGGTATTTATTTCTAGTATTGTGTTTTCCCTCGTCCCCGGCCTCACCAGGGTAGTGCTTTTTCTTGTTTTTGTTGTTGTTTGTTTGTTTTCTCGTTTGGATGTATCTACTCCATTCCACCCATATCTTGCCATCTTGGCCGGTATCAGACAGGGATACCGAAGTTTGCTTGCCCAGCCTTTAAAGTTACTGTCTTGTGAGTCTAACTTGTTTGGTTGGATCTTAGGGATAATAAAAAACTAGACGAGACCATAAGTTTTATCTGTGTTCATCAGTGCTCCTTACTATAAAGCCAGGTGAGCTTCCTTGGCTTTGGCATCCCCGAGATGATGAACAAGAAAACTTCTTCCAGAAATACTGGCCTTTAAGATGGAAAGAAGGCTTCATAGAAAATTGCATGTTTACTTAGAGGGCAAGCAGAGTTAACTTTCAGTCAGCTGAAAACCCCGTAAGCAAGATGTATTAATGGAGGAAAAGATCTTGTCTTAGACTTGCCCATGTCTGTTCTGTGCTTAGTGTATTACAACTTTAGTACTTAGGTAGAAAGGAAATGTGACAAATGAGCATAAATTGTAGCCACGTTTTAATTAACAGTTAAATCTTGTACTCTAGTCTGACAGGTTAAAAGATGCTTTTGAGGAAAATGAGCTGGATTTTTAGGGTTTCAACATGGGTTAGTGCTCTCCCTCTTTTAGGAGCTGGACAGAAACAATGTTGGAATCTGTAATCTGAATCACACTATGATACATCCATCAGAATTCATGAGACACTTAGGATAGTAAGGAAACATGAAGGACTTAGCCTTTGAGCTGTATTTCAAAGGGCTTAATTTTGATTTTGATAGATATTCAGAGAGCGTGAATGACAAAAGAATTCATCAAAGGCATTAAGGTGAGGAGATACCGAAAAATCTAAAAAGTTAGAGCCAGGTTGGATGAGCAGATGCAGGGCCGGTGTTGGGCAGTGGTGAAGTAAACAGTCAAAATGTGTTTTAGAATCCAATCATAGAGGGTGTATGCCATTTCGAACTTTGGAAACCCCGGGGAGGTAAAGTCATGACTTGGACAGTGCTTTTAAATTATGCTGGATAGATAACTGTCAGAAGTGCTTCTGTCTGGGAAAGCCAGGCATTGAGGAGCTTTGCAGCTGATAATCAGGAACCAGGCTTTAGGTAAGGGCAGTGTATAAGATTTACAGATTGTTGTAGAGGTACTGATAGTATTCAGTAGTGCTTGGGGTGTCTGTTTAAGAAAGTAAGGGCAGATGGGATATTCTGAGTCCGGGGAACTGAAACGATGGTAGAAAGGAGGAAGGGAGAGAGGGAAAGTGAGGATGGGAGGGAACTTGCCAGCTGCAAGTGGTAAAGTTTAATGTTACACACTTGAGCTTGAAGCTTCACTCTCAAGACATGCATTATTAGGGCTCGAAAGACTTCTTACGTTTCTTTAGATAGTTAAAACTGGAAATGAGCATAGGGGACTTAATGGAGAGAATAAAAATTTAAAAAATGAAAGGGCACTAAGAAAGAATCCTTACAGTAGTAAGGGGCAATTGAAAAGTGTTCTTTGTTGTTTTGTTTAATGCGTGATTTAGACAGTTCACTGTGTTCCTAGGATAGCCTCACATTCCTAGGTTCAAGGGATCCTCCTGCTTCGGCCTCACTAGCTGGGGCTATGGAGGTGTACCCCTATGCCTGGTTCTGGAAACTTTAAAACACTGTCATGAGAACAGACCAGAGAAGTTTGACACAAGATGTTAAAACCTTTTAATGTTTTCTTTTCTTTAGGGCAAATGGAAAAATAAAGAGCGGATCCTCATCTTTTCTTCCAGAGGAATAAATTTCAGAACAAGACACTTAATGCAAGACTTGAGAATGTTGATGCCTCATTCTAAAGCAGGTACTTAGGTATCATGTACTTTAAAATTTGTATGTACGAACTCACCTAATTTATATATTTACATATTGTTTGCTCACCTTGTCAGGTAAAGAGCCACAATACAAAGGTTGGAGGTATAGCTCAGTCAGTGAAGTAGAGGGCCTGAGTTTAATCCCCAGAACTGCCAGAAAGGAACTAGGTGTGGTAGTTCACAATTACAACTCCAGTTCTAAGAAGGTGGAGGCAGCTGGATACCTGGGACTTGCCGGCAAGCCAGTTTAGCCTAGTTGGCAAGCTCTAGGCCAGTGTAAGTACCCTGTCTCAAAATACAAGCTGAGCCGTGCCTGAAGATAAACACCTGAGGATGACCTTTAGATGGATGGACAGGAACACACACACACATTTCTAAGTTCATTTTTTTTTTTTAAGCTGAGGCTCGAACCCAGGGCCTTGCGCTTGCTAGGCAAGTGCTCTACCACTGAGCTAAATCCCCAACCCTGATTTTTTTCAAGTACCACAGTTTTAAAGAAATTCAACATTTTATAATAAACTGTTGACAAAATCCACATTTTCTTTACTTTCTTAAACATGTATCTTAATATAGAAACATTTCTAAAAGCCTAAGGATACTTTCATTCCATTGGCTTCCGAAGTCAGAAGATGGGTGAGATACTAAGTAAGGACTGGCATATGTTGCTTTCTGAACTTTTAAAACTTTATTTTACTTATTTATTTATTTGAGGCAAGGTCTCACCATGGAGCATTGGCTAGCCTGGAGGTCACTATGTGGACCAGGCTGGCCTTGATCTGCCTGCTTCAGCCTAATGTTGGGACTGTGGCTTACCAGTTGTAGAGACTAGTGAAAAACTCTTGCTCTTGAGATTAGCTATCTGCACTGCTGTGTGTGTGTGTGTGTGTGTGTGTGTGTGTGTGTGTGTGTGTGTGTGTGTAGCTGTTTCCTGAGATGTTTTTGTATTGTGCTTTACATAATGGTTTGGTTCTCTGAAACTAAATCAGAATTTTCATTGATACATTTCATTTCTATGGTTATCCAAAGCCAATTTTAAAATTGGTTTATTTGATTCAAAATTACATTTTCATTAGTTAAAATTACAAGTTTTGGCCAGATGTGAAGGCACACACCTTTAGTCCCAGCATTTAGGAGGCAGAAGCAACCTGATCTTTTGAGTTCAAGGCCAGCTTGGTCTATATAGTTTATCTCTTTAGTTTCAGAAGCTGGGTGTAGTGGTGCTTACCTATAACTTCGGTGATGGGGAGATGGAGGCAGGAGGATCAGGAATTGAAGGTCATCCTGAATTACATAGGTACTCTGAGGCTACCCTGAACTACATGAGACCTATCTTAAAAAATAAAAAAAGAGTTTCAGTTTTGAGGATGGCCAGGTAGCACAGGACTATAATTTCAGCTACTTGGAAGCTGGGGTCAGAAAATTGAAAGTTCAAAGCCTGCTGGAGCAAATTAGTGAGACTCTGTCAGAAATTAAAAGTAAAAAGAGGGCTGGGTAAAGTGAAAAACAGAACAAAACAAAAACATAGCTTACTGTTTGAGTACTTGCCTGGCCTGTGCCTTGCCCTGGGTTCCAATCCGCTGTACAGTGGCAAATGCACTATCTGTCCACTACTTGTTTAGTTTATATTTAAAAAGAATGAAGAGGTTGAATGGTTTTAGGTCTAATCAGTCTTAAAAAAATCAAAGTAAGGCTGTCTTCAAATCTGTAATTTACTTGCTTTCTCTTTTTCTTTTTATAGATACTAAAATGGACCGTAAAGATAAATTATTTGTGATAAATGAGGTAATTATTAAGTAATTACAAATATTTTATTAACTCAAAGATGACTCATTTAGCAAAGGTTATTTAGTGACTTGGAAAGCATTTTGTGAATAATTCAAATTTTATTAATTTCACTAATCTGTCAGTTATTTTTCTTCCATATCTAGTATTATGTGAAACTTATAGGTACTTTTAAGAATTATGAGTTAATTAGAATTAACCAACGTATATAAAATTTCAAAAATGTTGGCTATTTATAGAAAACTCAAAAAGTACTTTATCAAAAGTATTAAATGTGCAGAGGAAATTTGTTCTCAAGGTATTACAGACTAGAAATATTAAAACTTCAAAGAACTGTTGAAGATACTAAGCTTGTATTTCAAAGCAAAATTTTCTAAACAGTTTTAAAATAACTCTCTGGCTGTTTAAAGGCTTTTATTTGGTAGTTTGGCACAGATGTTGCTATAACATAGCATTATTGTACAAGCTGTGGCAACATTGTTGACCAGAACTGGAACAATTCCCTTCTGTCAGGGAGCTTTCATTCCAGTGAGGGAGATAGGACAAACACAAGACTTAGACTTTCAAGTGAGGACAAGAGGAATAAAGCAGTGTCTGTCTGAGGGTTGTCAACTTACTCTTCCAGACTTAAGAAAACTGGTGAGAGAGCACTCCAGTACAGAAGGCACATACATACCTTAAGTCCTGAATATGACTCCAGTGAGCGTGGTGTGGCTCCCTGAATCCCAGCACTTGGGAGGCAGGGTAGGCAGATCTCTTAAGTTTCAAGGCCAACCTGGTCTATAGAGCAACACAGAGGGAAAAATAAATTTTTTTAAGGTGTTGATTAAATCACTTTGAAGTAGGTTTTGCTTATATTTGCTTCTTACCAATCCCTTAATTCGTGAATAAAAGCCTGTGTAAATAAATTTTTAAATTTTATAAAATTAAGGGATAAACCTAAAAGGCTGATGGTTAAAATAAAGGGTATCTTTGGTTTTCTTAGGGCTATATTTTGTGATACAGTTTAACTATTGCATCTCTTATTTTCAGTTATTATAGTTTGTGCATGAGACTATGGTCAGAAGAGATCTTTAGTAACAGCATGGACACCTGTTAACTCTGAAATATTAGGCTGGCTGGGCCTATAATCCAACACTTGAGAGTTGGCAGAGTATTAGGATAAGGCCAGTCTGGACTGCATGGTACCCTGCCAGTAAAAAACAAAGTATATCATATCTTAAACTAGTTAAGGGGCCCATAGAACATCAGGTTTACCTTGAGTAGACTGCCAGAAAGGAAATACAATTCTGTGAGTAAATATATGCCAGGTGTTTTTAATGGCCTTGTTTAAATCTTTTTGGAAAAAATCTGGTTATTGCAGCAAATTACTTTTGTTTTTAATAATGTTATCTATCTCCCCCCCCCCCCTCTTTTTAGGTCTGTGAAATGAAAAACTGCAACAAATGCATTTACTTTGAAGCTAAGAAAAAGCAGGATCTCTATATGTGGTAAGAGAATGTAATAATGGAGTTGAGTTGAGTTGTTCCTTATACATCTTATATAACTGATCATTGTTATATGTAAAAGGGAGGAATAGAGTAAACTTGTTTGATTGCAGAGTATTTGAAGCTCATAAAGAACATTTAACATGAATATTAAAGACATGGCTGTCTTACAATATAGACATGAGCATTTTATACTATAGATGTCCTACTTTCACTGTGGACGTGCATTTTATAGTCTGCCAGTAGTGGTGAACATTCCCTGCATTGTACGTGCTAGTCCTTTAAAAGCTCCCTTCGTGTATTTCAGGCTTTCAAATTCACCTCATGGACCATCTGCCAAATTCTTAGTTCAAAACAGTAAGTTTGACTTAACATTTTTTTTAATGAAAAATTTAGAAATGTTTGGGGATAATTGTGTCAAAAGTCTTAACTTTGTTTTCATTGCACACCCCGGCTGAACTTTAGTTCACACCCTGGCTGAGCTGAAGATGACAGGAAACTGCCTGAAAGGCTCTCGCCCCCTTTTGTCTTTCGACCCCGTAAGTTTCTCTTCAGGGTGTGGCATCTGATTTTCTCACTGCTAATGGTTGAGTTTCAGTAGATATCATTACATATATAATTCTGTTTAGTTAATATAAAAAAGATTTTTAAGAAGGTACTCTTGATTTCAAATAATGCGTTCATATTTTTATTTCTAGGTTTTTGATGAATTGCCACATTATGCTTTGTTAAAAGAACTCTTAATTCAGGTAAATAGCTTTCCTACAAGTATTTTTAGGAATGTGTAATAGATGAATGCTTTCCTCTGAACTTGCTTGTTGACTTAGACATCCAGAGCATATACTGTGCCTTGGGATAAAAAACTAACAGACTTCTTTTCTACAAGATCTTTAGTACACCACGGTATCATCCCAAGAGTCAGCCATTTGTGGACCACGTGTTTACATTCACCATTCTGGATAACAGGATATGGTTTCGGAACTTCCAGGTTAGCTTTGCTTTACTTAGTACATGTTTAAATATATTGGGATATGTAGCATTAGTGATATACATATACAGATATATACATATATGCAAATGTATAGTCTTTTGCTTTAAATAGCTCCATTTCTCTTCAGATATTTGTGGCAAATGATTGTCTGCTGCCACACACCTGAAATCATCTCTACCTACTTCTTTTTATGATTGTTGGTTGATGTGATACATAACATTTGTAACAACCACTATATTCTTTTAAGAAAGGAAAATAGGTTGGAAATCTGTGCGCTGAGTGGCTTCTGGCCTTTCCTGAATCCTGTAAAGGGCTGTTCATTGTTCCTCTTCTGAAGGGTTAGAATGTAGCAGGTAGAGGAATAGGATGCTGTTAAGACTTAGGAAAACACAGGGGCTGGAGAGATGGCTCAGAGGTTAAGAACACTGGCTGCTCTTCCAGAGGTCCTGAGTTCAGTGCCCAGCAACCACGTGGTGGCTCACAAGCATCTGTAATGAGATCTGGTGCCCTCTTCTGGCCTGCAGGGATACATGCAAACAGAACACTGTATACATAATAAATAAATAAATCTTTAAAAAAAAAAAAGACTTAGGAAAACACAATTGCTATAGTAACAATTTAGGGATGCTAGAAATCTCTAAGCAGGAATTTGGCTATATAAATGTGCAGAAGAATGGAGAAGTGGAGAACAGCCAGAACAAGATTTCATGCAGCAATGATGGACATGGGGCTCATCTCAGCAGAGAAACAAAAAGAACGCTAATGTTTGTGAGACTCAAGATGTGAACAAATTCAGATATCTCAATTTACAAAAACCCCATGGGATAAAGTTTTGGGTGTGTAAGCCTGAAAACATGAGGCATAAGTGGCACATGTTTGTAATCCTAGATCTGGAGAAGTAGAGACAGGTCGGTCCCTAGGGCTTGTTGGCTGGCCAGCCTAGTTTAATATGCAAGTTCCAGGTGCCAGGAGAGGCCATCTCAAAAGTGGGGCTGCTGAGCTGGTTCAGCTAGTAAAGGCTGGGCCCTTAGCCTGGCAGCCTGAGTTTGTTTTGGGACACAGGTGGTAGGAAAGAACTGATTCCTAAAGAAGTATTGTGATTTGCCACGTGCCAAGTTCTTACCATACCTCCTTTTCAAGATATCAATTGTGATTTTGGGCTTCATTTTTGTTTGTTTGTTTGTTTGTTTGTTTGTTTGTTTGAGACAGGGTCCCTCTAGCTCTGACTGGCCTGGACGTTGGTATATAGACAGGCATAGATCCACCTGCCTCTGCCTCAGCCCCCATTGCTGCTGAGGGTAAAGATGTGCCCCACACGGTTTGTCATTTCTTAGAGCATGTTTGTGCTGGCATCTTGGTTAGTTAGAAGGGATCTTTCTTTTTTTTTTTTTTTTTTTTTTTTTGGAGCTGAACATCGAACCCAGGGCCTAGTGCTTGCTAGGCAAGCGCTCTACCACTGAGCTAAATCCCCAACCCTGGAATCTTTCTTTTTTATTGAAGATTATAGAAGAAGACGCTGCTCTAGTGGAAATTGGACCCCGTTTTGTCTTAAATCTCATAAAGATTTTTCAGGGAAGCTTTGGAGGACCAACTTTATATGAAAATCCTCATTACCAGTCTCCGAACATGGTAAGCTAGGTATTTTGATTGTTTGCTGTGTGGTGGGTTGGGGTTGGCTTTTTTTTTTTTGTAATTACTGTTTTACTTCCTTTATGACTGAATTTGTTTTGCTACACATTTTGCTACGTGCAAATTACTACTTTAAAAAAATGATTCTGGGTGAGAGGACATAAGTGAAGACCTTACTTAAAAGCATGTACTCTGTTGTGTCTAGCATCGGCGTGTCATAAGGTCCATCACAGCTGCAAAGTACAGAGAGAAACAGCAAGTCAAAGATGTTCAGAAACTGCGGAAGAAAGAACCAAAGACTGTTGTTCCACATGATCCCACTGCAGATGTCTTTGATATACCAGCAGAGGACAAACCAGTGGAAATACAGTGGGTGAAACCAGAGCCCAAAGTAGATCTGACAGCGAGAAAGAGAAGGATTTACAAAAGGCATCGGAAACTGCAGCAGAAGATGAACAGGGGGAGTGCAAAGTGAATCAGTGGATAACTATCTTTTTTAGTTACTGGATATTTATTTTGTATTCCACATGTAAATACTTTTAGTATCAAGAACTAGCTATGTCTAATTAAGGTGCCATTTTAAAGAATTAAAATCTTAAAGGCGATGTCGGTCTTTTTCTAAATAAAGCATCTCCAGAATGCACCAGCTACTTTCTGATTACTCATAAAGGGGTTAGGCACTTTGAGAGCAGAGTGCCGTGTGTGTGTGTGTGTGTGTGTGTGTGTGTGTGTGTGTGTGTGTGTGGGGTGGGGGGGAGCGCAATGAGGTCATTTTACTGAAGTTTCACTGCTGAAATCACTAGTTTATGAAGCCTTGGGAAGCCAACTTCTGATCATTTCTTTTTTTTTTTTTTTTTTTTTTTTTTTTTGGTTTTTCAAGACTGGGTTTCTCTGTGTAGCTTTGCGCCTTTCCTGGAACTTACTCTGTAGTCCAGGCTGATCTCTAACTCACAGAGATATGCCTGGCTGTGCCTCCCGAGTGCTGGGATTAAAGGCATGCACCACCACCACCGCCCAGCTCTGATCATTTTTTTATCTCGATGAAAAGTGCACTTAATTCTTAGGTGTTGAAAACCAGCTAATACCTGTATTATTAGATGTAGTAAAAGGAGAAATAGAGTTAGGATATAAGAAAATTGGAGGATTTTCCTTCTGTGAAACTACTTCTCAGCTTCTAGAGAGCAGTAGCAGTAGTGAACTTGATCCTCCAGTGATACGGGGACAGGTGGCTATGGAGATGCACAGATCTTTTATATATATTTTAACATACACACACACACATTACAATTGTATCTTGATGGTTTTGTCACCCCTTTTCACTTAACGTTGGGTGTTTCCCCACATCTGCAGCATGTTTACTAACTGCATAGCATTTCTGTCATAGCTATATTAGCATCATATGCTTTATCCCTTCAAAGATACTTCAGTTTTCTTTTGGTGATGTCTGTGGTTAATATTTCTATACAGAAATCTGTACAACACTCATGGTTAAAACTGCTAAAAGTTTTAAACAAGACTTTATGATATTTTTCTAAGGTCCAAAATTGTACCTTGCCAGATATTAGAACATTCATATCCTTGTGTGGCTTGCCAATTAGAATGCCAACTGCAAAAGGATTTTGTGGGGAGAGGAGGGCGTGTGTGTGTGTGTGCGCGCGCGCTAGTGCTAACTTTGTTTTTCTGTGGTAGGGTTGTTTTTCACATACCTAGAGATTTGATGTAGTTGCTTGTTCTAGATACAATTCCTAGTTTAGTTTTTGATTTTTGTCTGTCCTTCAGCTGTTGTTGCTGTGATAAACATCCTGACCAAAAGCAGCTCGGGGAGGAAGCAATTTACCTTAACTTCAAGGTTCATCACAGGAACATTAGGGCAGGGACTGCGCCTGAATCTGGAGGCAGGAACTGAAGCAGAGACTCAGTAGGCACACAAGATTACTGGCTTGCTCAGCTTTGTTGTTTTTACCCTACCACCTGCCTAGGGATGCCCACAGGCCAAGGTGAAAGAAGTACTCCCGAAACTGTGGTTCCCTCCTCCCATGAGTCTAGTTTGTCAAGTGGACAAAATCAGCACAAAGCTACTTAAGACCTGTGTGTGAGGGGCTGGAGAGATGGTTCAGGGTTAAGAACACAGGTTGCACTTTCAGAAGACCTGGGTTCAGTTGAGAGGTGTTTTTGATTGTGCCACTTTCCTTGAAATAGTTTAAGACTACCTGAAGTCAATTAAATTATGTGACTCAGGTCAGAGGTCCACCTAAAGTACTTGTCTGTGGCCAGTTTCTCATGACCATAGCTGGTTAAGTACAGGAGACAAAGGAGCATTGGCTGGTCCGGCAGCTATGTATAGCCTTGAGTGAAAACGAGAGTAGGGTGTTAACATCTCAGGGAGAGTTCATTAGAGAATATTTGTTACGAACGTGTTACATATTGTAAAAAGAAGTTGCCAGCTTTGAAAGACATGAATTAATACTTCAGATGTTCAATTGTGAAGGTTTGGTAGAATTTCCTACTTCACAATTACCCTCTTGTGTTTTTATCCTCTTCATTTTCCAGTCATAATTTCAGATTAACAGTTAACTTGGAGAGGTTTTTTATTCCTCAAATCCCTTTCACCCACAGGTAGCTTATATAAATAAAATCAACGTGTTTAATAAGAGTGCTCTTGAAACAATACAGTGCTGGTGTCTGTAATCCTGGCTTCTCGGGGGCTGACACTACACACCTGCAAGTTCAAGACCAATCGGGACTATGCAGTCAGCCACCACCAACCAACCAAAGAGGATTGGCTGAAATAACATCCAATTGAACCAACTTGACAGTCTATCAGTTGTCATGGGCCAAAACAAATGGCTTCCCTCCTCAAAGCAGCAAGTGGCTTGCAGTCTATGACCACACAAGGTTGAAGGGAGGAAAAGTGCATCTCCTCCCCCTCCTCCATGCTCCCCAGTCCTAATTGATTTTCAGAAGAAAGGTCTTAGGTTTCTTGTAAACTGGAACTTTTCCAGCCCTACCAATTACCAATTTAACAAGTGACTGAAGAAATAGCTAAGTCTTCATTTTTGAGTAGTGACTTAGACATCTAATATATAGAGAAAATGAGTTGGGCTTTGTGAATGTGTTGGGGGTGGGATATTAACAAAGGGACTATCTCCCTGATGGGCTTGTTTGCTTCAACCCTGTACAAAAGATGTTCAAAGGAATATCTTTGCAGCCATATATTGTTAAATAGAACCCACAGCTACCTGATATATGTAAACATTCCATCTTAAAGTGAAATTATTAATGCATTGTAATGGGCATTTGGATACTATTTTGACATTCAGTTGATTAGAGTAGGTGCACAGATCTCTCATCACACAGTACAGAGTAATTAATAAAGCTACTCAGACCCCCCAAATCTGCAGGGTAAGTACCATCCCATGACTACTCTCAATCTAATCCTGGAAAGGTAGTAGACTACAGAAAATTAGAATTCAAGAGTGATGCATGGTACTCAGGTTTCTCTTAGGTCATATAAATGTTTTACTTTTTATTAAATACTTCCATGTAGAGGAACAGGTTTTTTTGGTGGGGGGAAGTGAAGAAGACATGTTTTTTTAACAGAAGGTTGGTCTTGAACTCAACAATCCTGCCTCAGCTTCCCAAATGCTGTGATTTACAGGCATGAACTACCATCCTCAGCCAGCCAAATCAGTCTTCCAGAGCTTGCAAACAAAAGCACATATGAAGGGAGGAAAATGTGTTGTCCCCTTCCACAATCAAGTAAAGGTCCCAAGAGAGGAAATGCCCTATAAACATCCATTTTTCTTTATTCCTTTTCCTTCTTTCCTTCCTTCCAACTGATTGACCGATGTTTCCATGACTCATTTGTAGGAAGAGTACTTGCTGTCATGTGGACATTTTCTGTTTAATATATATGTAAATGAACTAGTCTGGTGGTAGAGGCCAATAAGTCCAGCATTTGGGAGGCAGAGGCAGGATCCTAAATTTAACTCTTTATGTAAACCAAGCTGGCCTTGAACTCACTAAATACTCTAAACTGCCATCTGCCTCCTGGGTGGATGCTGGGATTAAAGGTGTGTTCTTAATACCCGGCCCTCAGCCTGGCTTTTGGTATTCTTCCTGGATACTGGCAGGCGGTGATGGCACACTTCTTTAATCCCAGCAGAGGCAGGCAGATCTCTATGAGTTCAAGGCCAGCCTGATCTACAGAGCAAATTCCAGGACAGCCAAGGCTACACAGAGAAACCCTGTCTGGAAAAAAACATGACAAGCCGGGTGTGCGGTGGTGGCACACGCCTTTAATCCCAGCACTCGGGAGGCAGAGCCAGGCGGATCTCTGTGAGTTCAAGGCCAGCCTGGGCTACAGAGTGAATTCCAGGATAGGCTCCAAAGCTACACGGAGAAACCCTGTCTCGAAAAACCAAAAGAAAAAAAAAAAAAAACAAAAAAAAAAACCAAGACAAAACCAAGTGTTGGTACTTGCCTCTTAAATTGTTTCAAAAACTGATTTAAGCAATCCTCTTATTTACTGTCCTTTATCATGCATATTGGTCAAGATGAGTCAAAAGAGATCCTAGCCAAGTGGAAGCTGAGATATTAAACACTCGTGTTTCCACCAAGAACTTCGGGCTGCAACTCCGCACTGGACTACCTGAAGCCCGAGCTGCCTCCTCTGTGAAGTTTCCCTCAGCTGAGAAATACTCTTAACTCCCCATGCCAAGCCTCCCCGGCCCTCCATTCAGGCCGGCCAGTAGGTGTGCCACCCAAACAGCCCACTGTGCTCACAATGCCTCTCGTCGTGGCTCCCCCGCCCACCTTCACCTCCCCTAACCCCCCCCCCAGCCGAGGCTCCGCCTCCGCGGCGCGCGGCTGGGCCGGAACCCAGCCCAGACCCCGCCCATGCGGAGCCGCCGGCGCCGCCCCCTCCGCGCGCCCGCGTGCCGCAGCCCGCGACGTCCGCCGCCGCGCGCCTCCGCCGCCCCGCGCCGCTGCCGCCGCCGCCGCCGGGCTCGCTGGCTGGCCGGCTGCTGGCGCCGGGCTCCCGCCGGAGGAGAGGACAACCAGCGCCGCCCCCGCCGCTTCGGCCCGGGCCCGGGCGTCGGCCCCGCCCCGGGCCCCGGCCCTGGCCCCGGCCCCGGCTCCGGCTCCGGCCCCGTTCCCGGCCCGGCGTCCAGCCCCGCCATGAAGTGTCACTACGAGGCGCTGGGGGTGCGGCGCGACGCCAGCGAGGAGGAGCTCAAGAAGGCCTATCGGAAGCTGGCCCTCAGGTGGCACCCGGGTAGGTGACCGACCGGCGGCGGGCCGGGGAAGCCGGGCGGCCCCGTCCCCGCCCTCCCCGCCCTCCCCGCCCTCCCCGCGCCCGCCAGACCCCGGCCGGGCCTGGCGGGCCGCACGCGGTGCGGACGGCGCGGTCCTGCCCACCCCGCGGAGGAGGAGAAGCGGCTGCAGCGGCCGGCCGGTCGAGCCTCCCTCCGCCCACGGCTGGGGAATGGCTTTTTTAAACCGGCCTGCTGGCGCCCGCCTTCAGACTTGCCAGGCTCCCTGCACTGGACACGAGTTTCCCACGGCGACTTCTAGTTGGGTGGGCTGCCCGGCGAACTCCCTGAGGTTCCTTAGGAGTTTGCTTCCCCGGCATGGTTTGTGTTGCCGTGCAATGGGGTTTGTGGTGACTTTTACCGAGTCCGATCTACCTCCCAGACGACGGAACTTAGTAGTCGAGTCCCGTCTTTCTGAGAGTCCCAAGAAGCTTTCCGCCTCGCCCCGTTTAGCGCCGCCGCGCACCTGCTGGCAAGCGCTCTGCCAGCCAACTACAGCAGCCTGTGTTTTTTAAGAAGTCATCTTGGGATGGGGTCTCACCCAAAGGCCAAGCCAGCCTTTGAATTTGTCATTCTCCTGCCTCCCCTTCGTGAGTAATTAGGATTACTGCCCTGTGCCACCAGGTGTGGCTGGTTTACCTTTTATCTTTTTACATCGTTTCACTTTAGCTTCAGGGTGTTCATCCTAGAGTTTACATGAGGTGGTTATGCGTACGTAGGACTTAATAGGTACTAGTAAATAAACCTTATTTGAGTAGTAAGTAGTATGCACTTCCTTTAAACAAGCTTAAAATAGAAAAAAAGTATACCATATAATATAAACATAACTTAGTTTTTCTCATACGTGTCCGGAGAATGCAAGTCACTTGCACAAGTGTATAATACGTAGATTTTGAAATGCTAAAACAGGGGCCTCAGAGTCTTGCTAGGAAAACATGCCTTATGCACATGAAAACTGTTAGTGTGTGAATGGGAAAAAAAAAAAAAAAAGGAAAGGAAATGACTGCTCCTAGGTATGGTGGAGAAGAAAGTTTGTTACAGGTAAAAGGGAGAGCATATTCAGGGCACACATCTGGAGGGAAAAGTGGACATGATCCTGAGCCGTGTGGGGAGAGGGGGAGGGGGAGGGAGGTACAGCAGCCGGAAGGCCAAAGGTACAAAAAAGGGCAGGTAACCAAAATGTCTGGATTATATAGGGAAGGGCAGCCCAGCCTCTGAACTGGAGAGTTCAGGGTAGAGGGTGGGGTGTGCAAGTTATAACCTGCAACAGGTAGGGACTGAGGATGCTGGGAGAATCTGGAGGCTAGGTCTGAGCCGATCCTGTTAAATAGGCACCTCAGCCGTTTGCCCTGGGTTTGAAACTTGAGCAAAAGAGTCTGATTGCTATTTGGGTTGAGCAACTAGTAAGCACCCAAGTAATGGGAACGGTTGCCACTGTGTGCTGAGAGATGCTGAGGCTGCTTCTGGACCCAGAGAGGACCTTGGACAGGGTGCTGTTTCAGGAAGAGCACTGCTGACAGGAAGGCCACAGGATGGTTTGGGAGAGAGTGAAGGAAAGACTGGAGGCCCAGAGTGGGAAGGTCTGTAGTAGATGGAAGAAGCAGCATAGGTATTGGTGTGATGACAATAAATGAGACCATATGTGCGCGCGCGCGCGCGCGCACACACACACATACAAACACACACACACACACACACACACACATAAACGCACGCGTGCACGCGCGCACACACACACCTGTCGTTGAAAGGACAGAACTTTTAGCATTGCAGGAAGTCAAAAGAAAGAGCCAAAGTAAATAAACTCAAAGAAAGTGTACAGGTGGCAGAAACACATTTTCATAGAGTAAGGGCTAATTATCATTAAAAGCTGAGTTAGGAATTAAAAAGAAATTGGGAGTTCCTTGACTTTCAGAATGGGAAAGGGCAGGACAGAGAATTAATTCTAATGGCAAGTGCATATGTAATTTTGAAGATAAGATAATAAAACATTCTTGGAGCGTAGACTGAAATCAAATTGTAGATATTGGGCTTTAGATATTAGGCTAAGCACTATTATTAATTATTTTGCTAGTATATAGAGTCCTTGCTGGTTTTATTATAATGTCTAGGAAGGTACCATGAAGGCAATTGAGGACTGAAGAGGCCTGGAGACAATGGACAGGGATGGGCCCTTTGGGCCAAGGGCAGGAGAAAGGTCCTGGTGGAGAGCTGATAGAGAGGAAAATGAATGGTGAGTTGGACAGTTGAAGGAGGGAAGGAAGAAGTGGGAAGACGTATTACTGATTGGCTTGGAAGCCAAACCTGTGAGGAACTGACTGCAGTCTCTCCTGAATATCATGAGTCATAGCATCCTAAATACCTTTGGATTGGAGACACATGATTCAGTATGCTTGCTTTGTTGGGCCTTTCAGTCAATAAATGTTTGATTTCGTTGTGTGTGCAGGGCACTGTGTGAGATGTTTGGGCAGCTGAACCTTGATTTAGAGAAGTAGCCTTCTAAAAGTCATCCCATGGCTGTTCTCTGTTCTTTGCCAGGCGAGCAAGGCAGGAGAGGTCCCTGCCCTGGTTGAACAAAATGTTCTATGAAGACACAGGAGAGAAAACAGTGTCCTAGGAGAGAAGGGCTGTGTGAGGGAGGGCACATTCAGGTGTTGATGAGTCCATGTGCTCACCTGGGCTAGCTCTGTGTGTGTGTGTATACACACACACACATATATGTATATGGGGGAGAGAGATGGGAAAAGCCACCCGGGAAATTTGGCTGTGAAGAAGTAACATCTAGGTGGAGACCATAGAGTGGCAGTATGCCTGTTAGAGGGAGGAGGGAGCAGAAGAGAGAGGCTAGCAGAACCAGCTAAGTGGGGCAGGCAGGGAGGATTTATTAACTTTAGGGTAGGAGTTTAGCCTAAACTTTGGTAAATCACAGAAGAACTGGAAACAGCAGGGAGATAAATGCCAGCATTTCAAGTTTCTCTCTCTCTCTGGTTGTAATGGGACAGTGTGCTTCAGGGAGGGGGCGGCAGCCTGGAGGTGAGGACAGGAATACCCAAGTACCTCATCCTCCCTGAGCAGGATGCAGCATTTCAGTGGGTGAGAGGAGTGGGTAGAAGAGAGAACCCAGAAGGGGAGCAGAAGGATTGGCGGTAGAGACTGATTGTTAGTTAAAAGGTGTAAATCTTGAAGGAATGGAGAGTAGAGGGCAGTGACCAGGCACAGGGCTGTATCACCATGGGGGTGCCATGGGAGAGCATGGCAAGAGGAGTGGAGCCCTGCAGAGAAGGGATGCTTCTCAGAGCAAGGTGTTGCAAGGGGCAATCCAACAACGTCTTCCAGAAGGCACTGTAAGAAGGTTTAGGAGGTAACAGAAAACTACACAGAATAGTGCAACCATGGATGCCTGGTAAACCTCAGGTGACTGTTTGCAATACCTCTGTCAAAATGTAGACTCTCTTATTGCTTGTTTCGTTAAGAGTCCTGCTGTTAATCTCAGTTCAACACAGTCATCTTATGTAAAATGAAAGCCATGTGACAGAAAACATTTAAGAAAAGTTCTGCCTGGCAGTGGTGGTGCACACCTTTAATCCTATCACTCAGGAGGCAGAGGCAGATGGATCTCTGTGAGTTCGAGGCCAGCCTGGTCTACAGAGGAGTTCCAGGGCAGCTGGGACAACACAGAGAAACCCTGTCTCGAAAATACAAAGAACAAAACAACAACAACAAAACCCTTTTAGCTTTCTGCAAATTTCTTTGGGGAGGGAAAGAATGGGAAGGAGTTGGACAAGGTGCAGTAGTACTGATAAAAAAGAACACACATGCACACACCCCTGGCTAGCACTGTTTTTGTTTCTGTAAGAAGAATCAGTTGCCAGCTTTCTAAACTTTTAGGTTGTTTAATTTGAACGGCACTGTTATGTCTTGACTATTGCTGTGATAAGATGCCATGACCAAGGCAACTTAACAGAAGAGTTTCTTTTGGGTGTATGGTTTCAGAGGGTTGGTCCATGACGGTGGAGCAGAGGTAGCAGCAGGTAGCAGGTGGCTGGAGCAGCAGCTGAGAGCTTATATTTTGATCTCCAAGTAGGAGGCAGGAAGAAGTAACTCAAAATGGTGCTAGTTGTTTGAAACCTCAAAGCTTGCTCCAGCAAGGCCACACCTCCTAGTCCTTTCCAAACAGTTTAACTAACTGGGATGAAGCATTCAAACTTATGAGCCCGTGGGGGACCTTTTCAGTCGAAACACATGATTAGTAATGCTGCCTGTCTTCAAATGGGTGCACTCTGAAAGGATTAGTAGTATGTTGTGTGAATTCTCGTGGAAAGTGAGGCCTATAGAAGTAGAAATTGTTTTTAGTTAATATAAGACTAATTTTAGTCCCATAGGATGGAAGAGGCATGGCAAACTGCTATGCTTGGAAAATATCAATGCTAGATATGGGGTAGAAAGCTACTCGTAGGACCTGGGATCAGATGAGAGGGGACAAGATGCCCTCATGAGTCACTTAGACAAACAGTAAGGCTGCATGGCTGTTTGGAGGGAACACATTCTGTCATATCTTCTAAACTCTTAGAAGACAGGTGTTGAGTAGTAGCTTAAAGAACTTGGTGTGTTTCATGTTAGATTCAGATGTTTAATTTCTGAATGTAGTATTCACTTACGACAGGACACAATTACCAAAGCCTTAGGGTTTTAAACAACAAAAACAATGTGCACCAGTTCATTGTGTAGACTCTAAAGGTTCTGAAGCTTAGAATGTGGGCATGGCTTGGCTACAGCTTCTACTAAGGCTGTCCCACCACTGTTGAGAGGACCTGTTTCCAGACTCACGGACATGGTTGTTGGCAGGTCTCTTTTTGTTCCTTCCTGCCCTCTGTTCTTGACCCTGAACTTCTCTAGCACACTGTGACAAGAGTGTTCCAGGAGAGGGCGAGAGCCTTGAACAGGAGCTGCCGTCCAGTCCAGTCTCATACCATACCATGGCTTCCTCTGTGCCTGCTGTTGGTCAGACTAGCACTGCTGATGAGAAGGGCCTGTACAAGGGTGAAGTCAGAGACCACTGCTGGCTGCCACTGGCAGGCAGAGATGCTTTTCGAGTGTTGTAGTTACGGAGGCATACCTAAGAAAAGAATAATTAGCATGTGCCTCTGTGTGTGCATGTGTGAAAAGGTGCACATGTGGAGGTCAGAGGACAACTTGTAGTAGTCAGTGATTTCAGTGATTGAATGCAGGCCATCAGGCTTGATGGGCAGCACCTTTATCTACTGTGCCATGTTGCCAACCCCTGTTAAATGAACATTCTCTCTGTCTCTGTCTCTCTCTCTCCTGTATCCTTGGCCTGGCACTAGCTATGTAGACTAAGCATGCCCAGCCTATTTAAAAGAAAAGAAAAAACACACACACATCTGTGTACATGTGAGTACATGGTATACAGCCTATTTAAAAGAAAACACAAAGATTCATACATATCTGTGTACATGTGGGTACCTGGCATACACATGAGTATGCCATGGAGGGTATATAGAGATCATGTGTAGGCCAGAGGCTGGACAGCTTGCAAGAGTCCAACCTCTCTTTCTCTGGCATATTGGTTCCAGAACTGAATCAGGTCTTTGGGGTTGGGAACAAGCATCTTTCCCCACTGAGCCAGTTTGATGGCGCATGCATCTATTTTTTCTGTGACTAAGTTTCTGTGACTTATTTTAACAGATAAAAATCTGGATAATGCCGCAGAGGCAGCCGAGCAGTTTAAATTAATTCAAGCTGCGTACGACGTGTTGAGTGACCCTCAGGAAAGAGCATGGTGAGCATTGTGTTGTCATCCTCACTCTCCTTCCATTTGTTAGCAGGAATTGTCACGGGGCTTGGTGGTCTCTTACAGTGTAACAGCCTGAGTGGTTGGGGAGTGTGGTTGGGGGAGTACTGTGAGCACCTGCCCCTTCTTGGTTACAGAAAGTGCAGTCTGTGGGTAGGAGGCACTTTAGAGACGATTACTCCAGGTGTCTGCTGTTCTCCATCATGACGCAAGTTTGGTGGTTACGTAGCGTTAACTCGGGCAGCACAAATGGTTTCTCACTGAGAGGTCCTTTAGTGTAGGACAGACAGCTGTATTGTTGCACAAGGGGGAAGTTTTGTCTCTAGCATCACTTTTCCATTTAATATAAAAATTATAACACATTTCTACAGAGTACTGAAGTAAATTTTATTCTATAAATACAATAAATACTTTCAACAAAGATGAGCTTATAATATAGTTTCATTTTGTAACAAGAACTTATATGTTTGGAGTTCTGAGTTTTCAGCTCAGCTCTTTGCTGCAAATGGTTAGGTTTGAACTCAGACACAGTGGAAAATCCTGCTGTTGAGAAAGTGCTGCTGTGAAAGGCATCTGTTTTAAACATTGTACAACACACTAGCTCTCAAAAGAGAAAGGATAGGAAGGGAATTCTTTTAAATCACATAGAAGATCTTCAACTTTCCTCTGTGCAGGGATTTTGGAGCTTTGTCCTAAAGCCAGATGTCTGCACATGCCTGTAGTCCCCTGGCCTCAAGAGTGACCTGGGCTACATAGGGAGAGCCTGCCTCCAAAACCAAAACCAAGGAATTAGTGTTCCTTTTAGAGTGTTGGTATTCCTCCCTAGCTTCCTGTCCGTTAGTTCCTATTTAGATTGTAGATTGTCTTCTTGGTCCAAGACTCGATTAAAGCGCCTGCCTGTGATGCTCCTGTCACTTAGCAATGCTCCTGCCCCCTGGAGCTTGTTCCATTTCATGGCAAGGACCCTGGCCTTAGCAGTAAAAAGGACCTGGGTTTCAGTTCTGCTCTTGCTGCTTACAGACTTTATGATAGTGAACAACTAGTACTTAATATTACTGAGCAACAGTTTCCTGCTGTGTTAAGCAAGGATGATAATAGTAATAAATACTATTACAGATTTCTTATGAAGAGTAATTGGGATGTGTGTGTGTGTGTCTGTGTCTGTCTGTCTTAGATGAAGTTTATATAAATGTAAATACATTTTTCAGGTAAATTTTGGTAAATTCCTAGGTCATAAATGTAAACTTAGTGTATGAACCAGATTATGTTCTATAGTGTTCCATTTAGTGGTTGTCTTTCCTGTGGATTTCACTACCTGCTGAGAGACAGTGTAGAATTCCCAGTTGATGGAGGCTAGGGCTGTATACAGTATTAGAAAGTCTCCCAAATCTCTTAGTGTCCAGAATTCCTTTAAATTGTGTGGTTATGGATTGCATGTGTTGAAACATATGTTGTTATTTTGGCTGATTCAGAAAAAGAGTCCTCGTGAATTTTTATATAATTGTATTTAAAACAAGTCCTTTTTTGTCCCGCTCTTTTCATTTTTTAAAATTCTTTTAGGTATGATAATCATAGAGAGGCCTTACTTAAAGGAGGGCTTGATGGAGAATACCAAGATGACAGTTTGGATTTGCTTCATTACTTCACTGTCACCTGTTACTCTGGTTATGGAGACGATGAAAAGGTAAGATGGGGAACTTCTAATTTCTCATCAAGTGGTTAACTAAAACTCAAATGCAAAGAGATCTTAAAATTACAGTAGAAAATGAGGTGCACGTCTGTTCAAGTTCAAGCTGTGGGCACGTGTGAATGCAGGGCACTTGAGGTAGTGAAGCTGGGACTTATACTTCGTCAGCTTTAAATCCTGTCCCATGTTTTCTGCACTTAGACTGTTTCTGGCTTTGCTTTATTTTGTTGTAGGGTTTCTATGCAGTGTATCGTGATGTCTTTGAGCTGATAGCAAAAGAAGAACTTGAATGTATGTCAGAGGGAGATGTAGAGGATTTTCCAAGCTTCGGTGACTCCCAGAGTGACTATGACACGGTAAAAGAAAAATTACATTGCATTTGACAGTTAGGTTCTCTCACTGGGTTTTCTAGCGTTGTTGTTTTGTTTCTTGTTTGTTTGTTTGTTTTGTTTTGTTTTAAGATTTATTTATTTATTATGTATACAGCTTGTATGCCTGCAGGCCAGAAGAGGGCACCAGATCTCATTACAGATGGTGGTGAGCCACCATATGGGTGCTGAGAATTGAACTCAGGACTTCTGGAAGAGCAGTCAGTGCTCTTAACCTCTGAGCCATCTCACCAGCCCGGGTTTTCTAGTTTTAAAAGAAATCCCTTTTTGTCCCTAACCCGGCCTTCTCCCTCACTTCTCCCACTGGCCGGAGCTTGCAGCTGTCTCTCAGTGCCCGCTCTGGACTTGTTTCCCTGTGGTTGTGTGGTTGCTCTGTGGCCAGTGAGACTGTTTTCTTTCTTGTCTAAACTGCCGTGGAGAATGTCTTATCCTGTAAAGTCTGTTAAGAGATCTGTCTTCTCTACAGTTAATAATGTTAATGTGTGAGGGTCTAGAGTTGTGGTTTAGTGGTACACCATTCATCATGTGTGCACAAAGGCCTTGGCTTCAGTCCCCAGCACTGCAAAAGTTAGCACAGAACAGGTCATCTTAGATACAGGAAAAGAAAGGTAGACGATGTTTTAATCCTTAAAATCTACTACCTTTTAAAAGAGATTTAAGTTAACATAATTCTACGCATTTCCTGTCACTAGGTGGTACACCCTTTCTACGCTTACTGGCAGAGTTTCTGCACACAAAAGAATTTTGCTTGGAAGGAAGAATATGATACTCGGCAAGCCTCAAACCGCTGGGAAAAACGGGCAATGGAAAAAGAAAACAAAAAAATTCGAGACAAAGCAAGGAAAGAGAAAAATGAACTGGTGCGCCAGCTTGTAGCCTTCATTCGGAAACGAGATAAGAGAGTACAGGCCCATCGGAAGCTTGTGGAGGAGCAGAATGCAGAGAAGGCCAGGAAGGCAGAAGAGATGCGGAGGCAGCAGAAGCTGAAGCAGGCCAAGTATGCAGTGTGGGAGTACATCCTTTCTGCTGATGTGGGGTCAGGGTGGCTGTCCGTAAGATGGTCAGCATGATAGAGCAGGTCAGTAGGGAGCCAGCATGATGCTCCCAGGTGAAGTTCAATCCTCCTCATGCCTACAGCTTATAACACGGTTTTCCTTCTTTTTCAATCTCCAAATTCTGGCACTGGGTAATGTTTCTTTACCTCCTGGGTAAATACTTCTGGGTTTGGTTACGTATTTTCCTTCAGAGGCCCTTTATACTTGAGATCTTCTATTCTCCTAAAGTTTGTAAGTAACTAATGTTAATTGAATCCTTATTCTGTATAAGGGTCTGTTTCAAATGATTTCTGCTTTCTCTCATTCTTGTGAGGAAATGAGGCATGTAGCTGGTAAGTCATAGCTGGGAATGGGGCTCAAGAACTCTAATCCAGAGCCCTGCTCTTTAAAAAAAAAAAAACAAACTTTTTTTTTGACTTCTAAAAAAATTAATTTTGAGCCAAGTGTGGTGGCACACACCTTTAATCCCAGGGAGGCAGACACAGGTGGATCTCAAAGTCAGCATGGCCTACCTACAAAGCAAGTCCAGGAAAGCCAGGGCTGTTACACAGAGAACCCTGTCTTGGAAAACCAAAAAAAAAAAATTGTAATGTGGGATGGGGCACTCAGTGGAGAGGGCAGCTCGCCTGGGTCAGTTCTTCCCTCTGTTTGTTATGTGGACTCCAGACCCCCAGGCTAGGGAGTCTGCTGCTGCTGAGCCATCTTCCAGTGCAGAGCCTGCTGTCAGCTGCCATGCAGGGCTGCCTCTTGGTACTCCTGTCATCCCACTTGACTGCAATATTTTGTTGTTGAGTTCTTGTAAAAATTTTGTGCCTAGAGTATTTAAGGCTTTTGGTTTTGGGTGGCTTTTTGTTTGTTTTGGTTTACTGAAACAGGGATTCTCTGTGTGGCCCTGGTTGTCCTGGAACTCATGCTGCAGGCCAAGCTGGCCTCCAGTTCAAAGATCCTCCTGCCTCTGCCTCCTGAGGGCAAGTGCTGGGATTAAAGGCGTGTACCACTGCTGCCCAGCATTTTCTTAAACACAGGTTATTCATTTACTAAAATTCTACCCAAACCCACACACTATCTTTTACTTTTTTTGACACTTAAAGTGACCTGAAGCCTTGGCTGAGCTGCTGGGGTTTGTATTTCAAGTCCTATTACTTAGTAGAGCGGGTAAAACCAGCCAGATGCTGGTGACTGCGCCCCTGTTTTAGCTGTGATGGGTGGGAGGTTTGCACTCACTGGCACCGTGGGGGAGGTTTAGAGCCCTCCCTGCAGAGCTGTGCTTTCCAGTGGCAATGAGGCTGTGCTGTGTGTCTAGACTGGCAGAGCAGTACAGAGAGCAGAGCTGGATGACTGTGGCCAATCTGGAAAAGGAGCTCCAGGAGATGGAAGCGAGGTACGAAAAGGAGTTTGGAGATGGATCCGATGAAAATGAAGTGGAGGAACAGGAGCCCAAAGATGGAGTGGATGGTAATTTTTCTTGCTCTTTGAAATAGTTTTGGAAAGTAAATGTTATTAAATTGTGTGTACTTAGATGCCTGTAGTGGCCCAGGTGTCAGACACTAGGGAATGGATGAGCAGGTGAAAGCCCGGTTAACACCTGACTTCTACTTCATTGGTTCAGTGCCTCAGTTTCAATTTTGTTGTTTTCTGTAAGGAACTAGAAATTGGAGGGATTTTATGGCAATTAAAAAACATTAGTTGGCCTGGAGAGATGGTTCAACAGTTAAGAACATTTACTGCTCTTCAGATGTCCCAGGTTCGATTCCCAGCACTCACGTGGCAGCTAACAACTGTAACTCCAAGATCTGACACCCTCACAAAGACATACATGCAGACAAAACACCAATGCACAGAAAATGAAAATAAATTATTAAAAAAGAAGAACATTTTGTTAAGCAGTATGTGAGTTGGTTTTTGTTTGTTTTTGAGACAGGGTTTCCCTTTATAGACCTGGTATCCTTGAACTAGGTCTGTAGACCTTCTAGCCTCAAACTCAGGGATCTACCTATTTCTGCCTCTGGAGTGCTAGGATTTAAAACATTCATCACCATGCCCAGCAAGTTTTAATGTCTCTCTTAGGACAGTAGTTGCTATGCAGGAATCTCTTTGCTATGTGTCTTATGACCTGTGGAAGATACTTTTTGAAGTACTAGAATATTTCTTTTCTCTGCTTTTATTATTAGGCAGACAAGTATGTATTTTAAAAGGCAAGGTTTAGCCATTTTGGGGACTACCTGTAATCCTGATTTCCTCATTCCCAACTCTTCCATCTATGAAGCTGATCTGAATATAGTTTGCTAATTTTACTTATTTATAAACTGTAGATTTTCAGGCAAGTAACTCAGATGATAAAATAAATCTTTTTTTTCAAAGTTATTAAGATATGAGTGGTTTAATAATGAGCCAGAATTTTAGTTAACTGTTTGTTATATTAAGGATGATTACATGCATGGGAAATGTTGGAAGTACATATGCAATTAAAAAAAAATTGCATTACATATAGTAGCCCTACCTTATTCTGCATTTTACTTTTTGCACTTTGAATGACTTTCAGCCAACTGTGGTCTGAAATGGTACATGGAATAATAATTCAGGAATAACTCCTCTACATTTTAAATTGTGCCTTGGTCTGTGGGTGATGAAATCCTGCACTGTCCCAATCTCTCTGTGAGAGTATCTATACAGTATATACCTTCCTAGTCACTGAGTACCTCTTAATCACTTCCTAGCCAAATAGATAGCAGACTAGTTGTGAAGGTTTCGTAGTACTTGCGGTCAAATAACCTTAATGTAATGATGACCCCAAAACATGAAACTACAGATGCTGACATGGAATATGCCAAAGAGTGTTTTCTTTAAATAGAAGATGAAAGTTCTAGAGGTAAGAAGAAAGGAGAAAGATCATATGCTATCGTTGCAATGGTGTCCAGGAAACTGAAGGAAAGCCATGCCTGTTTTGCTATCAGGCTTGAAACTATGGAGCTATAGTTTTCTATGTGTTTTATAAGTATGGAGTTGAAATGGAAAGGGCATTAATTTATCTGGTTCTGTACTGTCCAAGGTTTCAGGCATCCTCAGTTAGGGATCTGCTGAAGTTAGCATTGACCATAGGACGTAGGATGTGTTTTGGCTGTTAATTGATTTCAGTCAGAATGTCTTTCAGAATCATAGTACTATCTGCAAAGAACCACAATGTAGACTATGAGACACTTTGGGATCCTTATTGATATGAAAACATTCCAGATAGCAGTCATTTTACTTATTTCTTTAAAAGTAGATAATAAGAAATATGTAAAGAATTTCATTTAAACTTTTTAGTCATTTAGGTCTTATATACTGTATTGATAGGAGTCATTTTGTTATAATAAGCCTCAGACTATGAAAAAGGTCTGTATGAACAGTGCTAAACTTTACATGTAATAAGCTGTTTATGACTTTGTTGGTAATGAGAGAATGCTATAAACTAAGCTTAAGCATGTTAGTTCACAGTTTGAAAGTATGTTTGTAGCAAATCTTTCTGAAGAAGATGAAAAAAGCCTCATGGGAAAGGCATTGCAGTGTTACTTCATGTTTTTGACTTGACTCACGGTTAGGGCTTTAAGGATTTTCTGAGTGTTCTGAACAAATTTAAGAAAAGAACCTGGAGGATGAGGTGATTAATTTGATTAATTCCTTTAATAAACACAGCAATGTTCAAAAGGGACAACTCAAATACCAAGAGCATTTTTTTGTAAAGAAATACAAATTTTTATTTCTGAGTTGTGTGGATCTAAGGATGCATACTCTGTTAACATTTTAGGTTCTTATCATAGTCTGTTCTTCCACAGGTAAAGACAGCGATGAGGCTGAGGAGGCTGAGCTTTATGATGACCTTTACTGCCCAGCTTGTGACAAATCCTTCAAGACAGAAAAGGCGTAAGTGTTCATCTTTGAACTCGCCTTTTGTTTTGAGGCACAGTATAACACTTAGTAAGTGCTCAGGGAAGGTGGTTGGCGCAGTGGTTACCAGTGTCTATCTCATCCTCTGGGGTTCTTGATTGGTACTATAAGAAGAGGCATTTCTGTAGTTAAGCCTGTTATACCCACTAACACAGCCAACATTCCTGTGTGCTATTTACAGAAAGTCAGCTATGACAAATCATGTTGGCACAGGTGAGGAAATGAGACCAAATCTAGTCGTCTCTGCACTGGTGTGCGACTTCCTCCCACAGTCACACTCCCGGCAGCTGGTTGCTGTCAGCCTTGGCAGTTTCGAGTTGTCCTGCAGAGTATGTTTGCTGAGGTGGACGTGCTTCATCGTGTGGAGACATTGTAGAGGGAGGAAGAGCATGGGAGACCGAGGACTGAATTAGCAGGGATGAAGCAGAGCATGTGTATCCAGAAGAGAGTGGGGTCTGGGCCTCATAGAGAGGCGCTAGATAACCCTTGGAGGGTACCCCGGTGTCAGAGAAGCAGCAGAGATAGAAACAAGACAAAAAGCAACAGTCAGAGAGAGACAAAATTTTATTTTGGAAATCCACCTAAGGAGAAGTTATAGGAGTAGCAAATGGTGCACTCCTTAGCTCATTGCTTACACACTGTTCATTTGCATGCTTTTTCACTTTGCATGCACTAGCCATGTAAACATGCACAAGCATATACATAGCTTTTTTCCTGAATAATTTGAAAATTACATATATAATGCTTCTTTGCATCTAAATATCTCTATATACAGTTTTTCAATAAAAAGATAGTTTGAAACGACTTCTTCATTTGTTCTAGTGTAATAAAAATTCTGGGAGTCAGAAATTGAGATAAAGACCTGATCAGTCCAGGAAACAGCTGAGAGTCAATTGGCTGGCCCTCTCTCCATGTTTTTCCTGATCAAGTCCCCCCCCCCCCCCCAACCCCAGTCCCTTTTCTCTCTGTCTTTCCCTCTCTAGCAGACCTCCTCAGTCATCTAGTAACTCTATGGCTGATCCAGGTCAGCCAACTGCTGATTCAAGATAGCTTTTTTTTTTTTTTTTAAGATTTATTTATTATTATGTACACAGAAGAGGGCACCAAATCTCATTACAGATGGTTGTGAGCAACCATGTGATTGCTGGGAATTGCTCTGGAAGAGCAAGCAGTGCTCTTACCCTCTGAGCCATCTCTCCAGCCCTCAAGATAACTTTACTGGCACAGTGGAATGGCCATGTGAACAATTCTCCCACAACATATGTTATCACTTTAAGAGATTATAACATTGATATGGTACTCTTATATAATTTATTGTTTATAGTGTAGTTTCGTCAGTGTGTTCGTTATTTGTATATTTCCACACTTTAGTACAGAATACATTCTGGGACCTTATGATGAGTTTGTATATTTAGCCTTTTTTAATCTGGACAGTATACTAGTCCTTTAAGCAACTTTTTAAAAAGTGTATCTCTTTCTGGGTTTGTCCCTTTATTTATGATTTAAGTTCCGGTGTGCATCCACATACGGGCTACTGCATAGCTCTGTTGTGTTTTCTGTGGGCCCCATGTCATCTTAGTGATGTTGAGCATTGATCACTCAATCTAAGTATTACCCAGTTTTTGTGCAATAGTATTAGAATTTCTTTTGCAATGAATTTTCCTTGGAAACATTAAACATTTATTAATGAACATTCTATAAATCTTAAATGTTCCATAGTCCTGAAAATTTTGAGTGCACACATGATACCCCATGTTGGAAATCTCAGAACCTGACGTACTGTGAGAATATCAGTCAACGTACAGTGTATTTAAAATATTGCATAAAGTGACCTTCTTAGGCATATGTGAAACACAAATGCATTTTGTGCTGAGGATTGGATACTAGTTCCAAAATACCTCATTGCATTTTAGTCCAAAATTTGACATCTAAGCCACTGTGGTAGCAGGCATTTTGGAAAAGGGAAACACACCTGTATCAGTCTTTATATTAGAGGCTGAATGATGCTTTTCTGCTCTTCCTTGCATTTACCAGTCAGTTTCTGGGCCTCTCTGTTAAGCAGTGCCTTCCTCTTTACCCGTTTTATTTCTCTGTTGCAGAATTTTATATATACAGTTTTTGTTTGTTTTGTTTTTGAGACAAGGTTTCTCTGTATAACAGCCCTGGTTGTTGTGGAACTTGCTCTGTAGACCAGGCTGGCCTCAAACGCACAGAGATCCACCTGCCTCTGCCTCCTGAGTGCTGAGATTACAGGTGTGCGCCACCACACCTGGTAATGTGGTTACCATTTTGAGTATTTATTTTCTAACTCAAGAGACCTTGATTTCTCCAGGGGATTTTGGTCTAAGAATTTTAGTGGGAAGGAGCAGTAGCAACTACAACAAGGAATCAAAAAATGTAAACAGAACATGAATCAGTGACACAGTTTGCTGCTTTGGGTTTTATTACTGTTTCTGTGGTACTGAAGATCAAATCCAAGGGCTCTCTGCATTCTGGCCAGACACTGTGCCCTGAGCTGTATCCTGAGACTTGTTTCCACCTTGACAGTTTAATGTTAGTCTTGGTGTGTGGATATTTGGGATACCTGCCTGAACCCACATTTAAGTAGTAAGAAAGAGGTGAGAATATGCTATTGAAAAAGCAAAAGGAACTGAACTTACTCTTTGAGGCTCGACACCACCTCTTCTCTAGACCCCATCCTCCTCCTGCAGTTAGGATGTCTTCTAGTTTCCAGAGGTCCCTAGAAGCCTGGAGAATGGCCCGGGACATAGACACACTAAGCGAAAACTTAGTGATTGAAAGGAACCTGGCAAAGACTTCAGTTTTGAGAATTAAAAAAAATCAAACTAAAAAGTAGAGGATTTGGCTAGAAAATACATTTAAGTCAAAAGGAACTAATGAGAGGAATTGGGAAGAAAGACCTGCTTCCTTGTCTAGCCAGGCTGGTGATTCCTGGCAGTGCCCAGAGACTTCTGTTACTCTCTATACCGTTATGCAGCTGGCAGGTCCAGGGGTTGCCGTCTCCCCGGAGTGTGATTGCTGTACTCTTACATCGGATTGTCCTTTCAGCATGAAGAATCATGAGAAGTCAAAGAAGCATCGAGAAATGGTCGCATTGTTAAAGCAGCAGCTGGAGGAAGAGGAAGAGCAGTTTTCAGGGGCTCAAATGGATGACAGTTTGTTGAATGCCAATTCTGAGGAAGAAATGGAAGATTTACCAAAGCAGAAGTAATTCACAGTATTAAATCCCACTGACGCTTTTGTTACGTTAGAGATGGCATTAGCGTGTGTTTCCTCCCAAGGCAGTTGTTACCTACTATTGTCTCCTCCAGTTAACAGGAGCGCTGGAGTGCTAAAATGGGTGGGACCTTATGTCTAATTTTTTTATAGACTATGTAATGACTGTAGTGGAAGCATTTTCCTTCTTATGCAGTTGGCATGCTGATTACTCAGTTTGTCCAGTGTTCTCTAATAATGTGAGAATTCCCTGTCATTTTCATGCTTTATGATATTACATGTTTTTAGTATTTCTTTACCATTCTATTTCAGTGTTTTTGATTTTTACCTAGTAAATCTTCACAAAGTCAGTTACTTTACATTTTGATTTTTATTTGCTCTTAGGCTTTCTAAAAAACAGAAGAAAAAGAAACAGAAATCAGCCCAGGTATGTTGAAAGGTTTTATTATATATCTTAACTCCTACAATAAATACATTATAAATAAAGTAATATCCATTGTAGATTTGAAGCGTACTTTCTTGTTCAATATACTCTCTATTAAGAGCTTCACTATTATCTTATGTTGGTTGTAAAATAATTTTATTGTCCGTGTGTCTGTGATGTGTGTCCATGTGTGCGCCTTTCCACAACACATTTGGGTGCCAGAGGCAGTTGTTGGGTATCTCATCCTATCATGCAGAGTCAAACACTGAACCTGAAGCTGTATTTTTCAACTACGTTGGAAACCAGTGAGTCCTTGGGGTCCTCATTGCCACCCCTACAGTCCTGGGATTACAAGTGCATACGAGACAATATCTTGTTCTGTGGGTGCTGGGGTGCAAACTCAGGTCCTCGTGTTGGTGCAGCATGCACTGTTTACCAACTGAACAATCTCTCCAGTCCTGTACAATTGTTCAAAAGGAAAAGTTTTCAGGTTTTAGTACATTTTTCTCCATATATGCATGTAACTTATTTAATTGCATATTTGAAGATTTTGCATGTAAAACTTCCCTGATTGGAATTAACGGAGTGCCATTATTTTTAAATTGAATCTGTCTGATGATAGGGTTTTTCAGTCTAGATAACAATAAAAATATGGACATAGGAAAATCTGGGTTTTGGTTATTGCATATGCAAATTTAATCTATTTATCATGGAAGGTTTTAATCTTTGATTTTAAAGAATAATTTTGCTGTGTAATAGTCTCATTCAAATGGCTCAAAGACCCAAATGTTAGACTGAAATGTGGACCTTTCTGAGAGGAGTGAGGCAAAGACTCATCTACCTGCCACTTAACTTCTGTAGTTTGAGTTTTCCTGCCTGGTCCAGTCAGGACAAATCTGTCTCACCTGCCAGTCCCACAGTCGCTCAGACCCAACCAAGAAAGCACACAGAAACTTATATTGCTTATAAACTGTATGGCTGTGGCAGGCTTCTTGTTATCTGCTTTTTCTATCTTAAATTAACCCATTTCTTTTAGTCTATACTTTGCCACATGGCTTGTGGCTTACCAGTGTCTTTACATGTTGCTTCTCATGGCGGTGGCTGGCGGTGTCTCTCTCCAACCTTCTACTTCCCAGAATTCTCTTCTCTCTTGTCCCGCCTATACTTCCTGCCTGGCCACTGGCCAATCAGAACTTTATTTACACAGAGCGATATCCACAGCACTTCCCCTTTTCTTTCTTTTTTTTTAAAGGAAGGTTTTAACTTTTACATAGTACAATTACATATAACAAAACAATCATCAAACAAGAATTACAGTTACAATATTAAAAAAGATATCCTATCTATCTTATATTTGTGAGTCTAAGGTTTTTATATCTAACTTGTCTTTTATCATAACTGAGGAAATTATAACTATCTAGTCTTCAACCACATCAAAGACCTCAGAAGGGCTTCAGTCAGTTCAGAAGGAAAACCTTTGTGGGGAGCGGGGGGAGTACACGTGAGCGTGAGTCTGCAAACTTGTTGAGCTGTCCCTCAGAGGAAAGCAAGGTTGTACTAGTAAAGGACAGTTTACCAGAACCTTTCCATGGTGAGTCTTCCTACTGCTTATTATCTTGACTACCAAAGGAATGTTTCCCACAGTAATTAAGAAATATAGAGTATAAGTATCATCTTGAATTCTATATAGATTACTTACTATTGAATCAAATTGTAACTGGGCTGTATATATAATTTCTCCCCTTCCAGTTTTGTTAATATTCTTTTTTTTTATATTATTCAATGGTATCATTAGAATTTTAGATTAAGTTTATTCTCATATTCGCCTATTCACTTATAGTTTCTCTAACATATATATATATATATAATGAGCATCTAGCGATTTGTAAATTTTTATGATGCAGCATTTTCTTTATCACAGGCTGGCCTTGAGCTGTGTCGTCTAAACTGGCCTTAAACTCATTGTCCCTTGGCTTTGCCCTTCCAGGTGCTGGGATCATAGACAAGGCCTGCTGTGTCTGGGCTTGGGGCATCTTCCCTGCTTGTTTGGTTCTTCTGGAGCTCTGCTTCTATGAGTGTGGGCATCATTACAGCCCATTTGTATAGAGGCCACAGGGATATTTTAGTTGATAGAACAGTGCACAGTATGAAGATGTGGGTCTGTGTCCCCAACACCCACATTAATAAAAAAACAAAAAAGACAAGCTTGGTTGTGTTTATCTGTAATCTGTCCTGGGAGGGCAGAGACAAGCAGTTCCCTGGAGCTAGCTGGTAAGCCAGCCTAGGCCACCAGTGAGCACCAGGTTCAGAGAGAAACCCTGTCACAAAAAGATAGAGGGTGATAGTAGAAGGCACCTGACATCTGCTTCTGGCCTCCACATGTGTAGATGTATGCATGGGAAGCCATTACTATTAGATTGATTGGTTTTATAATGGCATATATGTTCTCCAGAATTATGAAAACAATTTCAATGAAAATGGAACTGAAGAAGGAGTAAAGGTTGATTTAGAAGATACAAACTTCAGTGAAGATAATGCCAAAGAATTAGAAAATAGGCCCCAAGAAAATGTCTGTATCACAGAGACCACAGAAGTCTGTGAAGATCCAGAGAGTGAAGCTAAAAGGTAAGGCAAAGTTGCCTGTTATTTCCTGAGTAATGCATGGTGAGCTCATTGAGGGTAGGTAAAACAGAACCTCCTCCCTCTGCCTACGTTACATGTAAACTGCAGGTGTGTGTACATATTCACACAGACCCAAACATACATCTATTAGGTATCACTGTGGTAACTAACATCAGAACCTCTGTAGTAAAAATATTTCTGTCTTAACTATGGTAATAATATCACTGTGGTAACAATCTCACTGTGGTAACAATCTCACTGTAGTACCATCAGTATCACTGTGGTAACAGTCATGCTGCTGTAGTAACAATAATTTTACTGTGGTAGCAACAGCATCTCTGTGGTTCAGTTCTGGAATTTCTTACTTTGCCCTTGTCAGTCCTGTGGGAATAGGGCTACTTCTGAGTCTGTTTCCCTATCGCACTTCACTAGATTGGCACTAACTGAATCATCATCATGCTGTGGCTAGCCTCAAGATGTCAGACCTTATAGCTCATCATCATGGTGACTTCCTGCTCAAAGAAGCCCTGGTGTGCTAGAGGAAGGGTCTAGTTCCATGGGCCTATTCCATAATGATCCTGTGGGCTTGCACTTGAGGACTGGGTCAGCGGTGGAGCAATAGGCCCCTGAATTCTTCCTAGGTCTACTAAGTGTTTTTTGCTTTCCATGCGACTTCTACATGAATAGTCACTTGAGAATAGAATGATAAAGTATTCTTGGATTTGGGTAACCACTAATTATAGTCCAGTTTTCTGATTTTACTGAAGTGAGAAAGGACTCAGAGATTTCAGCTGACTTCTTCCCCCCTAACCCTCAAGCTGATTTCTCAGCAGGGCCTTAGCCTGTCATCGCTTCTCCTGTGGCGATTCTTCGGCCATTCCTTAGCAGTTAAGAAATCACTTGGATTCCGTGAGTTCTTGTCAGCGTAGCTCAAGCTGGTGCCAGACTTGGAATCCTCCTGCCTCAGCCGCCCACATACCTTTTTTTTTTTTTCAATGAAGCACATCATGCCTGCCTGTAATCGTAGCACATATAACATGGCAGAGAGCACATTAGAACTCACAGAGGAAGGATACTGAGAGAGGAATGTTCTGGGTTCAAGCAGAGTAGGAGGAACCTGACCTGGCTAGTGATCTGATTTTTGGTTTAAGGAGTACTGGAGAACACACTAGATCAGCAGAAGGACATTACTTTTTACTGTTAATTTCTTTGTTAGCATATAAAATAATAGGTTTCTTTTATGACATTTTCACACTTTTTACCTTTCTTTAGTCACCCCAGATGCTTTTTTAATAAAAGTAAATTTTTTACTATTTAATGAATTAATTTTGTGAAAATGCATTATGATGTTTTTATTCTCACTGTACTGTGGAACTCTTGAAATGTTTGTCACAGACTGGATCAGGTTCAGGAAATTGTTAGTTGGGCATGGTAGCTAACACTAGTAATCCTAGCCTTCAGTAGGTTGAGGTGGAAGGACTGCCACTAATTTGAGGCCAGCCTGGCCTACATAATGAGCTCTGGGCTAGCCTCAGTATAGCACTGGTTTTCCAGGGAGTGTGACGTGTCTTTCTTTTTAATAAGAAAAAGTATGAGAATACTCACGAATGTTTTAGGGGTATTTCTTTAGCTTTTATTTCAAGTAAATTTTTTAGTTTTGTGCCAAATTTTATTTTTATCTCAAGTTGTTTAAAACTCTTTGTTGACATGTGAAAATTAAGTAAATTAGAGACATTAAAATGAACAAACTAGCTTGACTCATACATTTTATCTTTTGAGTGTTTTTGGAAGTAGATGACAACTAGAAAGGATTCTTACTTTCATATTATACAAAATAATTTTTTTTTCCAGTGTTCCTAAATCCAAAGGAAAGAAAACCAAAGATGGGAAAAAATCTGTCAAAGTACCTGCCGAACCACCAACAGTGGTAGGTCAATCTCCACCTTTACTGTACCTCTGTAGTGAACCTTGTTTGTGTCGGCAAGATGTTAGTGTGTATTGGATGAGCTTTTCAGGGATGAACTAGAGTTTGTGTGTAATTCTGTCTCTCTACATAGTTATAAGTATAACCTATATAAAAATATATATTCTGTATATTCTGCTATCATTTATTTTTACTCTAAAGAGAAGCACATTGGAAATACTAGAAACTGGCAGAGTTACTAGTTCATTTTCCATGACTAAGCCAAGACCTTGGTGATAAGAGTTATGCCTGTTAAGTTGTAAAGCACAGACTTCTAGTCTACAGAGTGAAAGCCATTGGATTCTCAGGGACTCCACAACTGGTAGTGCTTGTTGATTTGCCTTCTGAGAACATCCACCTTTGTTGGTAGCTGTCAGTTTTGTTAAACATACTTATTTTGCATTTCTTTGATGTTTAACCTTGACATTAAAACATACAACACTTTATCAGCCTACTACTTCTGTGTTTACCTCTTCCTCAGAGTGACGTCCTCATCAGCTGTGCAACCTGCCATAATGAGTTTCCATCCCGGAATAAACTGTTTGATCATCTAAAGGCTACGGGTCATGCAAGAGCAGCTTCAGCAGCAGCAGCATCTTTAAACAGTGTAACAAGTGGTCGGAACAAGAAAGAGAAGCGTAAAACCAGATAGGAATTCTGCCAGTTCTTTCTTTCTTTCTTCCTTTTAACTGTCTCTAGATTTTGAAACCAAAAACTGAACTGAAATAATCTAGAGTTAAAATTTCAGTGATCTGCAATTTACTGCATTGTGGAAGATTATTTTTATCTTAAAAAGACATTTTTGTTTAATATATATATATTTTTAAACATTTCACTAGTGATTGAATTCTACTTTTGCCATCTGAATTCACTTGAATGTTTCGTGACAGGTAAATATTATAAATGTGTATCTTGATTTCTCATGTGAACAGAAATGTACAGGGAAAATTAAATTATTTTGACACATACATGTGCCCCTTCGGCTTCAGTGTTGTAATTCTGAAATGTTTTTCATTTCCTTACTATTGTTCTATTTTTGTTATCCTCCCTGATTTCTCAAAAACTCAGAACTCCTTTAAAAAAAAAAAAAAACCTCAGAGGTTGACACCATGACATTACTCCAGCTCTCATTATAAATTTACTTATAAATAATCAGTGGTGGATTCCCATGTTATTTTTTCCCCTAAGGACAGTGACAGGATAGAGCTAACTGGACACACGTCTCTGTGATTTAGCTGTGCGGACTTAGTTTGATATACTAGTGATAATCAGTAAGGTATCTGTTGTCTTCCTTGAATTGTGGAGGTGCAGGCTGTTTAGTTGACCTGCAGCTCGCATGTTCCTCGGCCTCCCACGTGCTAGCATGAAGTGCCATTACATCTAGCCAAACCATTTTCCTAATGAAATATTTTTAGAGAGGGGTGATACTTAAAGAAATACTTATTCTGTAGCAATAGTGAATATCCAATACAGAGAATCATTGTAGCTGTGTGTGATCTATGTCTAGAGAAGTACAAGGTTAGATGAAATAGGCAGTTCTTACAGTTGCTGTTGAGAGGAACTTTAAGTTCATTAGCTTGAAATGTGTGCTTTCTAGTCAGTGGAATTGTTTTATCCCTAAGTTCGCAAATGAAAAAGTGTCACTTCGTTCATAGGTAAGGTTTAAAATACCTCAGGGTTGGGGATTTAGCTCAGTGGTGGCCCTGGGTTTGGTCCTCAGCTCTGAAAAAAAAAAAAAAAAGACAAAAAAAAAATACCTAGAGTCCTCAATGACAGGGACTTTTCTAATAGCATTTTAGAGGAAAAGGCATTGGTGATCTTCATCATTCTGATTACACTTAGAACTGCACCATTAGGAAAATGGGTAAAATATATAAACAAAATGCTTGGATAGTTAAATTTGAAAAGACCATTGTCATTTAATATGACATTTATTTTGTGCTTTCAGATGAGCAAAAGATAAAATTCTCATGAAATACCAAGGGTTGAATGTTGAGAAATGGGAGCATACTTCTTTAAAAGTCAAAGGTATTCAATTAGGTGATGTCTAAGGAAGTTGGTTGTATTCAACGTTATGACCAAACAGTTCTCAGTGTGTGCCTTTTATACCTACACAAAGTGTGCAAGGGCACTCACAGCTGGATTGTTTGTACTTAGGAATAATAATAACTTAGATGCCATGAACAAGAAACTGGGTAAAAATGTGGCCTACTCACAAGATGGCAAGTGATTGAGTGTTAAGAGTAAATGCACCTGATAGTCTTTAATGGATAGTGAGCTCTGGAAAAAAAAAAATGAAAATAATATCAAGATGGTATGTATACCCCATGCACAGTTTTTTACAGTGCTGTGCTGGTTGCTATTTATGTAATAACTAATTTCTCACCAGTAAAAAAAAAAATACATTCAGGAAAACGATTCCCTCCGTAAATGAAAGGAAGGAATGGACTGGGCAGGCTGTCAGAACATCTGAGTCCTTTAATCTGAAAGAATTGTAAGCGTTTGGCTATGTGGGGTTTGTTACTTTGCTTCTCACAAAAATACTTAAGATAGCTAAGAAAAAATTAAATTGTCATTTCAGTAGCAAAATTATATGTACTTAAATGGTTTAAGTTACAGGTTTTTATTCCTGGCGTATTAAGCCCGTTGTGGCAGAGGTTCTCTTGTCTTTTAATGTTCCTTCTTTTTAGAAGTGTGATTTGTGGTTGGGCAAAAAGCTGTCCATAATATAAAAACTACCTCCCCGGCCTGCTTACAGTTCACTGTCAGTTCTGGCCACTGATCTGAGTGGCTTTTGGAACATGTCTTTAAAAGTTGGGCCTATGTCCTTACTCTGTCTTTCTATCTAGCTTAAGTGATGAGACAAGGGCTGAATGTCTGGCCCCAATCTGGGATCATGTGTCCTCACCAGGGTTGATGAACAGGATAAGCCTTATATCCCAATCCTTGGAGGGACCCTAGAATTATGTCTGCACCAGGCAGAGGTAAAGCTACTATATCATCGGGAAGCCAATGCCCTGGACTTGTGTCATAGTGACTCAAACATGAATTGACTCACTCACCTTCAGACATGTGCAGTTACCCAAGTTAGGAACCGCTTTGAACAGAAACAGGACATAGGAGATCTTGTGTTGAATTCCAGCTAAAGCTGGACACCATGTTGGTAATTGGTAAGCCTTAATTATTTTAGAAGGCTTTGTACCGATAAATAGGTAGAGGCCTTACTGTTGGTGTCCATTTCAGATGCCAAGTGCCTTCTGAAAATAGAAAAGGCTCATTATCCTTTATACTCGGTCAGTTGATTTTGGAATTTCTCCAAATTCTGAAAATGTAAAGGCCAAAGGAGCTGAGCCAGTGTATAGTATATATAGTATATACAGCTGTAATATATAGATTGTTTCATCAGATATTTTCCTTGTTTTCAAATTTATTAAGAATTCAGGTGTTGCGGGGGTGGGGGGTGGGGGGGGTGGCAGTGTTGCACACCTTTAATCCCAGCACTGGGAAGGAAGAGGCAGGTGGATCTCTGAGTTCCAGGCCAGCCTGGTCTACAGAGCGAGATCCAGGACAGCCACCCAAATTACACAGAGAAACCCTGTCTCGAAAAACAAAACAAAACAAAAAAAGAATTCAGGTATTTCACCATATAACAAATCAGATTTTGTTTTTTAAGACAGTGTTTCTTTGTGTAGCCTTGGTTGTCCTAGAACACTCTGTAGACCAGGCTGGCCTCTAACTCAGATTTACATGCCTCTGCCTAGTGCTGGGAGTGAAGGTCTGTGCCGCCACCACTGGCTCTGAATTAGCATTTCTACTAGGCCTGTCCTTTAGAAACATCAGGCTTTGGTGGTGGTGTGAGCTCGCTGTCCATTTGAGTACATATGCAGAGCTGGCCATTTCTCTAACAGAACACTTGAGAAGAACAGAAAGGTACCCGTGCTGTCTGAGGGTTGTGTCAGCAACCGAAGAGTGACAGCCCCAGAGAAGTCCCACATACTGATGACCAGGCAGTAGTTACCTCTGCCAGCCAGACTCATGCATGCTGCCCTGCTGCTGGGCTATTCAGCTGTGTTAGCGTCCCATTACAGTGATAGACACACGTGTGTCACCACCTGAAAGGGATTGTTGGCTCGTGGATTCAGGAATTTCAGGCCATGGTTACTTGGTTGCTTTGTTTTGGGGCCTGTGGTAAGGTTAGATCTTTGTGATGGAGAGCAAAGTTGCGCATCTCAGGGAGGTTGGGAGCAAGAAAGGAAGAGGGGACCCCAAATTCCCCTGCAAGGTTGAGCTCCCACAAGGCTTCATTCCTAAATTTCTGTCACCTGTTGTAGCACCACAGACTGTTGAGAAAGCCTTTAAAGCGTGAGTCTATGCGGGCATTCCATACCTGCAGTATGGCACACACTCCCCACTTAGTTTTTTTCAAGGGTGTTTGGTTCATTGCTTCTAATCCCCACAGTGTTCCTTTTGTTCTAATCCTAAAATCAGCCAATTGGAAAGTACACGCTGAGGGTGCTAAAGAGCCATTTTCGTGTGTTTCTGGCAAGATTGTTAGAGACAATTTGTCATGTGTTTTGTTTGGGGGTTTAATGCTTATTTTTCAGAAAGAAGCAGCAGTTCAGGGGAAGCTGGTTTCATTTTTTAGCTTAGGAATTGGTTCAATAATAGAATTATAAAATATTCTCTAAAAGACAGCATAATATAAACACAAATATTGCTTCGATCCTGCAGCTGGAAACATTCTGTGTATATCCCCGAAACTGTTTCTAGGCAAATGTTTTCTCCAGTTGGAGTTCTCCTCTTAATATTGTTTGAAGCCTTGTGTACCAACATAATGTATCGTTCCATGTCAACATGAGATGTTAAAGGATAGCACTGATTTTCCATAATTTAATCAGTCCCCTATAGCAGTGAGTTTTGTTTGTTTTTGTTTTTTTTTATCATCATCACATTCTGATGAATATGTTTACATTCAGCTTTTTGCTGCTTTGATTTTTGTCTTCCCTGCCTGAGGATAAATTCTTCAAGAAGTGTTGGAGCAGAGGGGTTCCCCCTCTAAAATATGCATTGCACTAACAAGTGTGTCTGCTTACTATGTTCTGGTGATAGTGTAGAAACAACCTACGTCATGGCAAAGCTATGAGTCATCATTAACACAGTTTAAGCATTTGAATGCAAGTTTAAACTCAGAAAGGGATGAAATTGCTCTCAGCAACCTCATGTTCTTCCTTACAGCACATAAATTTGTCCCTGGGTATCTGAATGACATCCGTATGCACTCCTTGTGACCAGGGTGGGCTTTTGGTCAGGGACAGGCAAGAAGAATGCCGTGCCCAGTGATCTGACAGTGTGGGGTTTTACCCTATTTTCACCATGTTCAAGATGCTTAGTGGAGTTCTAGGCTATTGCTGCAGAGAAGACAGCACCTTAATTCAAGGAGTGATCTTCCTTGATGCTTCACTAGCATCATGTAGTCTCCCTACACGAATGCAAACACCCTCCAGAGCCCCTCCTGGCTTCTTGCTGTTTCCCAAAGACCCTACCCTCTTGATGTATGGGTAACTAAACAAAGGGCTGGAGTGTGAAAATCAAGGAAGGTATGTGAGGGGCCTCTTCTCAAACAAAAATATAGCAACTGAGACATACCATTCATTTATATAAGAGTAGAGTGAAGAAAAAACAAGGTAAAAGGAGTTAGAGACCTGATCTAGCCAGGATTTACTCATTACATCTCTAAACATGTTCTCTTGAAAGAAGGTTTTTCCTAAGTTAGTAATTTAAATTATATGCAAGATCATATGAAAGGAGCTTAGTAGGGCATGTGGCATACAAACATCTATTAAATCCACGTTCCTGTTCTTTTCGATTGTATTTCACCTCTGTACTGCACCACATAATGTGCATTCCACTGTCAGTCTTTACCCATAGCTCCTGGTCAGTATGTTTTCTTCAGCTGAGCTCAGTTCCTTCTCTATTCCATAAAGAGTCAGCTATGTGCCCTGCCTTGATTCCATGTGGACATTCACCTGAGATCTGTACAAGAGGTGGTTTTTGCACCTGAGGTCTCTGGGCTCTAAACAGCTTCCTCAAGAATCTTCAGGGAAAGATAATGAGCATAACAACAACAAACTGGTACTAGAGTATATCTTCTGGTGCTGGAGAAGGAAGATTACTCTGATTATAGTGGCTTCAGATGACCTGGCTTCCATTTCCAGGGCCCCTGTTAGAAGGTTCACACTGCCTGTGAGTCAAGCTCCAGGGGATCTGACACCTCCTTCTGGGCTCTGCCAGCACCTACCCTCAGGTGCATGCCCCTACCTCCTTACAAATAAATAAAAATAAATCTTTAAAAAAAATGTATCCCTTCTACTCAGGACTTAGAGACTCCTTTCCTATAGAAATGTTACCCAATGCACTGGGATCCTCATTCAAGAATAGACAAGTTTAAAGCCATAAATATTTAACACTTAGTGTTAGGTTGCTATGAGTTGTCCTGAAATCCACCAAATTTTTCTGTTTAGAATGGGAAGTGGTTATTTTCCCTGAACCTGGGATTTGCAAATAAACAGGCTTGAGTTAGAATCCCAGCTCTGCCACTCACCTCCTGTGTGGGACCTGAAACAAAGTGTTTAATCTTACTGAGCTGAGCCTGCTTATCTGTAAAATGAAGACAGTGATATATCAGTTTTCTGTTGCTGCTTAGTTATCGAACATGCAGTGACTTAGAATTGCAAGAACTTTGGGGGTGTGGAGATTATGGAGGCCCACAGAGGTTTCCTAGTGAGATCTGAGCTTGCTTTACCCAGCAGGACTGCATTAGAGGATGGCTTGACCATGTGCGTGGTTACCAGGTGATTGGAAGGTTCTGCACTTGGCTGTCCTAGCGAGAGGTCTTTTGCTCCGCCCCCTTGGCATGCCTATAAAAAGCCCTTTTGAAGAGACAGAAGGGGCCAGTGGATGTTGATCCCGCCCTTTCCAAGGCTCTCCTGTGTTTATGTTTCTCTCCCCTCTATCTTTCTATCTAAATATTTCTCCCTCCTCCCTCCTCAGGAGAACCCTGGGGGAAAAGTGGGAATGGAGAAGGCCTCCCACAGAGAAATGGGTAGCACCCCCCCCCCCAGGAGATTGATTAGTAGATTAAGGCATTTGCCTCCAAGTCTTATAACTGGAGTTTGATCATTGAGATCCACATGGTAGAAGGAGAGAACTGACTCGAAAGTCATCTGACCTCCCACTGGTGTCCATGATACATACATGGAAAAACAAAGCAAGCCCAACCAACCATGAACTTATTTAGGATTCTGGATATCACACATCCTAAGATGGATGTCAGTAAGCTTGTGTCTGAGCATCTGATTTCTTTGGAGGCACTGGAGAACCCATCCCTTCTGTCTTCCTGCTTCTAGAGGCTGTGTTCTTGAAACTGAACCTCAGTCACCTTCACAGTCTGCAGGGATAGAGACAGTGGCACCAGCAGTGAGGCAAGGTGTGATTGGCACTGATGTAGATCATTGGATTCCCTGAGTACAATAGCCCAGCAAATGGGACAGACCTATGTGCAAATACGCTTATTGATACAGATGTAAACTATCTTCAGGGTGGAATCAATAGATAGTACCCTACACTTCCCACCAAGCAAACTACATGGATCTCAGAGACCTTTATGTGAAAAAGCTTTAAAATGAGACTAAGATTATCTCCACACTTTGGCAGAAGGGAAGGGATCCTTTAAAATAAGACATGAAAACGTACCACTTAAATAGCACTGTGTGATTTTAGATGGCTGTAGGTCTAACTATAAGTAAAAAGATAAGCTGTAGACCTGGGGAATGGTTTATATGATATAAGACTGACTGGTTGCTATCCAGAATGCATCTAAACAAATTCTAGAGAATCAATGAGGAAATAATCACTGTATGTAAGAATGGTAGTTCAGGGCTGGAGAGATGGCTCAGAGGTTAAGAGCATTGACTGCCCTTCCAGAGGTCCTGAGTTCAATTCCCAGCAACCACATGATGACTCACAACCATCTGTAATGAGATTTGGTGCTCTCTTCTGGCCTGCAGTCATATATGGTGTATACATAATAAATAAATAAGTCTCAAAAAAAATGGTAGTTCAACTTTTGATCTCAAGACCTTTTTTCTTTTTTAAAAAAGTTTGAGTGTATGGAGGTAATAGTTATTGATCTTCACTGTATTTAGACTTAGAATTGAAAGAGCTCAAAAAGCATGAACTTGTTTAATACACATCATTAGGGGACTGAGGAGATAAGTTAATGGTAAAATACCTGTACAGGTGTATGGACCTGAGTTTGGATTCCTAGCACCTGTATAAAAGCTGGAAGTGACTGTGTGTCTACAACTCTTACTCCAGGGGATGGACAGGCAGATCCTGATGGCTTGTTGGATAGACGGTCTAGTTGAAATGGTGATCTCTAGGTTTGGTGAGAGACACTGTCTCAAAAAACTAGGTGGAGAACAATAGAGAAAGACATCCAACATCAACGTCTGGCCTCTGCGTAAGCACACATGTAGCACAAATTGTTAGAAGGTCTTATTAATAAAATCAAACCTGATGCCAATTATTGGGGTGAATGCTGGAAGGTCAGAGAAGCAGAACAAGCCACAGCTTCCTTGCCTTGCCAATTCCTCAGCTGATCCTGTGTCCTCAGACTTGAAGCCTCTGTATCCTCATGTGAATGGATCTCAGCTGAAAAGCCTAAAAGCTTAACCAGGCTGTAGTTCCTGGTCCTTATGCCTTAAATACCTTTCTGTTTCCTGCCATCACTTCCTGGGATTACAGGCGTGAGTCACCATGCCTGGATGTTTCCAGTGTGGCTTTGAATTCACAGAGATCCAGATGGATCTCTGCCTCCCAAGTGATAGGATTAAAGGTGTGTGTGCCACCATTTTCTGGCCTCTATGTCTATCTAGTGGCTGTTGTGTCCTCTGACCCCAGATAAGTTTATTAGGATGCACAATATATCACCACACACACACACACACACACACACACACACACACACACACACACTACACACACTCACTCTCTCTCTCCCCCCACATACACACACACCATACTAGATAGTAGTTCTAATAAATAAAACTTCAAAACATTTCATGAAAAAGAGAAGCACTATTTACACCTTGCAGTGACATGGACACTGCTTCCCCTGTCACATCTCCAACTCCAGCCTCCTTCCATTTCCAAAGAAAGACCCTTTGATTTCACTGGATCCACCTGGGTCACCCAAGATAATCTTTTCATCTTAAGATCCTTAATACAGTCCATCTCCCCTGTTTTCCTCTCTTCCTCTTGCTCTCACTTTGAGGTGCTAGGGATTGAACCCAGGCAGGGCCTAACGCATGTAGCAGATACTCTGGCTGTAGGCCCATTCTGCAGAGTCCTTACTGCCATGTAAACATTCACAGCTTCACAGCTTCACAGCTTTCAAGGTTTAAGAGATTGATGTCTGGAGCAGGGGCATGTTATTGGCTTATTTCACTCAAAAGGTACATGAGGCAAATGATAATGCTACAGGGACATAGAAGCTGTTTTTGCTAAAAAGGAAAAAAAGTAGACTTACTTGTGTCTACAGACACCCAGTACCTAACTTTTTATATATTTTTTTTAAGATTTATTTATTTACTTATCATGTATACAGTGTTCTGCCTGTATGTCTGCCTACAGGCCAGAAGAGGGCACCAGATCCAGATCTCATTATGGATGGTTGTGAGCCACCATGTGGTTGCTAGGAATTAAAGTCAGGCCCTCTGGGGAGAGCAGCCAGTGCTCTTAACCTCTCCAGCCCGCAGTAGCTAACTTTTTGATAGAATTCTACTGCAGGACAAACTCTTGGTATCTCTCTTTGTTTTGTGTCTATTTCCTTTACTGTTTCACACCTTTAGGTCAGATTTCTTTTAAGCTCTGCACATAGGAATGTTAACCACTTAAAGAGTATTCCTGATAATTCTTCTTAAAGGCTAAAGATGCCAAGATAGTAAGATATTTCAGGATTTGTAGAGTCATCATAACCAGTAGATTGTCAACAGCTAAGCTTTTATCAATTCATATTCCAGACACCCAAGGTGGTACTCAGAAGTCTCAAGTCATCTCCCTGTTTTCAGCTTGCCCTGACAACCAGGAACAATTATCCCTTGATGGGAAACCAAGTTACTCCCTCAAATGGCAGTGATTTCCCTGAAGTTTGGTAGAACCAGTTCTGATAATGATAAACCAGACTAGTGGGACCAGGATGGCTTGACTGTGCATAACTTCTCTCTCTTCTCTTGTTTCTTACGGGAGAGTTCCTAAGGATGAAGCCCCAGAGCCAAATGTATATTGAACAAATACTATACCTGAACTACTAGCCCTTGCTTTTTTTTTTTTAAATGAAACTTCACAGCGTCATTCAGAATGGCCTGCATTTGTTATGAAGCCCAGGCTTTTCTCAAACTCATGATCCTTCTGCCTCAACCTCTTGAGTGCTAGAATTATAACACTCAACTAGTCTGTTGGCATGCTTCTTATCCCCCGCCTCTCTATAACCTTGAAGCACGTGTCAGCACTCTTAAAGACAGAACAGAAAGTCCTTGAACCACCCCAAACATTTGCCTTACTAATAATGCTATTTTGTTTTTTTTTAGTAAGAAATTTTTAAATTCATTTTACATACCAATCAAAGATCCCCCTCCTCCCTCCTCCTGCCCCTCCAGCCTCCTCCTCCCAACCCACCTGTAATTCCCTCCTACAAAAAGGTATATTTAGTAGAGGCAGGCCCCTCCCCCTGCCTCAGGGCTGTGTATAAAGTGTCCCATCATAGGTAGTAGGCTCCAAAAAGCCTGCTCATGCACCAGGGATGGATTCTGATCCTACTGCCAGGGAGCCCCTTAAGCAGATCAAGCTACCCAACTGTCTCCTTTTGCAGAAGGCCCAGCCCAGTCCCACACAGGTTCCTCAGCTGTTGATCTAAATTTCATGAGTTCCCACTAGTTTGGTTGTCTCTGTAGGTTTCCCCATCATAATCTTGATGCCCTTGCTCATAAAATCCCTTTTCTCTCTCTTCGACTGGACTCCTGGAGCTCTATATAACCTTGAAGCACATGTCAGCACTCTAAAGACAGAACAGATGGTCCTTGACCACCTCACCCCTACCCTCCTGCAACACACATGCATTTGTCTTTCTAATAATGCTATTTTTAATGAATACCTTTGCTGACTTTTATAGTGGCCTTTCATTTGGTTTCTGGAGCAAGACGTAGTTGATTGGTCCCCTCTGGATTGGAACTCTCCTAACAATAAAGTCAGTGAATCTAGGGTGGTCGGACTGCAGCTAGGTGCCCTGTGGACAGGTCTTACAAGGGTTGTACTGAAAAATGTTTCTGGACAGATAGGGTCCCTATACTTTTAGTCTTCTACATAACTGAAAATAGTGCTGGAATGACATGGTACCCATGCTTGGGAACATTTCCTGATCCTAGTGCCAAACAGAATTCGGAACACATACAAAGAAGGCAGAGTAACAGTGTTAGGTTCTGCAAAGGGCATCAGCAAGTTGTTTTGTTGGGTGTTTTAAATGCTGAGTCCTCTTATGTAATGCCAGTTTCAGCTGTACTGGTAGGATAAATCCAGTAGATGCTTGTATGCAGCAGAGCCAAGGCCTAGTTGTGTTTATGTAACACTGATGAGCATGCCTGGCTCTCCTGTCACACAAAGACAGAACTGCATTTGCTGTATACACACTTAATGAGAAGGCACTGCTAAAACTTCCTCAAAAGACAAGCCATAGGCTTTGTGCTTGCATAACATCTTTCATCATGCTCTGGCTTGAACAGTTTCTTCCATCAGTACCAAAATAGGCCTTCTTAAATGAAATAGCAGAGCTTTGAAGAAGACAAATCAAAACGACATGATACCAGTGTAAATTTGGGGAGCAATTTACTAATCTCTCAGTCCTGTTGTTTACCTCCTAGGGATGACTCACTGACTAGGGAAGCTGTCCAGCCAGCCTCTCTTCATTCCAGACTTGTGATGTCTTCTCTCTTAGAGGAGAATGCATGACTATTAGGTTAAAAACTCAGGAGAGAAACTGGGCATAGGTGTCTTCCATGAAATGGCCAGTCTGCCTATATTCCAGTCTGACACAGACCCATGGGAGGTGAGCAAAACAGTAAAAGCTTTTGCCTGGTAATGGACATGGGCAGAGTCATGGGTGGGGTTAGAGGAGACTCGCGGATGTACAGTGCTACTATGATTGGGAAATCTCTGTTTTACCCAAGGGTTTCACATTGGCAACGAACCATCGCTACATATTTTTGACCCTCAGTAGTAGAACTGATAAAATAAAATCATTTTATCTTAATTGTTTCAGAGTTATGGTGGGAATATGTAGTCCGAGGGTAACTTTTACAATAATAATTTGTAATACATGTTTGTAAAATTGTGATTAAAATTTGGTCATTTAAGCAAGGCCATTACTGCAGAGAAGGAGGCGGGAACACCAGTACCACAGGGGTTAGCAGCAGGATGTCATAGAGCTATGAGTTGCTTCCTTTAAAAGAAATCTTGACACCCACTCAAAGATAATCAAAATTATACTAGCAAAAAGAGACCACCCTTTTTTCAACTTTTTCCACTGTAAAATGCAAGAAGTTTGGAAACATTCTCTGTGGAGAAGGTATAAAAACACAACAAAAATTGCAAATGCAGCCAGGTGGTGGTGGCGCACGCCTTTAATCCCAGCACTCGGGAGGCAGAGGCAGGTGGATCTCTGTGAGTTCGAGGCCAGCCTGAGCTACAAAGTGAGTTCCAGGCTCCAAAGCTACACAGAGAAACCCTGTCTCGAAAACTCCCTCCCCAATGCATAAATTATTGGTAACTCCAGAACTATAATTCTAAAAATGGTACCTTATGAATGTACTTATATGGTGTAGAAGGGTTATACCTGCAGCACTCTTTGCCTTTGAGACAGCCTCTCAACATATAATGTAGGCTAGCTTGTAATTCACCATCCTCCTGCCTCAGCTTCCAAGTTCTGGTATGACAGGTATAAACCACCTCTTCCAGCTTCAGTTGTAGCAGTTTTTGTTTTTGTAAAAGTAAGCTTTTCTAAATAGCTGCATACACATGATAATAAAGTATAGCACACAATGATCTCCCAGGTACAACATTAACAAAAGCATGATAGGTTTGTACTGAGTGGTATTTGATGGACCACTCATAGTGGCTACCCCAGTGAGATAGATTAACATTCCAGAATGTTATTTTGGAAGGCAGAGTTGTGAAAATGTATTAGCTTGCCTTTATTCCCAGAACCCATGAAGATGACTAACAAATACCCACTCTGAATTGTTAAAGAAGGCATAGTTGGCCTGAAGATAACCTGCATGGGTCTCATTATATGAGCCCCTTTAAAAGCCTAGAGTGTTCTATGTCTTATGGAAGAAGAGGAAGTTGGAAACATTCTGGTGAAGGAGAAGGATTAGAGCTTCATTGCTGGTTCTGAAGATTAAGGAGGCCAAAGGCTAAGAGATGTGACAGCCACCAAGGAAAACAGGACATCCTTCCTCCCAACACAAAGAGGCTGGATTTGGCCACCAACCTGAGGGAGCTCAGAAGCTGGCCCTTCTCTGTAGCCTGCAGACAGAAGTCCAGACTGGTTAGACACTACAGAGAACCGGCTAATCTATTGTTGGTCAGTTTGTCACCATGACAAATACCCATGCCAACCAGTCTTGAAGGAGTAAAGCTTCATTTGGGCTCATGGTTCATACTCCATCATTGCTTTGTGTCTTTCTTAGGTGACGCAGATGATGATGGTGGCTGGAGCATGTGGTAGAGGAGGATGCTCATCTCATGGCACCCAGGAAGGAGGGATAGAGGAAGTGGTGTGTGTGTGTGTGTGTATGTGTGTGTGTGTGTGTGTGTGTGTGTGTGTTGGGGGAGACAGAGACCTAGAGAGAATTGTGATAGAAAGGAAAAATCTCTTTTTAGAAGTGCATTTCTCAGTTTGGTTGGGCTGTTGCCATGACAATACTCAAGGAGGACTGACTTCCACACATGTTAGTGTAATTGACTGAGAATATGCAGTACCATCTCCTTGGCATTGGTCATGAAGGCAGCTTCTTCTGAATCATGTAGTGGGAGGTCACATGTCTGAGGACAGTATCAGTTGTCTTAGGAAGAAAAAAGGGGGGCTCAGACACTGGGAAGATAGCCATTGGTGAACATCACACAATCCAGAAGAGATAGGTACCTTTGTTTCCCATCTTTCCAACAGGCCCTAACCTGCATTTCCTAAGAGAAAAGGCTAAGACTGGTACTTTCACTCCCATAGTAAAAATCCAGGAATGGCTCTGTAGATGATACTGTCTTAAGCCCAGGAAGTAAAACAAAATAAAAAATCAAAAGAGTAAGAGATGTTTCCTACTTTTAAAAAGAGTAAAGCAAAGGATTGAGTATCCATGATAAACAATCCAGTAGGCTCTCAAGAGTAAGGTTGTCAAAGGTGTCTTTGATTCTCAGTGAAAAACCCAGATTGCTTCCCTGAACCAGCCTTGTAGGAAGGGCATACTTTGTGGGCATGTGACCTATGCCATCATTCACTCAGAAGGACATCACACATGTTTAATGTTTGTCCTGCCATTTGAAGTCACTTAGCACTGTACTCTGCATATTATATTGATGGCACTCAATTTCTCAGGATATTTATAAATCCTTTAAAATATTTTAAAATTTATTCTTAGAAAATTTCATGCATGTATATAATGTAATTTGATTATATTCACTCCCATTTATTTTTCTCATTTCCTCTGAGCTCCTTCTTCCCAACAAATCTCTCTTCTACTTTTAAAAATGAATCATTGGGTTTAATGAGCATTGCTTGCATGAACATGACTATGAAGTTACTTACTGGAGTATGGGCAGCTTAACACCACTGGAGAAAAATGGCCCTTTCTCTTCCCATTTTATAAACTCCCCTCCAGCCATCCAAAATGCCTCAACTAGCATATGATGAAAACTTTGGCCACAAATCCTCATCTGCTAGGTTTCTTGATAAGTTTGCAAATCCAAGAAGGTATTGATGACAGTTACAACTGATTAAGATTCCTCTGTGACATTGTGGAGAATGGATGAGGAGATATGTAATATTAAAAGCCAAGAAGCCAGATGTTCTGAGCCTGTGCTTGAGCCAAGATGAAAGAAAAGGACCAATGAACATTCTTCCCAGATATTTAGCCTAGGGAATGTAATATGGTGGAAGGAAATAGAACCAGAAAAAAATAAGAATTTAATTTTTAAGAGAATCCAAGAAATGAATATATGCTTATGGATTTCTCCCAGAAACTGATTCTAGTAAGGAGTTAGCAGGGAGATTATTAGTGAGTTTTCTTGGGACCACCCATGGGACGGAAGAAATGAAACAGGAAATAGGATTGAATACAGAGAAAGATCGGTAGGTTGTTGCTCCAGTAGCATCTTTGGTAGACGGCTCATCAGAGCTGGTGCTTGTTGGGCTAAATGTCTGAGTCCTTGTGCTCCTGATGCACCAGCATTAGTCATCAATGAGCATGGATCACCTTGGGAACAATGTTCTCTGCTCGAGGCAACCAGGATTGACAGCTGGAGCTGTCTGCTGATGACACCTCTGACCACTGGAGCAAAAAGCACTTTCTTGAAGGAGAATCTGGGTGGCCCATGTCAACGTCTATTAAATCTCTCTCTCTCTCTCTCTCTCTCTCTCTCTCTCTCTCTCTCTCTCTCTCTCTCTCACACTCTCTCTCTCACACACACACACACACACACACCCCTAGAGATAGCAAGGAAGAGTTGAACAAGGTAACCAATATGGCATTTGAAGTGCAAAATATCTGAATGAGGTTTCCTGAGCTAAGAATAAAGATTTATTTAGTTTAATATGCCATTGATTATACACCACACTGTTTTTTTTTTCCTTTTTGTTTTGTTTTAAAGACAGGAGCTTATACTGTAACTCAAGCTTCCCAAGAATGTACTAGTCTATGTATCCTAGACTTGTTTCTTTAAAAAAAAAATTCTCTGAGACTTTCATAAATGTGTTTCGATCATATTTACCCCCATCCCTCTCCACAACTCCTTCCGGATTCACTTCTACTTCCCTAGCCCTCACCCAACTTCATATCATAGAGAGCAAGCAGAAACAAAGCAAAACAAAAATTGGCAAAAAAAAAAAAAAAAAAAAAAAAAGTCGTGCTGCTCTTATGTTCCTAGATGTGACACTATCTACTGGAGTATCGTTGACATACTAGGAGCCATGTCCCTAAAGAGAACTGACTCGCTCTCCTCTAGAAACCATCAAGTGTCCTTAGCTCCTCACTTAAGGGTAAAAGTTGAATTCATTCCTAAGTAAAAACATCTTTGCTTCATCCTCCTGAATACTGGGATTACATTCATGAAACAAAATGCTGAACGATTTCACAGAATTTTTAATTTAAAAATACCCCATATCGTAAGTGTTGTCTATCACAGATAAGAAGTAATGCAGACATAGAGGGTTCTGGGATGGCTCATCTGGTGATCTGGAAGACTGCCATCATGGACTGAAGTGGACTCTTACATCAGTTCTCCTAGTGTCAGGATGTCAACTTTTTCCTGACTTGTTGCATCACCATATGAAAATTGCCCCCTCCTTTCTGGGTAGGCAATGAACTATAATTTCAAAGGGGGAAGTCGCCCCACACTCGCATTGCATATTTCTTTTTACATACTTCTTGAGTTACATATGTGGCTTTTTCTCCCACTAACCAATTCTCCAATGCTGTGGACAGAGTTGTCTGTCCTACATTTCAATTATGATGCTAGTTATCAGGAGTCAATACCGTGTAGTAGAATGTTATATTAAGGTGTGTTACTTTTGTTTGTGTTGCATTTGTTTAACTTGGTGAAGCTGTGTGACTGTGCCTGTCTGACACACCCGATGGTCTAATAAAGAGCTGAATGGCCAATAGCGAGGCAGGAGACAGGACATGTGGGGCTGGCAGGCAGAGAGAATATATAGAAGGAGAAATCTGGGACGTGAGAATTGAAGGAGCCAGAGAAGAGGAGGACTCCAGGGGCCAGCCGCCCAGCTACACAGCAAGTCACGGAATAAGAAACAAACAAAGATATATAGGAATAGAAAAGGAAAAGTCCAGAGGCAAAAGATAGATGGGATAATTTAAGTTAAAGAAAGCTGGCAAGAAAAAAGCCAAGCTAAGGCCAGGTATTCCTGAGTAAGAATAAGCCTCCAAATATGATTTATTTGGGAGCTGGGTAGCAGGCTCCCCAAAAGAGTAATAAAACAACCAACATGTCTGTTTTCTACTAAGACACCAATTGCAAGTAATATTTCCCAGGGTATCCACATTTTTATTTGATTTAACTAGGGTTTGAAAGTTGACACAACTACCCCTTAAAGCTTGACAGAGAAGTCTCAGAAGGACACTGTATTTGCTTATTGGTTTATTTTTTTTACTTATTAGTTTCGAGACAGGGTTTCTCTGTGTAGCCCTGGCTTTCCTGGAACTGGCTCTGTAGACCAGGCTGGCCTCAAACTCAGGGATCTGCCTACCTCTGACTCCTGAGTGCATCACCATGCCCAGCTTATTGGTTTACTTTTAAAGGATATTCTAAGGAGTATGCATAGAAGGTCAAATGAAGAGGTGTAAATAAGATGAAGTCCAGAAGCTCCTCCTACCCTGCCCTTGACAGCCTAATAGGTCATCTTTGGAAACAACACAGGTCAGCTAATCTTTTATTTGTGAACTTCTACAGTGGCTTTAATCACATAAGGAGGATCACTAACTCTGTCTTCAGCTTCTCTCCCCTTCCCTGACAGTGGAAGTCAGGGCCTTTCTGGAAATACACGAGCCAATCAAGAATGGCTTCACAAAGCACAAACATATGCCCGTGACCCAGGGAACCTTAAGAAACTGGGGAGGAGGGGGTCAGGAGCTGGGGAACAAGGGCAAACATTAGAACACAGAACCTCCTTATACCCCATCACTTATGAAGAATTTAAACTTGATACCAGCAGCTAAGGATGAAGAATATATGTATCTCATTATAGCACAGTACCTTAGTCATCTCACTCTCTTTTTAAAAACAGGAACTTCATATGAAGGTAGGCGGGAAGTCTTTTCTAGACTCTTCTCATCCACCTCCAGCAGTTCTCCCCTTCTATCTTGTTGGCCAGGGATTTATGAGACCACTGGCGGCTACAAATTCATCCCTGAGGTTGGAGATAAAGTCACATCTCTATACAACAGGGGGAGTAAGGACCCTCTTTCCGCACCTGGATGGAAATGAGCAGATCATAAAGCTGCTGTGGGCCAGTGTCATGGTTTGGATCGGAAGTGCCCGCAGGCTCATCTATTGAGTGCTTGGCTCCAAGCTGCTGGCATTATCTTGGGAGGCTCTGGAAGGGAAGAAGTAGATCACTGTGGAGTGTGACTTTGAAGGTCATGTCTGGTCCCCAGCTCCCTCCTCACTCTACTTCTGTCCTACAGGAGCTAACCTCCTCTGCCACATGTACTGGCTGCCATGATGTTCTTCTGTCCAAGTACTTGGGGTCGGACAACCACAGACTGGGTGGTCTAAGACCAAGCGAGCAAAAATAAATCTTTCCTTGGGGTAGGTTGTTTTCTAGGGTATTTTGCTCACAGTTACACAAAAGTAACTCAGTCAAGCAACCACGTGTCTGCTACCGTGAATAACACTAAGATTCAGTGATGAAGAGGAAGGGACAGAAGACAGAGTGGAGAGTTGGAGAACAGGGAAAACAGGAGCAGGGAAGCCAGAGCAGGTGGAATTTAAAAACAAAAGAAGATGAAATAAATTGTGGTAAGAGAAAGTCAAAAGACTGACGCCTGCTAGGTTGGGCACTTGCCCCCTAAATTGGGCAAGTCGAAGGTTCATAGATGGGTCTGGGCACTGAAACCTGTGATGGGAAGTGGTTAAGCAGAAACTAAATTACAGTAGGATAAGAAAATAAGCACCAGGGTAATAATAAGTTATAAGAGAAGGTGATTGCTGTGAGCTCTGACAAGGCAGGACATCGGGAAAAAGTAAGGCTACCATGACAACATGATCAGGGATTGTCAGGCCCCATCATTGCTCATTGGTTTTGAGCACTGTGGGGACTGGGTATTATTGTGATATGGGAATAGTCTATTTGTGCATTTCTCAAAACTTGAAGAACTTACAACTTACAGAGTGAATTTTACAGAATTAAAAAAAAGACATACCTATACTTAAAAACTGAAAAACAAACAGAACACGATCTGCATGAACCTTTCTCAGCTGGACCTTTCCAGCCCTTCCAAGGAGGAGTGAGTAAACTGGATGACCACTGACCAACTACAATCACATCCTGCCTAGACCCAGGAACCTAGAGACAGACACCCCAGGCTCAGCCCTGAGAAACCTGCCCCCCAAATCCCTCAGCAATGGAGGACAAGGGTCAAATATGAAATAATGTTTCCAGAATCTCTGCTTGATTCTCTTACCTATTTTTAGATAGAAAGTTGAACTTGTTAGGTCTAAGTCTCATTTTATTTAAAATTTGATTAATATCAAGTTTAACTCTTTATCTTAATTCTTGGTGCCATGCTATCAGTATTAGCAGGGTGAATTCTCAGGGAAAATGAGGCAATGTCCACCCCACCCTGCAAATTACCAACTTTTGGGGATGCCTATATTGCATGTGTTTTTCATGAGTCTATCTTGAAATTTTAGAAACTGACTAGGGTGTGTGTGTGTGTGTGTGTGTGTGTGTGTGTGTGTGTGTGTGTAACTATACATGTGTGCCCACTTGGTTAAGGCAGAGGAAGATATCAGGTTTCCTGCTCTTCATCTTATTCTTTCCAGATATAGTCTCTAATTGAGTCTTTATCTGAGCTACTGGTCAACAAGACCCCAGCAATCCTTTTTTTTTCTATAGACCACAAATCTGGGGCTGCAGACACATGCATGGCCACACTGGACTTATGTGGATATGAGACCTAAGCTCAGGTTGTCCAACACTTACTTCCTGAGCCTTCTCTGCAGCCCCAATTGTTGTTGATTTTTTCAACCATGATGAATTGATGAAGGAGAATATATTTCTCCTGCTTCTTTTGAGACAGGGTCTTATGTAACCCATGCTGGCCTGGGATGTGCTTGAACTCTAGATCCTCAAACCTCCACCTTCCTGAGTGCTGGATTACAGGTGTGCATCACCACACACTGCTTAACATCTTAAGCTTCATTTAGAACTACCTGGTAGCCTCTTTGAGTAAAGATATCCTTTCATCTTAATAATTTATTTTTAGTGCCTGATACTTTCCCTGTGAACGTCACAGGATGAAAATAATGTAAACTAAGAGAAGAGTGCCTGGTAGAATGTTGAGAAGTCATACTTAGACTGTACCTATTTATTGAGGCATGCTCTGTTTACAGACTATGCTTGGGACAGTGGAACATCCAAAAAGCACCAAACATGCTGACTGCTGACTGCCTCTCGCTCCTGAGTACTGGGATTAAAGGTATGCGCCGCCATTGCCAAGCTTCCCTCTTCCGTTATTTTAGAGGTTGCTTTTGTATTGTTGCTGTTTAGTTGAGGAACCTCTTTATACATGCTGGAAATAGCCATTATTAAATATCTGACTTGCATTATTTCCCCTCTTCTGTGTTTTTCCTTCTCTCTTTATCCCAACATTACTATTTTGCTCACTGCAGATTTTGAAATCAGGAATATAAGCCTGCCAATTGGCTTCCCTTAAAAATACATTAAAAACAATGTACATCCAGACAGCATGCATTTCTGAAAGGTATTCAAGAGGGCAAACTCTGAATCTTCAAATTTTAATACAGAAAACTGAGTTCTCTTCTCTCTTTACTGTACTAAAAAAAAAAAAAATGAAATGGTAACGTAGCCTGCCTCTTATTTCGAAATTCTACTGCCCAGAGGAGCTTATTCTAGGTGTTAAGATGCTTATGGGAGAAATCTAAGAGGAGGCAGAGAGGTAGAGGAAGGTAATGTTACTAGGCAGAAGAGATGGTTGCTGAAAGTCAGGTAGATGGCGGGATATTTTAAAAGGAAAGGCACAGTTTCTTGGAGAAGGCCCTGGGATCTAGGAGTGGACTCAAGGAATGGTGCCAAGGGTACAGAAGGCCTTACCATCCTGTTTTGTAGCTGGCACTGAGCACTCAAGAAACATGGATCTGGCCCTTTTTGCCAGGTACTCCTGGGTAGCATGCCTCATGGTAGTAGCTGGAGCACTTAACAGCTGGGACAGAGATGATTAACAACACCTTTACTAGGATTAACTTACATTGCCATCCCTCCACAGGCCATCTTATCGAGCAGAAAAAATAAAAACCCTAAAATATATTTTATTTCTGGCACAATTCCCACTATCCCCCCACCTCCCTTCTTTTTAAAAATTTAACTCAAGTAGCAATCAGTGATGCTGTAAGTTGGGGTGTTCGCTGAAACAGAGGAGGAGATAAACAACCAGCTGAGTGCTCGGCTCCTGCACGGCTGAGAAATTGCTGACGGTTAGTCTGGACACTGTGACAAGAAAGGTAACAAATGGAGCTGTGAGTAGAATAAAGAAGGTCCAGAGTGTGCCAAGGGCCAGCCGTGAACTTAGTCAGCCAGAACAACCATGGTGGCTAGGCAGTTTGACCAAACAGTTTACTTATGACCAGTAGGTAAACAGGGCAGCAAAAGAGATGGCGAGAAGGGGTATTAGAATCAGGAGTTTGGCTAAGACTGACAACGACATGCACATACACAGCAAGAAGGCAGTGGATCAGTTAATGTCTTCGTCAGCCAGGGTTGAAAGCATCCTTCAGGAGAGGAGACAGATAATGCAGCAAACAGCGGAAAATGTTTAGGCAGATGACTGTTGACAATGTGAATGCATGAGCTAAGAGGAAGTTGCCCTGGAGATGTGCTCAACATTCTCAGAATCTGGGTGGGAGAGCCACCCTGGATAACAGATGAAATCATCCGGTTAAAGAACAGGTTAGGGGAAAGGCCCTGTGAACACCAGCAATAAGAAGCAAATGAAGCAAAAAAACAAAACAAAAAACCCAACATGTCAGACTGGAAAGGACTTGAGCAGCAAGGGGGAAAATGCAATGACATTTTCCCTTTTATTGAAAATAAGATTCTTTTCTCACATAATAGATCCTGATTATAGTTTTCCCTCCCTTCTACTCCTCCCAGTTTCCTCCCTACCCACCCCCAATCTGGATCCACTCCCTTTCTGTCTCTCATTAGAAAAGAACAGGCTTCTGAGAGATAATAAGACATAACAAAATAAAATATAATAAGATAAAAACTAACACATCAAAGTTGGACATGACAAAACAACAGAAGGAAAAGAGACCAAGAGAAGGCACAAGAATCAGAGACCCACTTCTTCATACACTCAGGAATCCCATAAAAACACTAACTAAACTGGAAGCCATAATATATCCACAGAGGATCTGGTACAGACCTGTGCAGGCCCTGTGTATGCTGCCTCAGTGTCTGTGAGTTCATAGGAGCTTTGTTCAGGTTGATTTAGAGAGCATTGTTCTCTTGGTGTCCTCCATCCCCTGTCTCTTACACTCTTTCTGCCTCCTCTTCCATGGGATTACCTGAGTTCTGACAGGAGGGATTTGATGAAGACATCCCATTTAGGGCTGAGTGTTTCAAGGTCGCTCACTCTTTATAATGTCTGGCTGTGGGTCTCTATATTTGTTCCCGTCTGTTGTAGGAGGAATATTCTCTAATGATGACTGAACAAGGCACTGATCTATGAGCATAGCAGAATATCTATAGCAGTCATTTTATCACTATGTCTTGTTTGTTTGTTTTTTTAAGACCAGTAGTATTTGGGTTTACCCTAGGTCTCTAGGCTATCTACTATCTGGTTCTTGGTTACCTAAGCAGTGTTGGATATGGGTTTCATCTTGTGGAATGGGCCTTAAATCAAATCGAATAGTCATTGGTTACTCCCACAAGCTTTGTGCCACCATTGCCTTAATATATCTTGCAGGCAAGACACCATTGTAGATCACAGGGTTTATGGCTGGCTTGGTGTTTACATTTCTCTTTTGATAGCCTACAGAGTACCTTCCTGTACTGAAGATGCTAGAACATAAGGGTGAAGGCTCTATGTAGGTACCAGCTCAACTTCTCCATGTTTAGTCAGTTGTGTAGATGCTGTCTTCATCAATGGGCCTTACTATCAGTATGTAGAGGGCAATCTTTTGTCTTTATAACAGCCTGGGTTGTTTGGGATTCCTATAGGACACCTTTGGCCAAAAACTCAATTAGATGTAACACAATTCTGGTACTGGAAACTTTGTTTGGTATTCAAGAGATGGCTAGATGGGACTCTGTCTCCCTCATTGTTGGGCTGTGGATGATATGTTGTGTGCCCTAATAAACTTATCTGGGGTCAGAGAACAGAACAGCCACTATATGAAACACAGAGGTTAGGTAGTGGTAACACACACCTTTAATCCTAGCAGTCTGGAGGCAGAGATCCATCTGGATCTCTGTGAGTTCAAGGTTACACTGGAAACAGAGCCAGACAAGTTTGGAAATACCTTTAACCCCAGGACTTGAGATCTCATGTCTTGGTTGGGAAAGACACACACCTTTAATCCCAGGAAGTGATAGCAGGAAGCATAAAGGTATATAAAGCATGAGGACCAGGAACTAGAGGCTTTTAGGCTTTTAAGCTTTGAGGCTTTTAGCTGAAGTTCAGCTGCGATCCATTCAGGTGAGGACTCAGAAGCTTTCAGACTGCAGATTCATGGAAACAAGATCTGATGAGGATTGTTGAGGTGAGGTTAGCTGTGGCTTGTTCTGCTTCCCTGATCATTCAGAATTCATCTTAATACCTGGCTCATGATTTTTTAAAAATTAATAAGAACTTTTAAGATTCGTGTTACATTGGGCAATTTCATTTAGGTTGTTTTCAAATTTGTACATATTTTAGGAAGCTTCTACTATATTAGGTTTCCATAACACCCCTCAAAATGCCCCTCACTTTTTACCATCTCTTCCTGCATTCCCTCTTTCAATCCCCTTTCTTCTCCCCATCTCACTTGATCCTCCTGTTCTAGTCCCCCATCCATTGGTAATTGTCTGTTCTATTTCCCTTTCCTGATGTGTTTGTAACCCCTAGTTCCTTACTCTATACCTGCCCTCTGTAGTTCTAGAGATTGTACTTTGGTTATCATTGACTTAACAGCTAATATCCACATATAAGTGAATGCATGCCACATTTATCTTTCAGGGTCTGGGATCCCTCACTTAGGTTGAAATTTTGTTTTCTAGTTCTATCCATCTGCTTGCAAATTTCATGATGTCATTTTTTTTTCAACAGCTGAGTCACTCCATTTTTAAATGTACCACATTTTCTTTATCCATTCTTTTTGTTGAGGGACATCTAGGTTGTTTTCAATTTCTGGCTATTGCAATAATATTTTTGAAGTGGAGGGTAAAGGCTTTGTGTGGTGATTCATAGCTGTAACATCAGCACTGGAGGCTGAGCATGGAGAACTGCCAAGAACTTGAGGCTAGCCTGGGATACATGGGGATGTGTAGGCCAAGCTACAACATGAAATCCTGTGTCAAAAAAAAAAAATTAGAAAGACACAAATGGAGGAAAAGAGAAATCTAGAAACCTGTGACCAGTAGTCTCACAAAGGTCACAGAGATGATTAAAGTATCACGGGGGCCAAAGTTTCTTGGGCCCTTCTAAATGAATGAGAAAAAAGTCTTTGGCAATATACTTCAGGCAAGGCGTGAATATGTAGACTAAAGAACTGGAAAAACTGAACATTATAAAAACAAAACTGCCAATGAATGACAGGGTCAATGAACTGAACATACAGTTCTTAAGATAAACAAATGGCCAATAAATATTTTTAAAGTGTTCAAAAGCTTTAGCCATCAGGACAAGGCAAATTAATCTTACTTTGAGATTGCATCCCAACCCAAGAAGAATGGCCATCATCAGGAAAAGAACTACAACAAATGTTGATGAGGATTTAGGTTAAAAGAAACTTTAATTTGTGAGAATGTAGGTTTAGTGACTATGGAAGTCAATGTGGAGGCTTCTCAAAAAAAAAACCAAAAACCAAAAAACAAAAGAACTGCCATATGATACAGCTATACCACTTCTGAGTATATATCACAAGGACCTCATCTTATACCATAGAGGAACTTGCACATGCTCATGGATTCTCTATTCATAACAGCAGTGGAATGAAACCATCCTAGATGTCCAACAAACAGATGAGTAATGAAAATTCGGTACACAATGGAATTCTATTCATCCTCAACGAAAGATATCTGGACATTACTAAGTGGGGTAGCTCAGAATCAGAAATACAAATACTGTATGTCTTCTCTCATATACACATCTTAGATTTTAATGTTTACATCTATGTGGGTGCAACTGTAGGTATAGCCTGTGAAATTTGACAGAAGATCATGGGACAGGAAAAAATATTTAAGAAAGAAAGAGAAGTAATGGAACACAAGTGACATGAAAACAGGAGTTACCAGGGATAAAATGGTCCAGGGAAATAGGAGGTGGTGAGAAAGGTAAGGTAGGAGGATGTTTGAAAATGCACTAATGAAACTTAATACTTTGTATACTAATTGAAACAAACAAACACCACCACCACCAAAACCAAAACTAAAACAAGAAAAGAAACAGCTCTAAATTCATACTTGTGACTAGATCTGAATAATTATACTTTATATACATTTCTAAAACATTTATTTATTCATAATATTTATGAGTTAAATATAATGTTTACATATGTATTTGTACACACATACAAACAGAAGACTTTATCATATGGGTCATCTTTTATCTGGGCTCATTGCTGCCTTGGATACCTATGGATAAAATAGACATAGCACCTTTGGAGGTAGGTTTTGCACTGTATTCGTAGGCACTAAATACATGAGGATAAGATGAATACCTTTCCAATAATCTAGAGTTCAGTTATGGTGAATAGAAGTATACACAAGCAAGCAGCTCAAAGTACTGTGAGCTAAGGGCTTACTGGGGAAGTTCTATAAAAAGGCTTAGGCCTTGCAATTCACAAGGTTGTAGGGTGCGTTATTTTGAGTGTAATTGGCCCTCATAATATCACAGGGAGTGGCACTATTAGGAGGCATGGCTTTGTTGTAGTGGGTATGGCCTTGTTGGAAGAAGTATGTCATTGTGGGGGTGGGCTTTGAGATTTTCCATGCTCAAGCCATGCCCAGTGTCTCAGTTGACTTCCTATTGCCTGCAAGATGTAGGACTCTCAGCTACTATTTGCCTCCACACTGCCATGTTCCCACCATGATGATAATGGACTGGACCTCTAAAACTGTAAGCAAGCCACCTCAATTAAATGTTTTAAGAGTTGCTGTGGTCATAGTATCTCTCCATAGCAAGGAAAACCCCAAGTAAGATATAGGGCCAACCTCAAGTGCTGAAAGGTAAATAATAGAACTGAAAAAGAAAAAGAAACAAACTAACTCAAGAGGCAGCAAACCCTGTGGAGAGAGTTACTACTGATCATCACCAATCCACAAGTTTTCTTAATCAAATTCCCCTAAGCTTTCATGGAGTTATATTGCCATTTTTTTTTTTTCTCATGTAACCTGAGAGAGGTACAGCTAAGGGAAGGTTAATGTGCTCAAAACAAATCATGGGGAGGAGAGCTTGTGTATAGCTCCTACATCTGTGTCATGCTGTTCCATCAAATTAAATTGTGGTTTGTTTTTTCTCAGTCTTTTCTGTCTGCAGTGCCCCACCCTGTTCTTGATTACACTGTGTTCTGAGATCTCTGTTATGGCTGCTCTCCATCCTGTATCACTTTCCCAGTTCATTCAGAGCTAGGAAACACTCTGTATCTGCCACCAACCTGACCTCGAATCATTTCCTTCATCTTCCCTGAATTGAAAGGGGTTATAATCATTAAGTCTTCTGTTTCTTTGACTTCACTTAGCTTAATTCAGTGAGTATTTTCTTCTGTTGAAGTTCCATCTTCAGTTTTTTCCAGTTGGTATGAGGCACACATCCTCCTCCTCATTGTAGAACAGTATGCCTGTGGAGACGAGACTTTAGGTAGCATTGATATTCTCATGTCTCCTCTGGCAACTCGATGACAGAGACAATAATAGCATTTTTTATTTTTCTGTAGGGCAGAATCTCTATCTCCTGAACTCTCAGGGTTTCACGTCACATCTCACAGGAGCATATTAAACTCCTTGGACATTTCTATATTTTAGAACTTTAACCTGTGAGATTATAAAAAAAAAAAAAGAAGCTTTTTTTTTTTTTTTTAAACCGGAGCTGAGGATCAAACCCAGGGCCTTGCGCTTGCCAGGCAAGTGCTCTACCACTGAGCTAAATCCCCAGCCCCAAGAAGCCTTTTTAAAAAAAAAATGGTTTAATTAAGAATGTCTGCCTTCCTTTTGGGGTTTGTCTATGTACTGTTAAGCCATCCAGTGTGAAAGTCCAAATTTCAGCATGTGAAGGGAGAGACAGCTGCTGGGTCCTGGCTTTGGCTCACACTAAGCAGCACAAGTCCCATCAGTCTGAGCTTTTGTAAATTCCAGTTCCCAACCCTTGTTGTTACCTATCTCTATTTTTAATGTGACAAATGTCTACTGATTGCACTTTCACTTTAAGTATCTGTGGTGGTTCAAATGAAAATGGCCCCCATAGGCCTCTAGGGAGTGGCACTATTAGGAGGTGTGGTTTTGTTGGAGGGCGTGTGCCACTAGGAGTGGTCTTTGAGGTTTCAGAAGCTCAAGCCAGGCCCAGTGACTCAGTCTCTCTTCCTGCTGCCTTTGGATCCAGATGTAGAACTCTCAGCTACCTCTCCAGCACTAATTCTGCCTACATGTTGCCATGCTTCCTACTATTATGATAATGGACTAAAACCTCTGACCCATAAACCAGCTTCAATTAAATGTTCCCTTTTATAAGAACTGTTGTGGTTATGGTGTCTCTTCTTAGCAATGGAACACTGACTAATACAGTGTCCAAGAGTAAAATTCTTATGACCCAGCAGTCATTCAGTGCTCTAGCTTGTGATGCTTTTCTGGTAACACTTTGACGATGAAGAGGCAAATGCTTTCTGTCATCTTTGGTTGCTCTTTACAGAGAAGGTGAGCTCTGAGTGTGATTTCAGGATGCCTGAGGAATCTAACCCTCCTAAAGGTCACAGATGTCTTCTATGGTTAATGTGAATTACAGTTGGCTTTTCAGGTCCTAGGGTTCCTCATTCAAGGATTCAGCCAACTATAGACCAAATGCATCTGAAAAAAAAAGTATCTGAAATGGACATTTTGTTAGTCAGGATTTTCTAGAGTAACAGGGCTCATAGAATGAATCTCTCTATATACAGAAAGGGCATTTATTAGAATGACTTCCAGATCATGGTCCAGCTAATCCAACAAAGGCTGCCTATGAATGGAAGGTTCAAGAATCTAGTAGTTGTTCAGTCCACAATGCTGATGTCTCAGCTGGTCTTCAGTATATGCTGGAATCCTGAAGAAGTAGGCTGTAGTGACAGTGAAGAAACAGACGTGCTAGCAAGACCAAGAGCAAGCAAACAAAAGGAGGCTTTCTTCTTCCTTGCTTTATATAGGCTTCAAGCAGAAGGTGTGGTCCAGATTAGAGGTGAGTCTCCGTACCCTAAAAGATCTGGATTAAAAGTATGTTTTCCCACCTCGAAGATCAATATTAGAAACGGATCTTCCAACTTTGAATTATCTAACAAAGCAAAACTCCCTCACAGGTGTGCCCAGCCATTTTTGGGTTTTAGTTAATTCCTGATGTAGTCAAGTTGGCAACCAAAGTAGCCATCACAGACATGTATATATATTTTTTGTATTTATTCCATAAACAATACCAAAATTCATATTGTATTATGTATTATAAATAATTGAGTTGTGATTTAAGTTGCATGTTTGAAAGCTATATGCAAATTCTATTTACAGCTGTTTAGATAAAGGACTCAAGCATCAGAATATCCATTATACTGGTAAGTAGTCATGTGTTGCTTAAGCTCCTCAAAAGCAATCTGGCAGCAAGGAGGCCCTCCTTTGTCTCAGACTCAAACATTTTTAACAAACGTCCTCTGTAAACTTCCTGCCCTGGGTCAGGCTGGCTCCTGGCTTTGTAATGGAGAGAGGAAAAAACAGTTAAGGGTATTAAATGCCATGTCCTTAAGAGCAGCTGAAAGGTATTTCCAGCACAGATTACTATTGTTTATTCAATGAGCATAAAAACGCCTGTGGTGGGAAAGAGATGTTGCAAGCTCATTTATGGAGAGAAAGGTCAGTCAGAAACTCCAACTGACTGCCTCAACTTCCCCAGTCTGGCTCACTGTGAGCCCATGTTTGATGCTGCTCCATCTGTTTGCTTCTTGAATCAGGCTATTCCGGTCATCTCTGAGGGATGCCATGAGCATCTGTTTTGCTCTCCATTTGCTGCCTCTATTTATCTGCTGCTTGTTATTTGTTTTTCTTTTTCTTTCATTTTTGCTTGCTATGTACTTAATAAAGTCACTCATTCTCAAGTCTGTATAGAACAAGTATTCTCATGTTTGGTATCTGCAGAGGGCCCTGGAGACAATCCCTTAAGAATACTGAGAAACAAATGTACTGGAAAATTAAGTGCTACACTGATCAATGAATGGAAATTTTACAATCCAAATAGGAGTGTAGTTTATTATTTTGTCACCTGTTTGTAGGTATTGTTTCACAATATTTCTGATTATTAATGCTATAACCCAAGTTTAGTGTGATTTTAAAACCTTAATCCTTTTGAGTGGATTGGTATTCCAAATATTTAAAACAGTTGCTAACATTTTACTGCTGTATTCTAATCACATGTTTAACTATCAATATGTTCCACCTTGGAAAGAAGTTTACTTGAGCTAAGTATTCATTATCTTCACTTATGGCTGTTTTAACAGGAAAGGGAAAAAAATTGGCAAGAGTATAAGCTTGTCTTATGCAAGCTGGCTTATATCCCACCTCCTGTGGGTAGAGCAGAAAATGGAAGGGAGAAAAATGGTGGTGCTAACTCCTGCCCACGACTCCAAATGGAACAAAGAAGGATGCCTTCATGTTTATAAACCAGGAAGAGGAATGATTGGCCATCCATGCTCTCAGGCCCCAAGTCATGCCCTTCCTGCTCCAGGCATGTGATATATGCTCATCTTCATCTCTTTTCGAGAAAGAGTTACAGTTTCTCCTGGTCATCAGTGAGCTGGGTAACGCTATGAACCCTGTATAGCCCAGAGATGGACAGCACCAGGCTACCTTTTGGTATTGCCTTTGTGTTAGGATTTGAATGTTTTGTCTGCAGTATGGCAGTATTGGGAGGCCCAGTGGCAGCTGCTGGGTCATGAGGGCTAACCCTACATGAGTAGATAACTGCTTTTGTCTTGTGAGTCTGTTTTTCTTGCCAGGCTGGGTGATTAATTACTGCCACAGCCATTTGTGATAAAGCAAGTTCAGCTCATCTGTTTTCTCTTCTGTATATACCATGTGCCTCTTTGCTTTCCATTGTGATGTGAAGCCATCTTCATCACATATGCTTCCTGACCTTTTGTTTTCCAGTCTATAGTACTATGAACTCAAGCCAACTTCTTCTCTTTATAAACTATCTAGTCTCAAGTGTTCTGTCCTAGAAAAACAACAAAAAGCAAAACAAAGCAACAACAACAAAATAAAATACAATGACCCCTTTTAAGTATAGGATCAGCAGAGTATGCTATGAGGTATATACATAAGTCTGTAGGATTCAGAAAGCCACGAGGAATGTACTCTATGGCTTTAGTTGAATGACTAGATCCCTCAACTTCCCTTCACAGAAAATGGAGGGGATAAAATTCATGTATATTGTATATTATTCTGCAACCTGTAGGGCTCCCAGCCTGAGGAAAAACCTGGTTTTTTATTGTTCTTGTCCTTAAACTGAGTTTCATTGTTTCATCATCATATTCCACTAATCATGGCTACCATAAATTTTATTTTCAATAGCACCCTATTTTCATTTAGATAAGTAGTGTTGGGAACAGGAAGGTTTTAAAGTATCAGCAGGAAATACTACTTTCTTGTCTGAACTCTCTGACCCCATATTTTCCCCTGAAAAAGAAGAGAGGAAGAACATTGGACACATGCTTGTGGGTTGAGTGAGTGCCTTTGTTACTGGTATAGGTAATCAATAGGGAAGGGCTTTGAAGCTTCAGCTCATCATTCTAGCTGCCCAGAAATTCATCTTGGATACTACCAATGATGCCCTAACAGCACTGAGAAATGAAGGGCAGCTTCTGGAGGAAAAGAAAGGACTGAAAATCCATCCTAATCAGGTATACCAGCTAAGAGGTAGATTAGTTGTTTAGCAAATGTGATTGCCAAAATTAAGTCAGTTTTGATATAGATGTGTCATATTGAAAAGTTATATTGGAGAAGGTATTGATGACATTTTATCAAGAGCTACAGGTAACTTAAAGAAAGAAAAATTGAAGACCTAAAGTAAGAATCCAAGTTAAAAGGAGACTATCATTAAATAAGATTCAAAAGAAGAGAGAGACTTAGAATTTATAATGTTCTTGTGGTTTCCAGGTAGAAGTACCCAGAAAACTGTCATCTTGGAGTTGGAGCTCAGAGAAAATTTGGAGGTTTAAAAATCATTGACATAGTTAAAGCACATAAGTGTTCCAGACATGGATATGTCGCCTACAGGGAGCGAACACAACATGGCAGAAGAGCTCTTGACTCAGGTCATGATCATCAAGTGAAGGTCTTTCTAGGAAGGAGACTGAGAAAGTGTCATATGAAGTGGAAGGACCACATTTCAGAATCCAAGAAGGGTATTATGCAAGAATAAGTTGCTTAGGATGAACAACTTAGGATGAACTTGGCCATAAAGAAGTCAACTATGTGATCTTTTGATAAGGATATTTCCAAGGAATGAGTGGTAGGAATGAGACCTTGGTGGCTGGTCTTGGCTTGAAGACAAGAAAGTATACATGGGACACAGAAATTCTTCCTGGGGAAATGTTAATAATGAAGGAAAGAAGGGAAATATAGTTTTAAGGGAAAGAATTTCTCTTTTGCAGGGTTCAATTTTATATCCACTGATTCACTTCACTCCCAAGATAACTTCTGAAGGTAAAAATGGTAAGTTAGTACACTTAGGAAGAATCTGGGCTAAGAAAGATTAAAAGGCTTGTTCAAGGTCATTTATAGCACATTAAACAGAACCAAGTAGAGAATGCAAGTCCTTTGCTCTCTTAATCCAATGACTTTTCCACGGTGCCAGAATGAATGAACATTTCTGGTATTTGCTCTTTTTGGATTCTGGAGGGCATGGAGTTCCATGCTAAGTAATTTTCACTTTGTGTGAGGGACACTTTGGAGAAGGTAGGAGGCTTTGTACCAGGGAGTGCTATGTTTAAGCCAATGCTAGATGGAAACAAATCTGGTAGCAAGATGTAGGATGTGTTAGAAGAGACATCACAGAAAGATAAGACAATCAGGACATGAATTCAAACTGGGACACATACTTTTAAATATACATCCAGTCACATGCTGATCAAGTTAGTTCTTCATATGCCCTTCAGCTTTTCTGTAGGCAAAAGGTCTTGGTCAGTTTTCCAGTATTACTTTTAATAGGCTTCATATCATCTAATGTTCTTTTAAAATAATTCTTAGGCTGAAAACATTTGTAAATTGTATCTCCTGGGAATAGGATTTTAAAATTATTAATTAACTTAGAGTGTATGTGTGTGTGGATGGTGTGTGTGTGTGTGTGTGTGTGTGTGTGTGAGTGATGAAGTCAGAGATCAACCTGGGGTGTCATTCCTCAGGGCTCTCCACTTTGCTTTTTGAGACAGGGCCTCTTGCTGTTCTGGGACTTGCTAATTCGTCTAGGTTGTCTGGGGAGTGAGTCACAGGGATTCTCTTATTTGCCTATCCATGGCTGGAACGTAAGTGTCCACCACTGTATGTGGGCAATACAACAGAGGTCCTTGTATTTGTGTGGCAAGCACCTTACACACTGGATACCCAAGCCTTGTTTGCTCTGTTGTCATGATAACATTGTAAGTAGTATATTTTCTCATTTATGGTAATTGGGTGAAGTTTACTGCTAAGTATATTTCAGTGGGTATGTCAAATTAAAACAAATATATTGCCACTTTTCTTTTCTTCGAGACAGAGTTTCTCTGTGTAGCTTTGTGCCTGTCCTGGATCTTGCTCTGTAGACCAGGCTGGCCTCGAACTCACAAAGATCCGCCTGCCTCTGCCTCCCGAGTCCTGGCATTAAAGGCATGCGCCACCACTGCCTGGCCTATATTGCCACTTCTAAGACTCCGGTAACACTTATAGGAAAGAATATTTATGATTGCACATACTAATGACTAGAGTTTGGGAAATTATGTATGCATTTGCAATAGTGGAAATAAGGGTATAGATGAAGATGAGATGATGGCATGGGTAACAGAGAAGCAAAATAAGATCTAATAGGTATTTTCAGGGAGTTAAACGTTTAGAGTGCCGCTGTCATCCAAGGTATTTTCTGCATTATTTCCCAAAATGCTCTTGGGCTGCAATAATGGAAAATATTTAAAATTTTAAGCAGCACAATGAATTTATTATTTTATAAGTCAAGAAACCCTGAGATAGGATGGCTCCAAGATTCATGGTCAGTGATTCGTTGATATCACCAACCTCTCAGCTTCCAATCACTTTCCAAATACAGCATAGTGACCAGGCTTTATCTTCATGGCTTCCAGCTGCCTGATATGAATTGAGAAATTCCATCATAGGATGCAGTATTTCTAGTGTGACAAGAAGCATATAAGATGAAGAAATGCTTCCCCAGAGGTGTTAGCACAGAAAGGGTTTCCTTCAGGATTAATTGGTGACACATATGCCATGTATTCATTTACAAACCAGTTAATGCAATGGGAAATACCATTATCCCAGACAAATCTACATGAATTAGGATTTATTCTGTGAGCCAGGCATGGATCCTGTCCCTGAAGGAAGGAATTCTCAGGAGATAGGGGCTCCATTGACAGATATGGCCAAACATCTACTGGTCTTTTACAGTTACTGTGGAGAGTTGCAGTTTCTCATCTACAACTTGTGGTTTCAATAGTCTTCAAATTCATCTCTGCACATAGCTGAGAAGTTCTTGAGGCTCATGATTCTTCATTTGTAGAAATCTTACTTCGCTCTCCTCTCCATGTGCTGAGTTAAGGCAGAGCGAAACACTTCAAATGCAAAGTCCACTTCCAGCTTAGTGATGCACATGGGAGGCGCAATGCGGAACGTCTGAGGAGACAGAGGATAATGGAGCTCAAATCATCAGAGAGTCGAATGGGACTTCCAGAAATGGGCTAAACCAAGAATCCAAAAACTTATTTATTTCTATCCTATTTCTGACATTTCTCTCCCTAGGTTGACTTGCTCCTCTCCCCTCCTGGGCTCGTTCACCTTCAAGTCTTTACACAAATCCTTTTATCTTCTTGCTTTTGAGTTTTATCTTTTGGCCATTTGTTTACCTGCTTGCCCTTCTACCACCTTCCCTGAGATCTTGGCCACCTCCTCCATGCTCAGTTGCTGTCACCACAAAACATGTTTTCCCCATTCCCATCATCATCTCCACTGTTCTGTATCTACTTCTGTTCAAAGTCAATGGCTGAATAAGCCAATTGCTGTTTCCCATTGTGCCCACCATTTTCATCAGAGTTTGGGGCTTCTCATTCCTTCATTGTTTTCTGACCCATCACTCCACTCAGGTCTCTTCCTTCTGTTGTCTCACAGTTGGCAGAACAAAGGCAACCAAACCACCCTCTCTCTCGCCCCTCACTCTGCACACATTTCCAGGCTGACGTTGCTTTGCTCATGTAGCCAAGTCTCGGTGCTGATTAATGCTGTTAATGAACTGCTTTGTTCCTATGTATGTGGCTGAAAAAATACGAATATCAATCACACAGGGGACCTGAGTGGCACTACCAGATATTTGCAGTCTCCAATTTCTGCTGGATCCTGAGAATATTCTCTTCCTCTATCGGCTTCCTTTCATTTCTTTCTAAACCTGTAGTTTTTGTCTGAGCTTCTTTTTACCAACTTCTACGCTTCCCACTCTTATTTCATAAGCAATCAGGTTCCTATTTCCTTGAAGGAAATTGAACCTCCCAGACAAATCTTTAAGTTTGTTCCTACATGCATTCTTTTATCTTTCCCAAAGGCTCAGAGAATGATGTGTCTTTACTCTTCAGTTCTAAGTGGTCCACCCCAGCTCTTGACCCTGGATCATCACTTTTAATTCCAGGAAACATCCCCATGTTCTCTCAAATCTTTGACCTCCCTTCAATTTTTGCCCAGCCAGTCAGTATCAGTAAGATGTTTAAATCTTTCATAATCCCAACTCAGAGCACACTGAGCAAAAATCTGAGTTGATGTGCAGTGTAATAACCACGTTTTCTTCCTGCTTTTACTCAGTCTTTTTTTTTTTTTTTTTCAAGACAAGGTTTCTCTTTGTTACATCCCTGGCTGTGCTGGAACTCACTTTGTGGACTATGCCAGCCTCTGCCTCCCAAGCTCTATGATTAAAGACATGGGCCACCATGTCTGGCTACTTTTACTCAATCTTATTTAAAAGACTTGCTGATACTCTTCACTCCATTCTTCCCAACCCACTGCAGCATGCTTTCTGTCCTATTAGTTTTCTGATACTACTATACTAAGGTTAATTGCAAGGCATGAGATCCACTGGGCATTTCCCAGCCATGCCCTTCCTGATTATCTCTCTTATGCGTCATATTTGGGCATTCCTTTCCCTGATCCATCTTGTCTTCTGCCTCTTTACTCCACACTCCTCTAAACTCTGGGCACACCATTGACTCCTTCCTGTCTCCACGTTCCTCCCCTTCCCTTCTGTCTATTGAAGGGAGTTCTTCCCTAAGTTTCTGTCCCAACCTCATCAAGCTTTTCACTGGGACACTAGACTTCCCCAGTTTTCCTCATTTTACCATTTGTGTGCTGATGACCCCAAACCATAATTTTTCCACTTAACTGCATGTTCAACTGCCAAACTAGGTGCCCACAAATGACTTAAATGAAGCCTGCTCAAGGATGAATGCATTCATGCCCACCGTAAGCCAAATTGAACATGAGGCTTTCATCCTTCACTCTTGCTTATTTTTCAGACCCAAATCTTGTGCAGTTCACTCTCAAAAGACCATCAGAATGTACCTTTTATTTCTACAGCCACTGTTGAAGCACAGAGAGCATCCTCAGTTTCTGCCAGACTCCCTGCCTCCAATCTTGTCTCAGAGTACAGACTCAAAAATGCACTTACTACTTACATGATCTGATCTGGGCAACTGACTTAACTTCTAAGCACCTCTAAAGTAAGGGTGATAATAGGACTGATTTCTGTGGTTTGTTGAGAGAGCATTATATGAGTCAGCATGTACAACATGTCAAGAAGAGTGGCTGACAAGGTAACAGGACTTCTAGCTGTCCCCAGCCACCACATTAAGCTGATGCTTCACCCACACTAGTGTGTGGATAGCTAGCTCTTTGCATTCTGCTGTTCTTTTCCTCATGCTTTGGCTATTTGTATAGTGAGTTAAAGCTCTGCCAGCCAGAACAACTGGCTTCAGCATCCATCCTCTTTCCTTCCACAGCATCACATCTTATATCTGCAGAAGGGATTAATATATTGTATGGCAGTTTTGTGTTGGTATGTTTTTCTTTTCTCCTCCCATAAGCTCAATGAAGAATGTGATCAGAACACATTTATCATTGTAGCTTTGGTTCCCAGCATATCACTGGCTGCTTATCATGAATTTGAAGGAAAAACTCAACAAGTAGACAATTACTTCATATCTTTATAACTGAAGATTGAGATAATTAAGCCGCCCTATTTGATATGAACAGAAAATAATTCCTGGTGTTTATTTAGGCATCTTGTCTGATAGCTTCAGTGTCCTCTGTCAAGCATGAGGCAAGGAGTAGATGTTTCAGTATCCATTGTGTTAGCCAGGAAGGGGGTAGGACAATGGGACAAATGAGGAGTGTTTAAAGTAGGTAGAAATATTAAACTGCATTTAAAAGAAAAGAGTCTGCTGATCTTCTGCACACTGGATTGACTAAAGGTAGCAACAATGCACTGTATATTTCTAAAGTCCATGGGGTGGTTTGAATAGCTGTGGCTCCCATAGACTCATGTGTTTGAATGTTTGGCCCATAGGGAGTGGCACTAGTAGGTCATGTGGTCTTGCTAGAGTAGGTGTGGCCTTGCTAGAGTAGGTGTGGCCTTGCTAGAGTAGGTGTGGCCTTGCTAGAGTAGGTGTGGCCTTGCTAGAGTAGGTGTGGCCTTGTTAGAGTAGGTGTGGCCTTGCTAGAGTAGGTGTGGTCTTGTTAGAGTAGGTGTGGCCTTGCTAGAGTAGGTGTGGTCTTGCTAGAGTAGGTGTGGCCTTGCTAGAGTAGGTGTGGCCTTGCTAGAGTAGGTGTGGTCTTGTTAGAGTAGGTGTGGCCTTGTTAGAGTAGGTGTGGCCTTGCTAGAGTAGGTGTGGCCTTGTTAGAGTAGGTGTGGCCTTGCTAGAGTAGGTGTGGCCTTGCTAGAGTAGGTGTGGCCTTGCTAGAGTAGGTGTGGCCTTGCTAGAGTAGGTGTGGCCTTGCTAGAGTAGGTGTGGCCTTGCTAGAGTAGGTGTGGCCTTGCTAGAGGAAGTGTGTCTCAGTCTTCTGCCTGTGGATCAGGATGTAGAACTCTGGGCTCCTTCTCCAGCAACATGTCTGCCTGCGTGCCACCTGCCATGATAATAGACTAAACCTCTGAACTGTAACTTAGTCCCAATAAAATGTCTTCCTTTATAAGAGTTGTCATGGTCATGGTGTCTCTTCACAGCAATAAAACCCTAACTAAGAAGATCAAGAAGGAAGAATTTTGAATATTCTCACCACAAAGAAATGATATGTGAGAAGACAGATAAGCATCATCTCTTGAACATTATAACAGTATTCATAAATCCAAACATCATGATGTGCTCCCTAAATATGGGCAATGATCATGTTTCATGAAAGAAAATGTTTTGAAATGAGCAAAATTAAAGAGGGAAAAAAGAATATTCATGGGGAATAAAAGTCACTCTTATTCCTGAATCTCTACCATAGGAGCCCATCCATGTGAGGGACCTGATGCTGTAGAGATTTAGAGGCAGGTCATATTGTGCTGCATCATCATCATCATCATCAACATCATCATCTCATTGTTGTAGCACAGGGTCAGAACAGGGTTTAACTTAGGAAGAGGGTAGGTAGGGTGAGCCTGTCTTGGAATAGTTCAGCTGAGGGTGAAGGACACTGTTCTGTACTAGGGATCAAGTTTAGGATGGTCCCTAATCTCTCTTTCTGGGATCATTTAGGGCAGCCATGGATTTGAGATTGCTGTCTGCTGTAATGGCCACTAAAGCGGAGCAGATTCATAAAGTCAGACTTCAGGGTGGAGTTAAGAATGACTATGATTGTTTTCTCAGGGCTTAGAACTAATTAATACACAATACAATGCATATGTATGTATAAGTTTCATGAGTGTTATGATTCTATTATCACCCATGCTGTGAATTGTCTGATTTGTGTGGCCTTTCTAAAGCCTCTCCTTTGCCTACAAAAAAATGGATAACTGAATCCCTTTACCACATCACCCTCTAGTGGCAGAAGCTGTCTCTTGTCCATGACTTTTGACTATACTTGAGTATTATCATAACACAGAGGGAGGAAGTACTGCTGGGTCCCCTAGCATAGGGACATATCAGGCAGACCCTACCTGATGGGCAGCTCTTCTCTTACCTGAGAAAAAAGGCCACCTCTGCCCACCAAGAGCCCCATGTCTTTGCAGTCCTCATGGATTTGATTTACTTCTGTTTTAGGAAGAGGCTGGCGGCTCATCTGTGAATACATTAAAAAAAAAAAAAAAGGTTTTCTATTTGGTGTTTGAATGGTTAGAAAAATTATTTCCCCAGGTATGGGGCCCGGGAAAAACTACAACAAAACAAAACTCAAGCAATCAATGTCTCCCTAATTAAATAAAGCTGTTAATTACTGAACCAGAGTTGGTTTTGGGGGATAGGGTGGGTAGGTATTAAAAGTATTGGCTTTTACTCTACTTTATCCAAAAAATTTCCAAAGACAAAGTGAAATTCCATGTAGGCAGTAAATGAATCCTGGCTCCACTAAAGGCTACCCTGGGGGTTTGGTCCTTTAATAGCTGATTTGGGATCTGTTTTGTTTATGTTGAAATCTCCTTCAACTCATTAGGGTGCTCTGCCTAGCTAAAGAGTTCATTCCAAAGTCCAGGAAGTGGCTTAGAAGTTGCATAAGGGCACATAGCAGCTAAATGTTTCCCAGGGCACAGCAAAGCCATGGAGCTGGTATGCAGCTATGTATTTTCTATGTGTGTGGAATTACTCTTTCCCCAAGATTCTAACTGTTAGGGTTAGGAAAAGTAAGTGCTTAGGAGCCAAGAGACCATGTCAGATCTTTAGGCACTGAAGTTGGTTTCTTACCAGGGGCTCAGACATGCTACTTCAACTTTGGTGACATTGGCCTGGAGTTTGCATCATTTCTGTGTGTTCCTGCATCCTCAGTCTACAAATACTAATATTTCCCCCTAGTTCATCTATTTCAAGCCTAAGTGCACCTGCCTTCCCTGGGGCCTTTCACACTACAAAAACACGGGCCTTCTGATAGGACAAATTGGTATATCTGGAAATGCTTAGCATCTGTATTTTTAACATGATCCTTAGATAGCTGTCTTGGGAACCCTTCCAGTCCTCCTTAATAAGTCTTGGGTGCCTTTGCTGCCCTGTTTTCTCCCGTTTCCTTCACAGATCAGTCATAGGGATCATCATCACTATGCCTAGCTTCCAAGATTTAGATGTGTAAGCCATGATCCTGTGCATGAGTCAGCCTCTAAGGTAGAGGAGGGTTCCTTTATGTGCACCCAGCTTGCTGTTCCCTCAGGGCTTCCTACCCACCCTTCCCATGGGCCTTGCTAGTGTATTACATATAGTAACCAACAGCTTCATAGTTTGAATAATATACATGCATTCGGCCCTGTTAACTTCCATATTACCTGCTGCCGGCCCCAGGAAGCCCCCCAAACAGCTGCAGATCATTACCTTGTCTTGAACCATCTCTACCCCTATCATTAGGCCTTTGCCTCGAACATCCCCAATGATGTCGAATTCATCCCGCAGCTCAGCAAACTTCAGTAACATGTAGGTACCAACTTCTTGACTGTTTTTCTGTAGATTTTCTTCTTTGAGTACCTGTTGAGAGACATCCCTAAATAATCTTCAGGGCAAATGTTGGAGGACTGCCTGAGAAGCACAGAGAGGTAAGTGCCCAGGGTCCTCCTTATAGCAACGTAACAAGACAAACAGGACCTGGAACAGAGCCAGATGTGGACGGACAGACCATGGACCACATGAAAAGCTGCTGTAAGGAATGAAACACTTGTGGTAAAGGGGGTTTCCCTGAGCCTGCCCACCTGTAGAGGTGAACAAGAATTTAAGAAATGTTAGGGATATATGTTTCATAATGTGGAGTTCATTTTTGCAGGTTTTGCTGAGCACTTTCATACAGTGGTGAAAGCAATAAATAAATGAACTGGGGAAAGAAATCCCACAGGGGCTTGTCTCATGGCATACAGTGACCTCCCTAGGCCAGACAGGTTTTCATAGTCCAAACACTCCAGTGTGGGGACTGCTCCCCTTAGCTGAGCCTCATGTGCATCCGCAGCTAAGGAACCTGAGGTATAAAACATTTTTCATCTAACTTCCACTTACAGTGGACATCTGTGATGGGTTTAAAAAATTTTTAATTATGTTTGTATTTGTTCTGTGTTAAGTGTGTTGGGGGCACATGTGGAGGTTAGAGGATAGGAGTCAGTTCTCTCTTTCCACTGTGTGGATACCAGGGATCCAACTGAGATGACAGCAGATGTCTTTGCTTGGTGAACCATCTCCCTCAGCCTATAGCATCTATGATTCTTGACAAGACGCACACACACACACCACCTCTATACTTAGCTAATAATAACTGGATGATTTCAGGCTGATCTTGATGTTTTGAAGATTAATTGGTTCACCTAAGCCCTCTTTCTCACCTGGATTGGTTGGGATGACATAACATTGGGAAAAGAGGTTGGACTCTGGCTGGAGAAGCAGGCTGACTGACTGCAGAGCTTCAGCTGCCTTCCGCCCCTCCAAATGCAATCCCCCAGTCTCATCCCCAGATCTGTAGCAGACCCCTTGGGGGCAGTCTCCCCTCCTTCCCTGCTTGATCACACAGATCTCCTTCTCCAGCCTCCTTTCCCCCAACTTAATGCTTCATCCCAGCCCCCAACTCCAGCAAGCATTCCCTGGGAACCCCCAGGCAAGCCTGCTGGGGAAACAGGTAGCCCATGAAGCAGGTAGGCTAACTGTAGATCTTCAGTCTCCCCTCTCTCCAAATCCAACCTCCTGGTCTCATTTCCAGCTCTGTAGCAGAATACCTGCCATGGCCTCTCCTCACTCTAGCTCATTCCCAGTGAACTAAGCAAATCCTGGGAGGAAGTCTTGCTTTCCTCTCTCCTGTGGAGCCCTCATTTCCTGTCCTAGCCCATCCTCATTCCTAAAGAGGTTAAACACATCCAAGAAAACACAAGGACTAAATAATCCCAGACCAGAAAATCAAAAGAGGACACACACACACACACACACACACACACACACACACACACCATATCAACAAAATATCAGGAATCAACAAACACTGCTCACTGATATCTCTCAACATTAATGGTCTCAGTTCCCCAATAAAAAGACACAGACTAGCAGAAGGAATACAAAAACAGGATCCGTTCTTCGACTGCATCCCCAAACACATCTTAACATAAAGGATAGAAATCACCTCAGGGTAAAAGAATGGAAAAAGATATCTCAAGCAAATGGACTTTAAAAAACAAGCTGGTATAGCCATTTCAATATCTAATAAAATAGATTTCAAACCAAAACCAATCAGAAGGGAAAGACACTACATACTCATCAAAGGAAAATCCAACCAGAGGACATTGGAGTTCTTAACATCTATGCGCCTAACACAAGGGCACCCACATTCATAAAAAAAAAAATATTAACACAGCTTAAATCACATGGTGGCCCTCACACACTGATAGTGGTAGATGTCAATACCCAAATCTCACCAAAAACAGGTCATCCAGACAAAAACTAAATAGAGAAATGTTTGAGTTAGCTGACATTGTAAATCAAATTGACCTAACAGATATTTACAGAACAGTTCACCCAAACATAAAAGAATATATCTTCTTCTCAGAACTCATAGAACTGTGGTGATTTATTATGTCCCCTAATATACTGTGTCCCTCAATAAAATTTATCTGAGGATCAGAGGAAAAAGCCAGCCACTATAAGTAAACATAGAAGTCAGGCATTGGTAGCACACACATTTATTCCTATCACTTGGCAGGCAGGGATCTGTCTGGATCTCTGTGACTTCAAGGTCACACTGGGGATCAGAGCCAAGCATGGTGAGACAAGCCTTTAATCCTAGCACTAACAATAGAGGTCTGGAGGTCTGTATAGACAGATAGGAAGTGACAAAGCTGGGAAGGAAGAGGAAGTGATGTAGCTGGACTGAGAGAGCAAATGAGAGAGCAGAACAGAAAGGCATATAGGTGTGGGTATACAGGAAGTAAGTCTCTGTCTTTGGAGACTGAGGTGTTGGTGAGATGAAGTTAGCTTGTGGATTTTCCTATTTACCTGCTCTCTCAGGTTTTCATCCCTATATCTGGCTCCATGTTTTTTATTTAATAAAACCATTTAGAAATTCAACTGCATGGAATTTTACGTTACTGGTCCTTCATATATATCATGGCTTTTAGTTTAATGTTTTTCTGGGATTCCTGAATGTGCAAATGAGTGGGTCTCTGCATCTGTATCTATTTCTCGTGACTTTTCTTGGGCTCTCTTCCTTCTGTTTGTTTTGTCTTATTCTGATACATTAATTTTTGTTTTATCATATTATATTTTATTTTTATTAGTATCCCTTAGAAGCTGTGTGTGTGTGTGTGTGTGTGTGTGTGTGTGTGTGTGTGTGTGTGTGTGTGTGTGTGTGTGTGTGTGTGTGTGTGTGTGTGTGTGTTTAAATGAGAGCCAGAAATGGGGTGGAACAAGCTGGGAGGGGAGATGGGGAGGAAGCAGGAAGAGTAGAGGGAGAGGAAATTGTAATCAGGATATATTATGTGAAAAAGATATTTTCGATAAAAGGGAAAAAGTTGCCAATGCCAACAAAGAGAAATGAATGTCACATTTCTACCCACTCGTTCACATCTCAGGACTTCATCATTTCTTAAAGTATTTAATTAGCAATAATAGCTTTAACTTCTTCATTTTTATCTGAAACACTTTTACATTTCTTGAGTAGGTGAGTCATATTCATAGTCCAAAATAAGAAACATGAATGTGTAAACAGCAGCATGATTTGTACTGACCTCTGACCCTAGCCAAGTTTCACTTCATATAAACTGAATTCAAAAAATAAAAACAAAAAAACCCCAAAAAACCAAAAAACAAACTCTTTGGATGTTCTTTCAGAAACATGTTGTACTTATTTAAGCAAAAGACATTATACAATTTGGTAAGGACTTTTTTTCAACAAAATAATGGGATAACAAAAATAAGAATGTGGGACACTTTATTACTAAGTCGATCTAGCGAAATAACAGTGACTAGTTCTCTCCTAGGGACCATGAAGAATGTCTCTCCACTCTCATCAGAGAAACATCCTTTTGTGGTGTAGGGCAATCATTACCTACAATTGGTCAACACACTGAGAATAAGAGGCTGTGAAGTGCTCAGTTCTCAATGGGACATCTGTATCACATTCCTTCCCTTGAAGGTTCAGGGATCCTTGTGGAACTGGGGGTGAAAAGACTGTTAAGGCCAGAGGGAACACATGTCTGCAGCAGAACAGTATTTGCTTGCCTCGGCAGTGCCACTGCACATATGGACGCACACTGGCTGAGACTGGACGCAGGAGACTTGCACACGATGAAGCCAGTAAAAATCCAGGATGGATGGAGGAGGAGCTCAAGAAATCCCACTCCTATTGGAGGCTGCTTGGGGAGGGAGAGCCAGTTTTCTTCAGAAAAGTGGGTCCTGAGAGGCTACCCATGGTCCAGTACACGGTCCCGTGAACAAGTACATACATCACTCAATAGATTCAGTGAGTTAAAAAAAAAAATGGCACATGAAGTTAGGAGGAAAAAGTGGTGGGTGGTTATAGGGAAGTAATTTAAAGGGAGAGAAAAGGGGTGGATTTGATTAAAACACATTATATGTGTCTATAAAATTCTCAAGTAGTAACATTATTACAAAAGTGGCTAATATTGACCTAGATGAACGTGATAGGACTGAACAGGTTTTTTCAGAGTAGCTGTATTACCCTGATATAATCAGCTAAAACCTATAGTTTCTCTATAGTTCTTTCATTTATGACAACAAAAAGGAAGAAAACATCCATAGTGTATGGCAAAAATTACATTAAGAGGGTGACTAGTTGTTAAAACCTATACAACAAATACTACCTAGAAAACAAGCAAAATTCAGGGCAATTCTTACATTTCCCATGCATGTGAAGTTGATTATATATTACCCTCTATTCAGAACGTCAAGCACCCAAAGTAATCTTAAAAAAGAGGCACAGAGAATAGTAGCTGCAGACAAAATTTAAATTGGTGAATTATCGATTACATTTCTCTTTTACCATTGCAATGTGGTAGAGTCTGTCTAGAGTGTTGGTTTAAAAATAGTTACTTAGTGCATGCCGTCAATGGAGTCAGTGTAAGGGATAGGACAGACCTCAAGCACGGCAGATCCAATGGCACAGGCCAGGGGGCTTCCTCCAAACGTGTTGAAGTGATGTAGGCATTTAGTCAAAGATTTTGCAATTTCTAAGGGTGGAAAACAGAAGAGGTTAGAGTGACACATTCTCACCCATTATGTCTTCTCGTGACATTGGGGTCACATTCACTTCCGTCTTGTAAAGGACATCCATTTATCTCCTCCTCTACTCATCTGACAGTGATGGACTGAACTGTGTCCCCTTAAAACTGTATGATGAAATGATAGGACCACATATGGCCATATTTGAGGTAGAGTCTTTAAATGGGTCATTAGGATTAATTTGAGTCGCAAAACTGGGGCCCAAATCCCACGGGACAATGACTTTATAACAATGAGAGATTCTAGAGTGCTCATCATCTCTCTTGGGCACACATAGGGAAGGTCATTTAGAGAAATGGTGAGGAGGTGGCCATCTGCAAGGCTAGAGGAGAATCCTAGGCAACTCAGCCCTGGTGCACTTTGGTCTTGACAGACTTCTCTTATGTGGGAAGATAAATTTCTGTTGTTCCAGCCACTTGATCCATGGTGTCTTGCTTAGTCAGCCTGAGCTGACTAACTCATGGATAAGCAAGACAGCTTATTTTCTTAATGAGGTGACAACACAATCATTAATGTGTCACATGAATTAGAAAGCATCTTAAAACTTGACACTGCAGGACTTTGTATAAACTCTTCAATTAACCAAATCTTTCATTTCTACTTTTGAGACTAAGAAGGAAGTATTGAGGAAATGATCTTTTATGATGAATTCAGCAGCATAATTCTGTCAAGGCAGTTCATTACACTTCACTTTCTGCGATCATACATTTTTGGTTTTAAATTAATGTAATGATTATACAAAGTAATGGATTTATCCATTCTGCATTTCCACATATAGCTATGCTTCTTTTACTTTTGCTTAGTCTGTGACAACAGATACCACAAGATTTTAGTTATTTAATGGCCCAGAAATGTGCTGACTATTGGGAAGAACTATATATATATATATATAATTTCCACAGTCAATAGTTCACAAGAAACATATCCTTCAAAGTCTCACTACAATAGAAAATCAAATTTTAACCTTTATTTCAGAGAGCACTGGTTCTCAACCTTGCTAATGTTGTGACCCTTTAATACAGTTCATGCTGTGTTGACCCCACAACCATAAAATTATTTCATTGCTGTTTCATAACTGTAATTTGCTGCTTTTATGAACCTAATGTGTAAATTTCTGACATTTGGGATATCTGATGAATGACCCCAAAAAGTTTGCGACCCAAAGGTTGAGAAGCACTGTCATAGCATGGTCTGGATTTTATTGCTTTATATGTTCATATGGATTTTATATGTTTTATTGTATTTAGCTCTTTGGCTGATAGGACACTGACAGAGAAATCTGGACTTTGAATGGGAAGACCAAGGGACCACAAAAGAGTCTCTTTCAAGAAAAGATTCTTTTGGAAGTTTCAGTGTTTTGTTTTGTATTCTGTTTTCCTCACCTTCTTCAATGGTAGAATCCTGACTTTAACCACTGTGATGTGGAGAGAGAGGTTGTCTTCTCTCCAGCAAGGGGGGAATGGCGGACTCTCTTCTGACTGCCCGATGGCCCAGCACTTTTCTCTTTCATTTGCTTGGACAACATCTCATGTGGTTCCCATCACTGCCTCTAGTCTACACATGTTGCAACCCATGCTTTATGCTATGCCAGTGCAGGAGGCCCAGGAGCAAGCATGGACATGCTGAACATTGTACCTGGAGTGGTCACAACTGCAGCCATCGGGAAGCCATTCCCAATCCCTTTAGCCATGGTGACAATGTCAGGCAATACATCATGGGTTTGGAAGCCCCAGAAATGAGAGCCCAGCCTTCCAAATCCTGTCTGCACCTGGAAATAGATTAAAAACCATCAGAAACCTTTCAGACTCTGTTCTATTCCCTTCCCTCTACCTTCTTCTCATCTCTCCTTAGCCTTTCTCTATCCTTACAGACTTATGGACAAAGCCCTCCATCTATGTCTGAGGTTGGGGGTACCAAAAGCCATTTCCTAGCTTGGAAATTCCTTGGCAATATTCTTTATGTCTTTTGAATCTGTTACTTAACTTATCAAGGAGAAATAATCAGCACAGCACAGGGCTGCTTGAAAGTTATATGAATAACACATGCAAAAGGCATCAGGATGATTAACCCTCCTTAATAAGTCTCTCCTGTGCACAAGAAAACCAGAGAGAAAAGTGGAGAAACTGGCTCCCCTGGAGGAAGCAAGAGTAACCATCTATCCAGAAGGGCTGGATGCTTACCACCCAATGAGAAACTGCTGTCTTCCTGTCTTCCTGCATTATGAGGAGGACACAGCTGAGTGAATTCAGTTTAACTGCTTTAATCTAGAGCCAGTCATACATTGAAAGTTTATCATAGTTTTTGTTCACACTGTCCCTACTCTCAGTGACTTATGTTTCAAAATCACTTTCACCATCCTAAATCCCAGTAGGCTCTATTCAAAGCATTCTGGGCATGTGACCACCAGAGTCTCTCAATGGATTCTTGTTACCATTGTATGCATTATGAGAGCCCTGCCTGAGTTAGATTCCTAGTGTTTGTAGAAGGGAAGATAGCATGACAGAAAGATGTCATAAACATCGCCAGATCAGAGGCTTTCTTGATCTCTGTCTGTTTCTGTTGCTATGTCTGTCTGTCTCTCTCTCTCTCTCCACATGCACACTTGGCACAGTGGGATGGACACCCAGTCTCAATTGCATCAAAGACCAAGTTTTGCTTTGTTTTTTCAAAGGCTTCCTTCCTTCTCATTTACCCTTATTACAGGTTGCTGCAGCTAGGTTCTTGGCTGTTCTTAGGTGATAGTGACCAGTATAGGAGAGGAGCTGATTCCAAGAGTTATTCTTCAGTGACAGTGACCATTACAGGAGAAGATCTGAGATGTGGGAGTCTGACTGGCCTGGCCTGCAATGCCAAGTTGTCACTTCCTAGCAACAGGCCACGGGACAAGCTCATTAACTGGCCCAAACAATCATGTAGGAATTCCATGTAGGTTGTCTTTTGGCCTATGTTCCCTCTCAGCTCCATCTATCTTAAGCAGCATAAAAATGGCACAAATGGGGAAGAAACAGATGATTGTTTGGAAAACACACACACCATGCAGAATAAAGCATGGTCAGTCAATTGAGATGAAGAGTTTCACAGGGCTGGATGCACCGTAGGGCAGATGGATCATTCTTATGTGCATAAATCCTCGTGTCTCCTGGGATGGGGCATACACAGTAGGGCGTAGGACACCTGAGGCTGTGGCAGTAGGGGGCTGGGACAGTGTATTCTTGCCCCCATCTCTGTTATTATCCTGTTACTAGTTAGCATCCTGGTCTCTCTTAAATTTGCCTCATGCTCTGTTCTTGAAAGTCATGAAATGGGGGGCGGTGGGAGAAAAACAAGAGAACATCATGAAACCACATCTCTTGGAAATTCTGAAGTTCTGGTTTTCTTTGAATCCAGCCTACCTTCCTTCTAATTAGTGTGATTGTAAAAGCTTTGCTCTGTGTGGATTCCAAGGCCGATGTTTATCCTCTTTCCTGAGACAGCTAATTTCAAGCTGATTGAATGTGATTCTCTTTTTTTTCCCTCCCTGTTAATAACCAGTTATCTCTCTTTCAATGGGACCTTGATGAGTCCACTAGTACAAGGAAGGGAGGGGGAACAGAGCAGGAAGACCTTGCTGAAGCTGCTACTGTACAGCGCTGGCATTGGTATACTCTGAGCCCGACAGAAATCTAGCCACACAGTGGTGCTGGCAATTGCAAGCTTTCTGTCAACGGGGCAGCCCAGCACGAACTGTGAGGAAATTTTAGTCCGGGAAAACAATCAGTAAAGGCAAGTGAGATGGGCACACATAGGAGACGCACAGGTTTCCCATGTGCCCTTGATGGGTCAAGCCACCTGTGTGTGCAACCATGCTGGGCTCCAGCGGCGAAGCTGGAGGACTTCTGTGGCCTAGGTACCATCCTCTGGTCCTAAAAAAATCTCTAGAGCTATTCTAAGCAGATAAAATGCTGCTTTATCTGATATACTGCAAACTAAGGTATAATTCTAAGTCTATGAGCTGGAGCCCACAATGCTGGTGAGTATTAGTTCCTTCAAAATATCTCCCCTGGGGCTACAATGTACTTATTTCAGCTGGGTTGCCTCCACTCTGACACTTTATAAGTTTTGAGATCTAAGTCTGAATGTCTGAAGTGGTAGCAACCTTCTAATTTAGAGGCTGAATTATTACTTATTCTTTAAAAACAATCTAGCTGACACCACCTTGGCAAAAATTAAGATGAACACTAGACTATGAGATTAAATGTCTTTTACAGTTTGTCAGCGTTCTGGCAACAGTTCTTAGAGCAAGGAATAATAATAATGGCAGGAATAAAAAGGACATTGTGTAATGGTAGCATCACCCGTGCCCTCAGGCAACTTTTAATATAGAAACCAGTTCGGATGCTTAAGTTCTGTTATATTTGTTACTCTAATGAACTTTCTAAGAAAACAGCAGAGGCTTCTTTAGTTTATGGCCACACTTTAGAGTTCATGCATTTGCTTTCTGTCTGAGATGTCAAAGAGGTTTTGAAGAGGTCTCTTTCTACACCTGGCTTGTTCCTACTGCACTAAGTCATTCCCTGATGTGGCTACTCACTTCATCTGCAATGCACACACCTCCCCTCTCTCGAACCAACGCAAAGGCTTCCTTCAGAAACTCCTTCGGGTATTGGACAACACCATTCACACCCTGCAAAAGATTAAATCAGGAAGACTTGAGTGTCAGCAAGAGCCCTCACTTAGCATCAAGGATGAAGACAGATCATTATCCTCATCACCATGACATAATGCCATCAGCTGAATGAACAGCGTGTAGAACTGTTCCAACTGGAACTTTCATACTGTGACTTCAGGAGAAATGATGTGACTCTGTTCTTTCCTGAGGTTAGAAACAAGGAGGCTGAATGAGTTAAAGATAGGTGAACAGTGTGTATTACATAGTTAAAGATAGGCTCCTGAACAGTGTGTTAAATAGTTAAACATCAAAGGGTTTTCTTTTCCTGAGGACTTTAGGGATTCAATGGCTTCATCTATTTATCAGTCCATCTGTTCTGTGTGGGAATGAAGACGTTGTTTTCTTTTGGAGGTCTACTGAAAACTAGATTGTTTGTTTGTTTTGCTTTGTGTTCTTAAAAGGGGACCAAAAGAATGAATTGCACTTGGGGAAGAACACAGAAACAGGCACTTAGTTAATCTGGAGTCAAAACGGTGATAATGGAAAATTCAGAGAGAGACTAGGTTTGTATTACCCACTTGAATTGGCTCTGCAAAAAATCCAGCGATTGATTTGGCCACAGAAGTGTTCAGGGTTTCTTTGAACTGTTCGATGTACTGTTCTTTAGCTTGGCAGCTGTCTGCAGCAAACACAGACACACAGACACATATCACAGCATGTGATGTGAGAATGGCATCCAGAAAACACAAAGAAGCATGAACAGTCAACTAACTGGAGGTCCCTAGACTGTGGTGAGCTGGGGGTCCACAGGTATTTATCTCTCAAAGGGAGGGGCATTCTGCAGGAATAACTTCATGAAGACAGTCATAAAGGCATGAACAGATCACTTCAATAATTGTAGTTGTGGAAGGAATACACCAAAGTATCAAGTCTCGTATGGACAGCCATTTCATATAATGAACATCCTTTTAAATGGGTACATCTGACTCAAGTGTTATTGGGGTGACTTAATTTGTTTAAATGCAACTCTACGTTGATTATTACTTATTCTGATCCACGCTTTTAAACTGCAAAGTACTTTTGCATTCAGTCAGTAAATATGCTTATATAACCATCAGAATTCTGTTTAAAGAAGGACGTGTTAGAGTCAGAGAAGTTTTCTCCATGGTAACTCCTGACTCTGGGTTCTGTGTTTCTTATTTCATCAATGGAGGGCACATTCATTTTTGGAATCTGTAAATATGTCAAGTGTCTGATATACTATGGATGCTCAGCAAGTTTCTGAAGAATCAGAGGGAAATAAGGAGTGAAAATTGTGATAGCTTTGTGATATAGTGAGCAATTTCACTTGAAATTCTTCTCTGGATAGGTCAACTGTTGTTTAGGGAATGCCTTTAGTATGTTAACCCCTCCTCCAGGCTGAACTGATAATAAACCCACTCCCTCAGTTTTAAATGTCAATGACTATTTATTAATAGAAGACATACTTGTTTCTAAAAACTGTTTTGTAATTTTGTAGAGTATCTTAAGTACTAGACATATTTCCAAATTTGTACTCACCTTTTAATTTTCTTTAAATTTAATGAACATGCACATTTCATTGTTCGATAATTCCATTACCCGGATTTTGTGGTCTTTTTTTTTCTAGAATGTGGAGTTTTGTTTCCTTGTGCATTAGTTTTGACTATGGGTGGCTTATTTCCCTTAGTATTTGTGAATGTTCTTTGAAGCCTATGTGAATGAGGTAGGCTCATCAGAGTACCTGTCTGTTTGCAGCTTCCAGGAGCACAGGGCATTCCTGCCTCCAAATCAACCAGGGGCAGTAGATTTCAGAAAACAAAGCCTCATGCTGGGCAGCCTGTAGCTGAGATTTTCAGTTGTGATTCCTACTTCCATTCAGTGGAAGAATCCTTGCAGAGCTTTGCGCCTTGATACACTGCTGGTGCCTTGATTTCCAGTAGACCCTTGGATGATGTGTGTCCTCTTGCCAGCTCTGTGACTGGGAGGCTTTCGTGTTGTGTCTCATCTTGTGGATGTACTCCCATCTTGTCACTTCTCCCCTGTCTTCTGTGGAACCTTAAAACTGAAGCTCAAGCTCCCCCTGTTTTCCAAGAACCCTCAGGACGAAACTTACTATAATTCCCCAAGACCTATTTTTATTTCTAAGAAACCCCAGCCTATTTTTTCATTTTTAGGGAATCCATAATTTAAACATCTAAAACATCTGTAAAGATTTTAGAAGTTGTGGTATTGGTAAGAAAAATTGAAATGTGACATTTCATTTTAGTAGTTCAATGTATACAGGAGAAGCAGATTAGGATTTTGTACATCCCCATCTCTATCTATCTATCTATCTATCTATCTATCTATCTATCTATCTATCTATCTATTGATTTTTTGAGACGAGATTTATCTGTATAATAGCACTGGCTGTCCTGAAACTTGCTTTATAGATCCTGCTGGCCTCAAACTCATAGAGAATCACCTGCCTCTGCCTCCCAAGTGCTAAGATTAAAGGTGTGTAGCATCATGTCCAACTAGAAGTAATTTTTACTTTTTTAAAAAAGCTCATTATTTATACAAGTGTTTTGCTTGCATGTATGTGCACTACATTGGCAGTGACCACAGAGGTCAGACAATGGCATCAGATGGAAATTATAGATAGTTATGAGCTACCATGTGAGAGCTGGAAGTTGAACCCAAGTCCTATGGAAGTGCAGCCAGGGCTCTTAACCACTGAGCAATCTTCCCATCTCCTAAAGCCCCCTTTAAAAAATGTGTCTTAGGGCAAATTGTGACTTGTAAGCTACTTTTGCCTAATGGTATGTATGGAAAGTGTTATTTAAGGGGCAACATTTATTCTTTACGATTTATGTTTCACTAATTTTCTCAGTTAAAATTCTTCATAAAGAAGATAAACAAGGTCTCTGAACTCAGTGTTTTCCCTTTCTGCACATAGAATCTGAACTTGGTGTCTTTGTGTTCTGGGTTTCTTTCTTTGCCAAAAATATAGGAAGGAAGGAATAATTTGAGTTTCCTATGTTTCTTAGTCACACTTTCTATTAGCTTAATTCTAGGTGTACTTTGGTTAGTAGAACATTCTTTCTGGGTTCATGTTTAGAAACATTTAAAAGTGACATACTTGAGTTTAATTGTATGTCATTTAATTTTTCTACAAACACGAACTTTGACTATTGTAGTTAAGAAAAGTATTTGAAAATTTTTAACAGTATTAATCAACTATTACAAGACTTTCAGGGTTTCTTATTCTCTTGTATTGCTATTTGTTTCAATAAGGGTGTGTTTCACATTTTATGCCTGAGTTTTAGTTATTTTCAGATGGAGGTAGCCTGGACTATCTGTCTTGTTAAGCCTGGCAGCAGTTGTCCATCCATTCCACATGTCTCAGAAGTTACAGATTTGTATTCTCATCCTGCTTCAAGATGCTGGAAATATCCCTGATGGTGGTTATAGATACACCCCTAGATATAAGCCTTCATACACAGAGAAGCAAGCATAAACTCCCATGAGTGCAAGAGGACACAAAGAGACAGAACATTGCTTAGAAAGTTTACTGAAGCTCCAGGAGCCACCATCTATGTGTTCTGCCTTTGGATATGAAAATGCTCCAGGTAAGCAAGATGAGCAGTATCTACCCGTGACTGAACTTTAAGAATGATTATCTACATGCATACTTTAGTTCTCAACAGTTCTGTAGCATCTCTGAACATAACCGCAAATCTATGCCCGCAGAAGGGATCGAGGGGAAGATGTGGATGGGGTGGGAGGCCTCAGTACTTCTCATTATAAAAGAAAACTAAACCCAAATGCATTTATATTCCAGCTTCACTAAATAGTAAAAAAAAAAATCATCATGTTCCAAGAATGCATATGACATTTAGGAAAACTTTATTGACAAAGCTTTATTGATATCTTTGGAGTCAAATTGTCTATTTTTATTAGGAAAAGAAGAGACAAGAGCCTTGGATGGCTCTAGCAGATATATCAAACACACACACACACACACACACACACACACACACACACACACACACAGAGAGAGAGAGAGAGAGAGAGAGAGAGAGAGAGAGAGAGAGAGAGAGAGAGAGAGACCTGGCTTCTGGGTTTAGCAAGCTCTTTTATAACTAAGAAAATCAGAACAGAGTAAATCAACCTTAAGTGCTTAAGTCAGGGTAAAATCATATCAAAAATATTTTGCTTGAGTTTATCCTACACATTTTATATTTTACCAGTGCCTATCAATGTGTTTGGTGAGAAGTAAGACCATCTATTTTGTTTTCTCCATTTAGGGTGTGTTGCATTGTAAGATCATCTATTTTGTTTTCTCCATTTAGGGTGTGTTGCATTGGCCCATTCCTGTAACTTTAGGTCAGGCTTCCTATGGAGAGAGATAGGGTGCATTGGTGTCTCCATGGCAACATCAGGAGATGGTGGATGCTCTGTTGGATATCATAACAGAGCTATTACTTTAGAGTTTGTTTCAGTTGTTATTACAGAAAAGAGGTAAGCAGAGTGAGACACCAAGGAAGAGCAATATTGTTAAGGAACAGGAAGAGTTCCTTTCAAAAAGGAAAGAATGGCACAATCAGTGGTTAATAAGAGGTAAATTCCATCATGAGGTATGCCTGGAAATCTGGGCTTAGATTTGAATGAATCTCTGGAGAATAAACAATCCAGGAATTAGATAGAAGATTATGACATCTACCATATATATATAACAAACTGGCCTCTGTCTAAGCTGGGATCTGATGATATAATTATGAAATGAAAATATCCATACCACAGTTGTATGTATCCAGTGAGAAAACTCTAGGAGCAACTGCAAACTGGAATCATCCACATTAAAATTACTTGATATGGTGACTGAGTACAGTAACTGAACAGAAAGACACCACTGGAGTCTGTAGTCCACGTTTGCATCTTATCTAAAAATGTGGTGTCACAGCTCTCAGTGGGTGGTCTCCATCAAATCCCTCCCTTCAGAATTCAGGGAAACCCTCAGAAGAGGAGACACAAAGGGGACACAAAGAGTGTAGGAGCCAAAAGAGATGGAGGACACTAGAACAAGGTCCTCTAAATCAACTGACCTAACCTCATATCAATTCACAGAGATGGAAGCAGGAAGCACAGAGCCTGCAAGAGTCTGTGTCAGATCCTCCGTGCACACGCTCTCTCTCTCTCTCTCTCTCTCTCTCTCTCTCTCTCTCTCTCTCTCTCTCTCTCTCACACACACACACACACACACACACACACTATCTTTCAGTTCAGTATTTTTACGGGGCTCTTGAGTGTGTGAACGAGTGGGTCTCTGAATCACGTGCCCTCTCTTGGGCTCGTTTCCTTGTGCTGGTTTGCCCTGTCTAACTTTGATGTGATGGTTTTTGTTTTATCTTATACTTTTATTTTATCATGTTTTGTTATCATCTTTCAGAAGCCTGCTCCTTTCAAATGAGAGATAGAGGAGGGTGGATCTGGATGGGAGGGGAGGTGGGGAGGGCCTGGGAAGAGTAGAGGGAGGGGAAACTAATCAGGATATATTATATGAGAAAAGGATCTATTTTCAACAAAAGGGAAAGTAAAAATGTGCTATCATTTTGTATCTATAAGGTAATAGTCAAGAAACCAGGAGCTTAGATACATAAAGGACAGCATATATTTTCCACAACCATGTATCCTCTAGATGACACTTAAGAGAGATTATCATGCTATTCTTATGTTTTTGAGATGGTCTAGGGCAGTGGTTCTCAACCTTCCTCATGCTGCGACCCTTTAGTACAGTTCCTCATGTTGTAGTGACTCCTAACCATAAACTTATTTTGTTGCTACTTTATAACTGTAATTTTGCTACTGTTATGAATTGCAATATAAATAACTGATATGCAGGATATCTAATATGTAACCCCCAAAGCGGTTGTAACCCACAGGTTGAGAAACACTGGTCTAGGGGAAGGCCTCTAAGAGAAAGAATACAGAAAAGATGGACAGAAGGAAGGATTCAGAATAAGGAGGGAAGGAAGTGGCCAGCATTGAAGTGCCCCAATCTTCTAGACTTTTCTGGTGGCTCTGTGGAGGGTCTGAGAACTCTGAGATGTACCTGGCTGACTTTAGTTCTTAATGTCATATGTATGTGATATACATATACATTCCCAAGGAAATTAAAACTACTATTAAATGCTTTCCTCTAGAAAGGTTTGTATATTCCTGATCTCATGACATGATGTGATGGGAGCGAGGCACAGGCTTTGCTATCCCTAGGTATTTATCATCATCACCATCATCATCATCATCATCATCATCCTCAGTATTATTATTATGCATTTTTATAAATGAGAAAACTGAAGCCCAAGATGGAGTAGAGTCTAGTTCTCCTGATTGTACATCTGTCCTCAATTATGGAAAAGAAGAAGGAAAGGAATTATTTTTCAGTTTGGGTTCACCTTGCTGGCATACATGTCTGAATGAGGATGGTCACAGGGATTGAGAGCTCCAGATTTCTGAAACCAGGGTCTGAAGACATGAGGTCAGTCCTAGATTTCCTACTTCCTGAATGTAAACTTCAGCTTATCTTCCTTAAAACTGAGTTTGAGTTGTAGCCAGACCCTTCAGTGTGTTTTTAAGCTCTGTGACCATGACATTTGTCTGGTTCCAGTGCTCAGCCTTTCGTTCTCCATTTTGTTATTATCTTGTATGAATTTTAAGGTGACTGATTTATTTTCTATTCAAAGCTGAGTTTTTGAGGTTTCCTCTCAACCTAGTGACTCATCCTATTCCATTAAACGTCTTTTGGCTGGGGCACTTGTTCCTTCCTCTAGAACTCGCAAGGAACAGCTGTTCAAATAGTTCTGTGCTATGATGACAGACTTAAAAAAAGCTGGCAGTGTTTCCATTCCCCTTCTCTTTCATGTCATGAATTCAAATAAAAAATGTGATTGATAAATAGTACTTCTCCTGGCAAGAAGGATATAATCTTGTGCAAGAGACATCAGTGTCAGTGGCATGCAGGAACAGCCCCATGCCCGACAGATGTTGTTTGGATGGCATTAAGGGTCCCTGGGGGAATTTCTTGAATGGTGTTTTGAGATTTGTAGATGTATCCTTTTCCCTCTTCCCCTCTCCCCTTGGAAATTGATGAATGATTGTACTCATTTCATAGACCCACTTAATTGTCAGCTGATATGCTGTTCATAGGCTTAAGTCTGAGAGCATGGGAAGCTTTCCCCACATGGCCAGATGGCAGCAAGAGTAGGTATGTGAAGCGTTGAGTCCATGAGGGCTCACTTAGTATTTTCTTTTTGTTTTTTTTTTTTTTGGGGGGGGGCTTTCCCTTCCCCAATTTCCCATATTTGATTGTTTTACCCTTCTCTAAATTCCCCACCCCACCTAATCTTCACCTCTACCCTTCCTCCCTGCCCATTTGGACCTGGAGCACAGCTGCATTTCCTAACTGTTTGCACTGGAGAATCTCGACAGTAGCTTCCTCCCCAGGGGCCACGGAAAACATCTGGGCACATTGTCTGCAAATGACAAAAGAAGGATTTTGGCAAAACACTGACACAAAATAGCGAATTTGGGGATGCATGTGGTGACAACTAAGGGAAGTGGGCCTCTCAATTTGATACTGAGACTCCTTCTTCATTCCCTTTTCATTAATGATAAAAATGTAATCTTATTTGAAGAGATGTTTTTTTCTTAGAAATTACTTAGGTGACCACTCTTCAAAGAAAATTAATTTTGAAGTTGCCCAGAAGCAACTTTCTCAAAGGTTTATCAGATGAGGGCACCATAAAGAATAAGGATAACTAGGTATCTGGTTCTGATGCTGAAAACGATGAATGAGCACGGCCTGTGAGAACAGAAAGTGAGGATGGGATGACTTAAAAGAAACTTTGTGTATTCAAATTTCTAAGATCCTTGAGTCTCCTAGATTGTATGTATGAGCAAAATAGAATTTAGAACTCTGTCATTAACTATATTAACTCAGACTCTACAGGCATTTCTAAGAAACATTTTCTTCAACTGGGTCTTCAGTTTTTTAAGTCAAATTGAGGCCTTGGCTAATCGCATGCTTTATATTAAATTCTAATTCCAATATCAGGAAAATCTGATCAATTATCCTGTAATCCCAGCAGACTGTATTAAAATAAGATGAAAGTCTCAGAACTCACTGATCGGCAGCCCATCCCGCTGGGGAGTTCCACCTTGTAGGTCCCTACATTTGTCAAGCCAAGTGTATAAGGACTGCATCCATGATAGGCTCCTCTGTGGGGGAAAACATGGGAGGATGAGGTTAAGTTTATTTCTCTTTGATAGTTCACTTGCTTCAGTAAAAAAAAAAAAAAATACAAAAGACACAGGATGGATAGAGCAACATAAACATTCAAATCTGACACCTTTTAAGAATCCATCTAAACATATGGTATGTGAATGTATTCACTGATATTTTCCACTGGTCTCATAGATCTGAAACTGTGAAAATAATTTTGAAGACTGATTGACCAAGGACTCTTAATTTTGAATCTGTCACTCTAAAATTATGAGACTGATTTTTTTTTTTTTAGCAGCATTCCAGAGATCACATGGTCAACCCATGCTAATCTTCAAAGCAGTCATCTTAGGAAGACAAATATTTGTTCCTGTGATGAAACTGCTGCTCAGTGTCACTGGAGAGTGCTGTTCTCTTCCTGTGACTGATGTGACTCTATTTAGCATATTAGAGACAGTTTTGGTTTCCTTTGAACCCGAACAGTCATTCTTAGTATAAATCATCCTAATCAATTCAGAAAATTTCTAAATCAAAATCATCCTTCAATGAGCTCCAAATTTTATTTTCAAGAATGTTCATGAAAAAGGAGGCAGAGTATATACATCAAATTCTGTTCTAAACAGATCAATATTTGTCTTGGAATGTGTGTTCTAAAAGGTTATTTTGGTAAAGCATAATCACAATGTGTTATTGCCATATTTATTTGTTAGAAAATATTTCTGTAGGCTTATAAAAATACATGTGTGCTTCATATGGAATCTGTAGTTTTGTGCTGTGACACAAATCTTTTAATTTAGACAGAAATCATCCTGAGATGGATTGAACACAGGACTAACTTCATTCCATCATTTTTAAAAACTTTGTTCCTCGTGTCTTTTATACAAATCTTGTAAGACTATGTAAATGTGCTAAAGATGCAAACTGAAACAAACTTTTCTGTTATTTTAAATGCTAATGTATTCATCCAATTTAAATGGAGTTATCTAGTCATCAGATTCACTGGCTTGATTCTGTCCTCAAGCTGGACTTTTGGAAAAATACTGGGTAAACTGTCTTTTTCTATGCTATTATTTAAAGATGCACATTTAGTGTTGAGATAAGTCAATGTTGCTAAGTTGAATGTTATAAAATGGGGTTACCTGAAAGAAATGATGTCTGTGTGATTTGAGTATGCTCTGGCCATCATCATGGCCAGGTCATTGGCTTCTGATCCACTGTTCACCAAGAAAATGACCTGATGGGGCAAGAAAGACACATGACTTAGTACTTTTAGGTCCCTATTCTCAATTCATGCAAAATTGCTAAAGGCTATGTTTCCAGCTTCTACTAAAGAGAATTCGCTTCAGGTCAGCTTCTGCTTCTGATCACTTCTCCCTTTTAACTACCAAATAAATTTTATAGCCCTCTCTTGAACAGCTGTTAACAAAACTGACTAAGAGGTTGACTCATTTGCAAAAATCTGAGCTTTTATCAGACTTAATTGATGAGCTACAAAATGTGAAGACAGGAAGACTTTCTGAGAGGTTCACAGTGGTCAGTAGCAGAGAATATCATGAATGAGGTCTTTTGGTTCCCACATCTAATCCATTCCACTTAATTCTGAAGGCATGGAATGAGGCAGGGCCCCAACCTAGCAACCTCAAGGGGTTACCCCAGTTAGATGTTGCTGTGCAAATGTGGAAACAAAATGCATCTCAGTCTGAACAAAACAAAGAGAAGAACTGAAGAGGTCCAGTTCCTCCAGGCAGGAACAAAGAGGCATGCATTAATGGCTTTTCCAATTACCCCATTTCTACTCTGCCATGTGAGCTGGATCTGAACACAGAGGTGGCCATTCCAAATTTCCTTTTTGAATTCTGTATAATATAATAAGTGGAGTACTGAGATGATAGAGTAAAATAATAACTAAAGCCACATATTGAGCACTAGTCTGGGTCACACACACACACACACACACACATACACACACACACACACACTTATATGCTCATTGAAAGCCTGCATTTAAATCTTGGCAAACATCTTTAGATGTCAGTTCAGTGTCGACTCTAATTCATTGCAGATGCAGAAAACATCTCAGTCAGTTAAAACATCTAAGCGCATTTTAGACAAATGTTATTTATAAGGAATGGCCTCACTCTTTATAAGAGAAGAAATGAAAATAACTGTTCAGAAACAATGTTGACCAATGAGAAGGAAATTTCTTGAAAATGCCAAGGAGCATCTGTAGGACTGGGATTCCTAAGAGAGATTTCTGTAAAGATATAAAGAGGTGACCAAGGAAAGGGGACTCAGTGGGGACACATGTGAATGTTGGATTGTTTCATCAGCAGCTTAGAGATCCTTTTCTTCAGCTTGATCACTTTTAGGTATGGCTATCTGCTCACCACGGCAGCCTTTCCATGCCCAGACCAAATCCCTTGGGCTCACAGGTCACCGTCTTTGTGAGCTGGAAGCACTGAGCACTCTACCTTAAGAGGCTCAGGAAGAAGTGCTGAAAGTTTCTCTGCATATTCATGCATTTGAGGGTGGAAGAAGACAGAGCTTGTATGCCACAGGCGGTCCATCTGTGTATGTGCCACAGCAGTTACCTTCCTGGAGAAACAGAAAACCAGTCAAGCACACACCACCAGCAGGCATGTTCTCTCCCCTGGGTCACTGAACCTGGACCCTTGGCTACTTCTTCAACAGTGTCAGGAGGCAGATTTCATATGTGGACTCCACTACTCTCATTGGAGCAGTGATCAGTGGTGATGAGTATTTTGTAATGCTGAAGTGTCATTCTTTAAGAATCAGTTTAACCTTTCATATCAGAAGGCTCATAATGAAGGCAAGTAGCAACTAAAGGCAGATAAACCTGTGGGGCCCAAATAGGAAGGTCTTGAGAAGATGGAGAAAGGTGATTGAAAGTGATCTATAAAAGGCAGCAGTGTCTTGGGTTTGATTCACACCAATTCTGCTTGCTATTAATATCTAATACACCTGAAAATTAGTTCAATGGTTGAATAATTTTGAAAACTATCAGGCTAGACAAATTTCTTTACTGTGGGACTTGCTAGTGCCTTTGCTTGGCTCTCTAAGAAGGAGAGAGGAGAAGTTCATAGTGTGTCGTATTCTTATCTTTTACTGGAACTCTTTCCATGGAACAACTCCTGTGGTCATCATTCCACAAAGTTTTACTGAAGAACATTGTGAAATGTCATTGCCTTTTTGAAGAGACGAGATCCTTGGCAGCAATGCTGATAGAAGTAAGTCTAAGAGCAACATGACATGTAGAATTGAGGGGACACACAGGTAATGTGGTGGTCAGCTAGGTGGGCAAGGTGGTCTTCCTCTGGAAAGCAGAAGAGCACTGAAAACATTTGTGTTAATGAGAACTCTGGGCAGAGGAGCCCCGAGGGTTAGGGAGTTTTGGTGGAGGCTTTAGATCTACGACATCAGGTTGGCTGTAGGAGATGAAAAGGAGGAAAACTCAAAGACAACTTTGACTTTCTTGCCGTGAATGCTGGGCAAATTCCAGGAATAATTGAGGGACAGTCAAGTCTCCAGCGGATGGTTCACATGTGTTTCTTGAATAAGTGACTATGTAAATAAAATAGTTTTGTGGATAAGATGGATTTAGTCTTAGAATATGTTGGGATGGGAGATATCCTGCATGGTATTGAGGAATGTGGGATCATCATGATGCCCTCCCTGAGTATATGCAACGTATTATTGTGTTTTGGTGAGGGGCCAAGGATGAAGATACCAAATTAGATAAAGCTGTTGAAAATGTAACTAAATTAACAGGGCGGGAGGGTGGCGGTAAAGGAATGTGGTGAGATGGTGAGAGGAAAAAAGCAGAAAGAAGAGAGAAAAGACAAAGATAGAACCAGAATCCCCAAAGTCAGGCTCATTAGATGCTGTACAAAGATCAAGAGAGTGAGTAAGAACTGTCTACTGCTAGGAACATTGTCAGTGTCTGGAGGATTCTGCGCATGTTGCTTTCTGCTGTCATGAACATTTGTACTTCACTTTAAGGGGCTTCTGAAATTTAGCTTGGATGCCCATTGGGACTTATACCTCCCCAAAACAGAAGGAGAAAGAATAGGAAGTAGAAAAGGAGAAGGCTGAGTGTGGGGGCCTGAGTCAGGTCTCTTCTCCTGTTAGCAAGTGCAGGAGAGTTCTCTTGGCCCTTGCTTTGAAAGGAAGGCCTCAGACCATTCAAATTATTTTGTCTATGCTGCTTTCCATACTATTCTATATATGCATATATAATTATACATTAAATATATACTTATATAATTATATATGCATATATAAACACTAAGTTCATCACCAAATTCTTTTTTTTTTTTTTTTAAATTTATTTAAAAGTTATTGTAATGGGGTCCATCACCAAATTCTCAAGGGCCAGAGAGAACAGACCATCGACAGTTCAGGAAGCACTACAAAAGAGGAGGCAGGAAGATAGTAAGAGTCAGAAAACCAGAAGTCGGCTGGGAACCAGCCCATCCTAGAAATGGCTGCAAAACCACGGGCGGACCAATGGCCTTGTTAACATGGATGGGGGGAATTTCCCTGGGTCCCACCCCTAGAGAAAGGACAACAGGCAGCCATTGAGCTGCTGGGAGAAGGAGAATTAGCCTCTCCCAGGAAGGAGCCCCCTTACTGCTTGCCCAGTGCCAAGTGATCAGCTCTGAAACTGTATGCACATGAACAACAGAATGAAATAAGCAGGTTGTATTCATATACAGGTGTGCACACACATTGCTACCTAACAAATATAATCAAGAAAAAGAGGCTGTCAACTTGAGGGTGGGTGGAGTGTGGGGAAGGACTGAAGAGAGGGTGGTTGGGAGGGGCTGAGGTGGAAAGGGAAGGAAAGTGATGCCGTCCTCTTCCACTTAAAAACACTTGAAAAAGCATCATCATAACTATAATAAAATAGCATATTATATAATGAAAGTTAAAAAAAAATGGAACGGCCACAGAGAAACCCAGAGGATTAGGGAGAAATGTGCTGAAACCATGTGTGTGGGAGAGCTGGTCAAGGCTTTAGACAATCTCAACTTTACTTCACACATTTCTAAGCAAATTTCTAATTAGTGTTGTATCTCTCTATTATAATTGCATTCCTCACCCACCTCTCAGAGTCCACAAACATGATCCATCATGGATTTATCAGTTACTTCTCATGGTTCATGGTTCATGCTTCATGCCCTGCCTCTATGTTTGCCTGACAGCCATCTGCCACCTGTTCCTTTCTTCAGTGTGTGTATACCTGTCTTCGCAAAGTTTTTTCCATCATGAAACACACAGAGACACATTGAATCACACGGTGCCTGCCATGTGCTGTGTGCAAGAGGAATGATGAAAACTTCCATTTGCAAGGAAAGAAGTACAGAATCAAGATTTAAAAAAATTTGTTTTCTTGCAGAGGAAAGCATGTAGGTCCATGTCAGCACAGAGTGCAGCATACATAATTTAAAGTCAGAATATATAAACCAAGGGTTCTAAGTGACATGAATGATCATTTTCCTTGTTTTTCTGGAGTGTAACATGCCCCCCTTCCTCCCCGTGGATTTTAAGGATACTCACGGGTGGCAGTGACCAACACTAACAGTTACAATCCCAGAGAAGAAGTCCAAGTATCTGTTCCCCACTGAGTCAAAGAGCCACTCCATGTGTCCTTGATGGAGCAGCAAAGGCTTCTGGAAATATGCCGTTTCCACAGGAGAAAGGTGCTGCTTATGAATCTCCAGGGCACGGCTGTAGGGAAGGGACTACAGGTAGACAGATTAAAATTTGTATCTGCTGCCATGCCCAGAATTTTATGTGGTGGCTGGGAATCTGAATTCAGGTCCTATACTTCCTAGTCAAAACTTTATTCATTGAGCTGAATAACCCACCATGTTTTAGAAAATAAAACTGCTCCCAACATCTTCGACTTTTCCCCCCATTGCTGTAATAAAAAACTAACAAATGTGCCATAAGACTAGGCATGAGGAGTTCACACCTTTAATCCTAGCATTTAGGCAGAGGTAGGAGGATCTCTGTGAGTCTAAGGCCAGCCTGGTCCACAAAGGGAATTCCAGGATAGCCAGGACTCCATAGAGAGACACTGTCTCAAAAACCAAAACCCAGAAAAACAAAAGCAACTTAAGGAGAGTTTCTTCTGGGTCACAGTTCAGGTTCAGTCTGTCATGCTGGAAAGCCGTAGTGGTAGAAAATTGACAGAGCTGGTCACGTGGTACCCATAACCACGAAACAGAACAACGGATGTGTGTGCTCAGTCAGCTTTCTACTTTTTATTCAGTCCAGTACCCCAAGCTCAGGGAATGTTCCCACTCACAATTAAGATGGGAGTTTTTCCACAACAGTTAATGGGATGCAAGAGGGCTGTTTCACAGGTAATTTTAGATTCTACCAAGATGACAACACTAACCACCACACCTATGTCTTCCTTTTGAAGAGAGCTCCTGATTATTGACTTTAATGTAGGGGTCCAACAAATACGACATAGAACAAAAGGATTATTGTGTGTGAGAGAGAGGGGGAGGAGAGGAGACAGGAAGAGGAGAAGTCATTATTAATCTAACAACAGGAAAGTAACTATGCTTTTTGGTGGGGAGAACTAAGGAAGATTATGTGATGCATTGATATTTATAAATTAAGATAACAACATTTTAAAAAAAGAAAGTGATTTTACACTCTTGACCTGAGTGACCTGAGTGTATCCCTACCCTGTATGTGTGTGTGTGTGTGTGTGTGTGTGTGTGTGTGTGTGTGTGTGTGTGTGTGTATGATCTTGTAATAGTCCTTTCTTGTGCTTTCTGTCTCTCTGTCTCCCATATGCTCAACAGTTCATGTGTAGCTAGTGAATAGTGTAAGAAGGCTTCAGATATTCCCTAACACTTAAAGAACAGGATATCTAGGATAAAACGGTTGACTTACAAAGCAGGGTTATTTGTCCTTTTAGGGGAACAACTTTGGAAGTCTTGGGGTCTCCCAAGGGAGACCTTTTTTCTTTTCTGAATCTTACCTGGTATCTCTCAGGTGAGAAGTCACATGATGGCATGCTGGGCTTTGTATGAAGAGTGAGCCTGGATACAGATATCCAGGAAGCACCTACTGAAATGAAGTGAGTTAGGATCTTCAACTAAAGATGACTTACATCTCTTTGTGTCAATCACTTATAGTTACATGAATCAATTAGGCAATTTTGTTTCTTAGTTTAATAAAATCACATTAGTTTGATTTTAACACTGGGGTATCTCAATAATGGATTTTCTGAAGGAAAAATGCTTGAATCTAGTACAAAAAGATAAGGAGGGTAAGGAAGTAGCAATGTTTCCCCCATACAGCCCCTCTCACAAGCTTAGAGACTTCAGTTCAAGCCAACCATACTTTTCGTTGACTAAATATTTATTGTCAGAAGGAAATGCAGCCTACAGCGGATGTCCATCCACTTTGTTAATAAATGTGTTTTCAAAGCTCTGAGTTGCTTAGTTCCTGAACTCCATTGTGTGGTCAAGTGCCTGATGCCTGGGTGACTCTCCAAACACAAAATTCATTGCCATGGGCTGTTCTAGTATGGAACAAGTAGAAATGGGTGTTAGGTGATGGGCTGTATTAATACCTGCAAACAGGTCTGTAGAATACTACCCTCTCCTTAGGAAAGGGCCACCAACCTAAGACTGCTGACAAGGGAGAAAGATTGGGAAGGAAGAATCATTAAATTCTTAGTTAGCAGAGTCTTTTAGGCTGGGAAATGGTATTGAAATTCTTATGTGTAAGCCAAAGGTGTTATAGTCACCTTGGTGTTCAAGTTCACCATGCTAGTTAGAAGAACAAGAATGAAACTGCAAGCTGTCGACTCCCAGTCTAGGATTCTTTTTCTGCTCACCTTTTCTTGACAGAATAGACTTTGACCTCTCCTATACGAGGGGAGGTACAATGCAGTTAGAGACTATCAGAGCAGATATGTAGAGTCTTTATGAGTACTCTTAGAAGAGAATGCTCCCAATTTTGAAGATTTGAGGTCAATTTTAAGGTACTTTCATAGTTGGAAAGAACTGAGGAAGTGATACCTGAGGAACAGCACGAAGCTTTCCTGGTGTGAAGGATGCTGATGTTGTGTGGCTGTGAAGTCACAGTTTTGAGGAACTCATTGAGCAATGTGTTTCTAAATGAACCATAGATGTAATAACTGTGCATGTATTTTCTTTCAAAATCCCATTCATTTTTTTTTCTGCTCCAAATAACCACTGATGTCATGAATTTGCTCTTACTTTAAAAGTAAGTGGCTTTTGGTTATCTATGCACAAGAATGACAGGAAAAAAGACAGCTTAAGTTTTCTGAGAATTTCATTTTCTGAAAGCTTTTTATCGTGTACCTCTGTGCTAGTCACTCTCCTGAAATGGAGAAAAAAGGGTGTTTCTGAGAATTCAAAATCCCTTTATTCTGGCAGTCTTATGTTCTTATCTGTAAAATTGGAGTTGCCCAATGAGGAGGCTATAAGTTCATTGATTATATGGCTGTAAAAGTTAAGGAAAGAGAGAAAGTGAAAAGAGTTGATGGAAAGGATTTGACAAAGAAAAGCTGCAACTTTAAATAGTCAAGGCAGACTCACTCACTCACTCATTCACTCACTCATTCACTCACTCACTCACTCATTCATTCATTCATTCCACAAAGGGAGAAGCATATGAATGGTGAAGCAAGGGTTCTAAGTGAAATCCATAAATACATTAAAGAGAAAAGGAAAAATAGATAAAAGGAAGATAGGAAGTAAAGAAGGAAGAAAGAGAGGTAATCAAACAAACAAAAAGAAAAAAAGAAGTATTCCATAGTGAATTGCATCTATATAATACTCGGAAAATCTTTCTTGACATACTGCCCCTCTCAGTAAACAAACTTTATAAGTCATAATGAAAATCAATCAATAAAAATAATTTAAATCCCTTATTTGTTAGAAGAATGAAAATCAAATGTCTCCAGAAAGAATTGCATTTGTTGTGTAGAACAGCCTGTGTTTTGAGTGTTCTGTGAGAGATGGGCATTGATAAAGGTTTTCATTGGTTCTAGTATATGTGTACATTTATATATAAACATGTATGTGTGCATAAGGATTGTGTGTGCAAGGGAGCTGGGTTAAAGATGCTGAATTACAAGTCTTCTGTGAACTGGTGCTTTTATGAATATGTATATGTATCTGTTTTGTTGTTTTTACTTATCTGATATCCTCCTTTTAGACCAAAACCAGATGGTAGCTCTGATTTTCACCACATCATTTCACACAGACAACTCCAGATATTATAATGGAATTGAATTTGGAGGACAATACCACTCATATAATAAATACCAAGTAGGCAATTGGATTTAACTTCCCAGCTATCTCCTTTTTAGAGTTCCACAGCAGGCAAATTGCTGAAACTTTGTTTTCTTTCCTCAAAATCACAGTATTAAAAAGGGAAGAACTAGAGGGCAAGGTAGTGAGAGAAATAAATCTTTTACAGGCGTTTGGGAGTTTTCAGGGAATCCTTTTTTCCTGAAGTGATTTTTCAGCTAAGGAGTATTTATCTATCTTCTTCATCCTTGACACTAAAAAAAGGGTTACAAGAGCTTGGCAATACACAATGCACTCCATGCGGTATGACATATCCACGTATGATTTATGTCTTATTTCTGTAGAGCATCTTTTGGGTAACTTTAAATACACACATCCCATTTTCTACCTGATCTGATAGGTAGAATAGACAATGTGTTAGGAAATCATCCATCCGCTGTCACTGAGGCAATGAAAGACTGTCATGTTGTCTGCCAAAGAAGCCTGCTGATGCTACGTTGGATATGGCGGTGCAAGGGACAAGGGCTAGTCAGAGGAGAAAATGTTTTAATGTTTTTCCTCTCTCTCATTTGCTCTCTCTGCACTGGAGGTTATCAGACAGAAGGGTGGTCTCCTTGTCTTTCACTGTTCTGCAGCAGGAAGACAATGTTGTTGCTTGTTCTGTACTACCCACTCCTCCACGAGACCACAGCAGCCGTGTCTCTGCCCTATGCTAAGTGAAAGGATAACTAAGCTAGATGAGCACCTCTCACCAGCAAAGCCATTGTGAGAAGGTCCCTTCTAGAATTCATGGCTCCTGTTGGCTCACCTTTGACCTCTCTTCATGCCCAATTCTGTGTATTACCTTTATTGTTTCAGATCCCCTTCCTTTCTCCATGGCCATTATTTAGAATGTAAATTAGGATAGCTGTTATAGAAAACAGCATGGAGATTTCCCAAAAACCTAAAGATGGATCTACCACATGGTTCAGCCGCCCAGTTTCTTGTTTTATGCCCAAAGGAAAAGAAACCAGTATATTCCATGCTTATGTTTATTATGGCACTATTCACTATAGACAAGACATGGAATCAAAGAGGTGCCTAATCCGGGTGAAGAAATAGAAACACTGAGCAAAGATAACATGGTGAATATGCATAATAACATATTATTAAGCCATGAAATCCTGTCATTTGCAGAAAAATGATTGGAACTTGGGGACATTATGTTAAGCAATACATGTTAGTCAAAGCAAAAAGAAAGACTTCATATTCTTTATATATGAAAGCTAAAATAGTTTATATCAAAGACAAAGAGTGTAGAAGAGTGATTACTAGAGTCTGGAATGATATAAGGAACAATAACTAAATGAATCATGTAACATTCTAGTGTTTCAGTCACATAACATCCTAGGACTGATTCTAGTGTTCTGTAGCACAGTAGGTTTATTGGGTTACAGTAACCTGTTGTATGTGCTACAAAGAACTAGAAGAGAGGAAGTGTCTTAGCTACTATTCTCTTGCTACAAAGAGACACCATGACCAAGACAATCCTTTTTAAAAAAGCATTTAATTGGTGGCTTGCTTTCAGTTTCAGAGAGTTAGCCCAAGCTCAATCATGGCAGGAAGCAGACAGGCATGGTACTGGGGCAGTAGCTGAGAGCTTTATATCCTGATCCACAGGAGAAGGCAGAGAGAATGACACTGGGTCTAGCATGTGCATTTGAAATATTCTAAAGCCCACTCCCAGTGACGAACCTCCTCCAATAAGATCACACCTCCTAATCCTCCCTAAACAGTTCCACTCCCTGGTGAATAAGTATTCAAATATATGAGCCAATAGGGACCACCCTCATTTAAACCACCACCTGAGGCCAGTAAGGAGATGGGAATTGCTAATCATCCTGACTTGATCATGACACATTAGTTACATGTATCACATTACCACAATGTACTCTATAAGCATGCACAATTACTGTGTCAAATAAAAATGAAAAGTTTAAAAGCTAAAAAAGGAAACCAATAGAACAAAAGCACCATGCCTCACCTGCTGCTACCGTCAAGCCAGCTCTACCATCCTAGAGTTTCGGTTGTAGAAAAGGGAACTTGAAGACATTTTTCCTCTCACTTTGTCAGTAGCTAGTAATTTCAGTGTAGTTTTCCCCATACTTAGTTCATGTACAATTTATCTCTGTCTGAGAAATGGAATTAACAGACCGGAAAGGGCAACAAACAGAGTGTGGTGCATCTTCTGAGTCTGGAGTCAGACACACCTGGCTTTAAATGAAGCTGGCTTTGACATGTTTCTGCCTTTGATCATATTTCTTTTTCATTTTATTTTAATGTTTAGGTTTGCTAATTTTATGTGTATGTTTTTTCCTACACTGATGTATGTGCCCCATGTGCATGCCTGGTGCAGAGATGGGGAGAAATGATTGAATCTTTTGGAACCTGAGTTACAGGTGGTTGTGAGCAGCCATGTGGATGCTGGAAACTGAACCAAGAAGAGCAAGTGCTCCTAACTACTAAGCCATCTCTTCCACCCCTGACCACATTTCTTAATTGTTTTTTTGTCGTTTGTCTTCTCATGTGTGGGACAGTGTAATAGGACTAAGCTGGAGACTGAAACCAAAGATGAAAGAAGATACCGTTGAAATAAAGCATTAGGCCTGGGTCAGGCGGGGGGGGGGATACCGAAGTGGAGACAGCTGGTTTTAAAATCTAGTTTGTGTATTACCCGAATTTGTCATTCATTCATTTCAGGACAAGTGAGGGTCATTATAAAATACTGACTTAAATGGAAACACTGCGCCAGAAAGGCTCAGAACCATTGGCTGTTACAAGTTTATCTCTAAAATCCCGAGTCCTCACCCAGCTCTAATTATCTCAATCCTAGGTAGGCAACAGGCTCCAGAGTTCAGGCTTCTCCCCTCTGGGGACCCTCTCCTGACTCATGTCCCCTGGTTTCTACTCACAGCTTGAGGATGGACACATCTGGAGGATTCTGAGAGAGGTCTCCAGGGAGAAGGCTTTCTGCATATTTCTCCAGGCTAGAGCCATCTCTTTCCAGAAAGGAAGCAAACTGCAAAATCCTGTGGAAGCAGGTCAGTGGGAGGATAGGCTCCAAATGCTCACTGACCAGCTGGACTTTGATGTTAGAAGAGGGAGGAGGCTTTAGAAAGGGAGCTGTAGACTGCTGACTCCAAGTGCACTTAGGTAAACCCCCAGAGCCTGACATTGTTAGGAACAGTGCCTGAAATAGTGAGAATAATGAAGGAGAGAGGCAGAGAAAGGAAGAGTGGCAAAGGAAATTGGAAGTGAAGGGATGGGAAAGGAGGATAAGGGAGAGAGAAGGCAATTGAAAAAGAAGACAAACTAAGTTCTCCCGGGCTCATTTTGTAAGCCTGTATTCCACCCCAGGTTCACCAGAGTGAACTGCTCCGTAGAAGGGCAGTCACAGAGTTAGTCTGGATATAACGTGTTTATATCCAAAATTGGGTTGGATATAAAATGTTCCTCACATGTCCATGCGTTTGAACACTTGACCCCAGACTGGTGGCACTGCTATGGGCAGTTATGGGACCTCTGGGACATGCAAGGTAGTTAGCAGACATAGGACCACTGGAGCAGAGCTTCTGAGTATTTGACAGAGTATCCTTCCAGCCTAAGCTATGTTCTTCCTGGTCAGTGACATGTAAGAAACACCTATGCCCCTTGTTGCCACTGCCACGGACCAAGTTGGGCCAGCCTCCATGTCATCCGTATCCCCATCGTGATAGACTATACTCTCTCACACAATGAGTCAAAGTAAGTCCTTCCTGCCTTAATTTGTTTTTGTCATGTTTTCAGTCAGAGTGTCAAGAGAAGCGACTAGTCACTACTGAGAAGTAGGGGATGGTCACTGCTGTAATAAACTTGACCATGTGGTCTGCAGGCCTTTAGAGTTGCACTGTGGGAGGAATGTGGAAGAGTTTGGAGTTGTGAACTAGAGCAGCCTGAGAATGTCAACGAAGCGCAATGGGCCGTTATGGTAGGAGTTCAGAATGGTAATGGGAATGTGGGCAGTAAAGACTGTGCTCGTGAAATTTTGGAGGAAAACAAGGATGAAATTGGAAATTGGGACAGAGTTCGTTCAAGCTATGATTTTGCAAATAATCTGGCTTTGTTCTACTCATGTCTGGGGATCTCAGTGATGCTGAATTAAAAGTTACTAGAATGAATTTTTGGGAGAGACAAAAATTTTTGGGAGAGAGCATAGTATTCAGGCTGTGGTGCAGTTATTGCTGACTATTTTAGCCAGATTTTTTAAAAAGATTTATTTATGTATTATGTACACAGAGGAGGGCGCCAGCACTCATTACAGATGGTTGGGAAAGAAAGATGTGGAAGACGTGCAGGTTGGAGATGGAAGAAGTATAACTATAACTCTATAGTTGTAGAAAAAAATGGCTGTGGACAGATTGATGTTAAAGAGCTTAGTGCAATGAAAGAGATTCTGCCTGAGATTGCAGAAGTGGTACCTGTAAGTTAAGACCTCACTCTAGGGCATCCTGCTCTAACATGACTGGGTAGGTAAATGTTCTTGCTGATGCAGAAAAGCAAGCACCCTGAGACCACAGCAGTCAAGCTCCAGGGGTGAATGAACTGCATCTAAATCTGGCTGCAGAGTGTATTGCCACTTATGTGATGCTGCTGTGTAGGCATGCAAAGTGAGTGACAGGCATGGGAAGCTTGTGAGACAGTTCCAGAGGAAAGACTAAGGAGGTGTGGAAATGTGCTACTTCTCATCTCTCCTGCAATGAGGCCATGTTAGGCCATTGCATGAAGTTGTGAAGGTGAAGCAAAAGATGCCATGGAGATGCCAGGATGTTCAAGGTATCAGGAGCACACAGACACCAAGGAAACATGCAGGCACTGAGTGAAGCTAGCACAAGAGAGAGCTCACTCACATTTGCTTCAGGTGGCATGGGTCTAGTCAAGTCAGTTGTAATCCAGATGCTAGACATGGAGCTTTAGGACTTGGAATTTTCCCTGATGGGTTTCTGCGTTGCTTTGGTCTAGACTTTTCTTGCTACGTCTCAGGATTTCCCCTTTGGAACAGGAATGGTTAATATACCACTGCATATTAGAAGTCTAACTTTTTTTTTTTTTTTTGCATCAAAAGTGCGTATTGTTAAGAGATTTCCCCACAGAAGAAATTGGTGGCTTTTGAACAGTGTTAGAAGTGAGACTTTTGAAGTTTGACTAGATTGTTTTTGCACTATGAAATCGCTATGGCATAAGGCGGCCAAAGGTGGTAGGTTATGATTTCAATGTGAAACACCTCCCTAACAGGCTCAGGACTTTGAATGCTTGGTTCCCTAGCTGGTGGCACTGTTTTGGTAGATTATAGACCCTTTACTGATGGAGGCTATATTGTAGACTTACAACCAAGATGGCCAAGGTTCATTCTACTTCCCACCCAAGCTCTCTTGTCTCCTGGTTTGTGGCACTTAATAACCAGTCATCGTCCCATACTCTGTCACAGACAAAGCTGGTCCAACCTCCATGCATGCTTTCCCCACCATGATGGACTGTACTCTCTTAGACCACGAGTCTAAACAAATCCTTTCCATGTTAAGTGACTTCTGCCAGGTATTCTACCACAATGTTGAGAAAGTAACAAAGTATGGAGGAAGGACAAGGATTTGTTTGAAGCAGCCAAGGGTCGAGAAACTGGGGGTGTCCATAAGAAAGAAAGGAGGAGGATTGGCATAAGGAAATGAGGAAACTGTTTTAGCTGGGTGTAATCCTACCAGCCAGGGAGGTTAAGTTGGCTGTATAGTGAGTTCAAGGCTAGTTTGGAAACTTGGTGAGGTCTTGTTCCATAATAAAAATGAAAGAGGGTGGGGATGCAGCTGGGTGGTAGAGTGCTTGTCTAGCATATTCATGGACCTGGCTCAATCCCAACATTACAAAAAAAATGGAGTGGTAAAGAAGACGCATGAACCTTAGGGAAGGAGACGTTCATTGTGAGGAAGTAGGCGTTGAATAGCTTCATAAAGCCCTGGATGTGGTTAGATCCTTCCAGCTTCTTAAATGGAGCAAAGAGTTGACAGTTGTGGAGTTAGTGGGATTTATTTTCATAATATTTTTAATTTCTTAAATTCTTATTCATCAGTTCTACTACCTCCTAACTCTAATGCCCACAGACAATGATTTAATGTATTTATAGATTTTTGTGTGCATGTATATTATTTGAGATGAATACATTTTCATGTGATATATATTTTTAATAGTAATATCATTATTGTTGCTATTTGTTGTACTGAGGATCAGACTCAGGGCTTTGGAGCAGGCTATACAAAAGCCCTACCATCTAGCTAATACAGTGCAGCCCAAATGCATTTTTTATTTATGTGCATGTATGAAATTGCAATATTTGCCTTTATTTTATTCTCATTCAGAACTATATTTTTATGATGCAACTAGCTGGTTATGAGACTATCTCTTCCAGGTTTCCACCATTTAAAAATGTGTGTCAATGTGTTTTTTATAGCAATACCTACAGGAAAGAGAGGAAGAGAGAAAGTGAAAGAGAGAGAGAGAGAGAGAGAGAGAGAGAGAAATTAGAGAGGGCAAAGAGGTGGGTGGATGGACTCAGTGTTGCAAAAGTGCTGTGGCAAGTTTCCTCTGTTCTTGTACTCTGGTTGATTATTCAGGGAGAAATATTTTCACAGGGAAAGCACACTGTGGTCAGCAAGCAAATCTTTATTAAAAGAGAAGATGTCCTCACCAAGGTATGAGAGGACCAGCCTGGAAGAGAGAAGGGACTAGCCCTAGTACTTTATCTGCCTTAACATTTCTACTTTATGTGACCT